>NC_141689.1:1696639063-1697127384 GCF_964263255.1 Lissotriton vulgaris
ACCCTTTTGCTTTGCCGATCAAGAGTTGAGATACGTTGAACTGAGCTAATCCATTCATATTTAGTGGGTGGAATGGGTAGATTCCATTTTACGCAGATCTCCCTTCGCGCCAAAAGGATCAGAAAAAACAGAAGTGCCCTCTGATTCCTTGAAAAGGGTAGATTTTCTATTTGTCTCGCAACCCCAAAAATGACTGTGGACGCTGTTAGCCCAACCTCTCTGGCCATAATTACAGAAATGATGTTACTCACGTGGTCCCAGAAGAGCTTGATACAAGGACACTGCCAAAACATATGTACCTCATTTACATTCATTTCCTCGCACTTCGGGCACTTCTTTGTCATTCTGGTCCCCAGTTTGGAGAGTTTCAGTGACGTCCAGTATGCCTTATGGACAGTGAAAAGATGATTTATTTTTAGGGGGACAGCTTTAACATACGACCAAAGAGTAGACATAGATACTTGCCCAAGAGTTTCGAGGTTGTCGTCCGGGATGTGCTTCTTCCAGCTTTCTATGAATGAGTTCATTTTCTCATCTCCACTGTCGATCATTTGCCAGTACCATGCTTCCACTTCATTTTGAGTTCGTCTGGTACAAATCCCTTTTACCAAATTCCCATTCCCAGTTATTTCCTTGCTTGTTGCCCTAGTCCAACTGAGAATTTGTAAATACTTAAATTTTGATACCAAGTTATTGGTAAGAGCAGAGAAACTCTGCCTTGAGATTAACTCCTCTTCTACTATTAGTTCTCCCCATCATATTATCCCGGCTCTACGAAGAGGAAGTGTCAAAGCGTCTTGTAAACATGCTGGGGTGCCCCGGGAGTCCCAGATCTGTGATTCTTCGTTATAGTAGGGTATACCTAGCAGTGTCCTCATTTGAATCAAAACTTTGGTGGCAGCTTTAAGGGTCTTCAGTTTAACCTTTTTGAAAAACTTGGTATGACCAAATTTTAAAATAAAGGAATCAGCTTGTGTGCTATATGTTTGAGTTAAGTCTTTACATAGAGGTGAAAAGGTCTGGCTATTGTTTAAGAGTTGATGCAAGTTTTTAAAATGAAAGGCACAGTAATATAAGTATAAATCAGGGGTGGTTATACCCCCATTAGCTTTATTCCTCTGAAGTTTTTTCTGGGGAATTCTGGGATTTCTCCTACCCCACATAAAAAAGGAAAAGAGCCCCTGTGCCTTCCTAAACTAAATTTTGGAAAATTGTAAAGGAATAGTGCCAAACAAAAAAGTGAATTTTGGTTAAATTGACATTTTCAGCAGGTCAGATCTCCCCACAATAGAGAGTGGGAGAGACTCCCATTCCTGCAGCTGCTGTTGCACATTTGCCAGAGTTTTATCGAAATTTTTTGGGCTATCTTGTCTAGATTTTTTATAATTTGCACCCTAAGAAACCTTAATTGCTGTTTTTCAAGGTCGCTTTTATAAGGGGAATTCCATATCATCAGTTCTGTTTTTTCCTGATTTACAGCATATCCAGACATTTTCCCCAAATTCTCCAGCTGGGACCAAATCTCTGGAAGGGCCTATTCTACATCCTTTGTCAGAATCATAAGATCATCGGCATTTAAGCCAATTTTCTTTTCCCAGCCCATACAACTAAAAGGAGGGATACTGTGAAACGATCTCAGTTTAAGTGCCAAAGGCTCAATTTATATATTAAACAGTTCGGGCGAAAGGGGGCAGCCCTGTCGCGTCCCTCGTGAAATTTTAAGTTGTTTTGTTAAATTTCCATTTACCAGGACCCTAGCAGTGGGATTTTTATAGAGGGCCTTTACTGCTGTTACAAAAGTTTCTACCAAATTAAAGCGTTGGACTGCTTCTATTAAAAAGGGCCAATTGACCCTATCGAAGGCTAGGACCGCATCGAATGTTAAAACTGCCAAAGTGATCTCATATAAATTTGCCAAATCTATCACTCAGTTAGGCTCTTGGGTTAGTTCTTTTAATTGTCTCCCACTCATAAAGCTCTTCTGGTCTGGATGAATTATGGAGCCTGCAACTTGATCTAGCCTTTTAGTGAGGATTTGGGTGTAGAGTTTGTGGTCGCTGTTTAGAAGTGAAATGGGTCTATAGGATTCACGTAATTGTGGGATTTCATTAGGTTTCAATATTATTGTGATCATGGCCTCATTCTAGGATGCTGGTAACTCTTAAGCCAGAGTATTTATTTAATTGAAAAGTTGAAGTAGAAATGGTGCCAACTCATCCTTTAATATAATATAAACTTCATTTGGGATGGCTTCGGGACCTGCTGCTTTCCCCTTTTTTAACATTCTAATAACTTGCAGCACTTCCTCTATCATGATTTGATTATTCAAGTTATTACTATATGTATCTGAAAGGGTGGGAAGGTGAAGATCTTGAAAGAAGGCTTCCAGTTGTTCTTCAGGCAGGCTTAAGTCTTCAGCATATAAATCTGAAAAGAAATGAACAAAAGCTTCCTCGATCACGGAATCTCCCTCTATTAACTTCCTGGTGGATGACCATTTTAGGCTCTTTACAGTGTTTCTAACATAGTCAGATTTAGTTTTCCAAGCCAATAATTTTCCGCACCCTTCTCCATAATCGTGGTGTGCTAGTTTGCTTGCCTCCCATTTCTTTTTTGTTTCTAGCCTCTAGATGGTCTATTAACTCATTCTCGGTTAGAGTTAGCTGTTGAATATTAATTGGATCCGTTGGAGTTTGTTCTAATTCTAAGGATTTTTGTACTATCTTTGCTTCGTTTTTTTAATATCATCTTTTGCTTTCTTACTATGTGTAATGGAGAGAGAGGTTAATAGGCCTCTTAAAAAGGCTTTATATGAGTCCCAAACTATATGGTGCTCTGCTGAGTTTATATTAATTAAGAAGAACTCTTTTGTAGCTATTTTTAGCTTTTCAGTTATTGAGGGCTCCAGAAGTATTACACGACTCAGAGTCCATCTTTGAGGGGAGGAGCATTGTGTTAAAGCAATTTCCAGAAGAATGGGCGAGTGGTCAGATAAATGCTAAGGCAAGTGTGTAACTCTAAGCGTATCCCTACTGGTACTACGGTCCACCAAGAAAAAAATCAATCCTTAAACGGTGGCCGTGTTTCTTATTATGATAGGTGAATTTTTCCCCTGCAGTTTGCCTTCTCTCTTACCATATGTCCAGGAGACCACCCTCTGCCATTAGTCGTTTCAGGGTTTTTCTAGTTTTTTGTGTGGCACTACTGGCTTTTTTTATTTTTGGATGTAGAGTCATGATTGGGGTTTGATACTACATTAAAGTCTCCCCCCATTATAATACAATCATTTGCATTTCCCAACTGGAGTAACAGGGACTGGAGGTGAGTCGGGTCATCTACATTAGGGCCGTAATAACTGACCAACGTAATCCAAATGTAGTTGATTTTTGCCCTAACAGTTACCAATCTGCGATGGACGTGTGCTACTACGTTCCCAATGGCCATCTGGGCATTTCTCCTGACAATAATAACTACGCCTTTTATCGGAGCATTCTTCTTTTGTGAGATTGACTCCTGAATTAGCATAATGTCGTAGTTTGTGAGATGCAAATATTCCAGAATTTTCCTTCTTCTAGAAGGGAACCTAAGACTGTTCACATTCCAGGATAGAATCCTTAAGGTTTGTCTATCCATATTTGTCAGCGAAAGACAAACTAATAAGAGTACCCTTATGACTCGACATCTTATTTCCTTAAGACAGGTTATGTGAATGAGGACAATTTTTTTGATTTTTTTCCCCAAATGCTCCCCCACCCTGTGATTAATTTTTTTTTGTTTTATTTTGTCGTGGAGCTTTCCCTTAGACCCCCCCCCTCCCTTCCCTCCCTTGTCTCTAGAGGCGTTCTGAGTGCCTCTTTTCTTTGGCCTCTCACCTCACCTGACGGTTAGGTAGAAATTATGTTCTGTTCTTTAACAGGATTTAATCTGTTGAATCCAAGCACTGACCTCCTCGGGATCTCTTAAACTAAACATTTTATTCATCCTTATCACCTTCAGGGAGGCAGGGAATTGGAGTTTTGCGTTGGCCCTAAGGTCTTCAGTTCCTGTATCTGCTTCCCCAACTCCCACTGCCTGTCCTGTGTGGTGCGTGAAATATCCGATCTTATACGGAAAGACATTGGTCTTTCCGTATAAGATCGGATATTTCACGTACCACACAGGTTCACATCTCCCTTGTTGTATTTCCCTTTTTTTAGCCCCTCTGAGGGAACAGCTTTTTTTTTTGCCAGGCCGTCTAGCAAAGGGGTCCTGGTGTACTCTTTGAATGTCATTTTCTTTTCTTTTTTAATTTTTTATTGGAAATACATGAGTACAGAAAAAGAGGATACAAAGAAACACAAAGTCGTCACGGCACATTATCTACTAGGCGGTAAGCACCGCAAAAACTTCACAAACAAAATGGCACATTAATTAATGTTTTACATCACAAACGACAGGGGATAAAATCATGCACTAATAACACACAGTTACTGAATGAAAAGAGGCAAAAATTCTATTTCAAACAAAACTAACATAAGCCAAGCCTTAACAAAACGTAAGATTTTAAATCCCCATATAATCCGAAACTGCCACCCAGATTTGCCGCCCGAGTTTCCTATTCCGCCTCCCTTTGAGAGCATATAAACTGTACTCCATATTAAACATTGCCAACAACCTTGCCCTCCATACCTCAAATGATGGGGCGTCTTTTTGTAACCAGGCAGATGCGATGCATAGCCTTACTGCCGTTGTAGCCAAAAAAAATCAAATATACTGATTTTCTAGATACTTTATCAGCTGTAGCTCCCATCTCTACTCCCAACAAAATCTGCATGGCTGACAATTGTATTGGCTCCCCCAACATTATTGGGAGGAATTTATTCATATGATCAAACAGGCTACTTAAGTGTCCACAAGAATAAAATACGTGGACCATGTCAACTATTTCTGTACCACATCGAAAGCATTTTCCCTCGTAGCCACCCCTTTATCCGGTATGAAATATAGATTTAAAATAGTCCTATAGTGTTGGGCGTAGAGGTTGGCAGACATGAAAAGTCATCCTGCCAAATCAATGGAGATCTCAACCTGTATACCCTGACAGCCTAATCTATTATCCCAATTACGATTATGGACTTCCAAGTCATCAGACTTTGTGCCCATCATTAAGCTATATAATGTACCAATTTGTGCCATTTTCCTTACTGCCTCGATTAGGTGGTTAGGTTGAACACTCAACCAGGCTATCCACAATTAATCCCTAACTTGTAAATATTTTTAAAAATCCACCCGAGAAAGCTGATACAGCTCCCTAAGCTGCTTAAACGATTTTAGCTCATCATCCAGAAATAAGTCGGCCAGTATATGAATTCCTTTAGCCTGCCAATTATAGACCACCCAGTCCCAGAATACCATTGGGAGGGAAGTAGACTCTGTTTGCGGAGTGTACCAAGAAACTCTATCTACCTCATACATGTTTTTGACTACTTTCCATACTTTGTAGGTGGCTATAAGAATTTTAAATCTAGTGCACTTGTAGTAACTCCAATCGATATTCAAAAACAGTCAGCTTTTAGCATCCTGCCCAGCAGCATTTGATATATCGAAGGGGATTCCGCCATTTCTATTGGTACTGCCCCAGTAAACAATATATTCATGTGTTGTAACATACACGCAAAATAATATAAAGTAAAATCAGGCACAGCCCATCCCTCTTGAGCCCTTGGTAAGACCATTTAGCGCATTGCTCTTCGCGCTTTTCCTCGTGCCCATGTAAATCTAGCACATATATATTGTAGTTGGACAAGATTAGCTCGGGATATCTCCAGGGGTACACATCTGAAAAAATATAACATTTTCGGTAAAATCATCATCTTTAGCACATTACATCTGCCCAAAAAATATAAATGCAAACATTCACACTGATCCAATTGACTCGTATCCCCTCCACCAACCTCCCCCAATTTGACTGTACAAGCTCATTCATGGAGGCCCATATCCTAATAGCAAATAAGTCACCTCTTGTAGGACCCTTTGATCAATGTATGAGCCAATGTTAGTACATAAAATTTGTGTTTTGGCTGTGTTTAACTTATAGCCAGATACGGCCCCATACTATGCTGCAAGTTGCTCTATTTCATACATCGCCATTGCCGGCTTAGGCGATACCACAGCCACATCGTCAGCATATGCAAAAACGCAATAGTGTTGCTAATGAATAATTACTGACTGAATCCGGGGGGAGTTTTCTAAAATTTTTAGAAAAGGATCTATATACAAAGAAAATAATAATGGGGAGCAGGGGCACCCCAGTCTAGTCCCACGGCTGATATTAACAGGTTTGGATTCGAGCCCCATTGTACAAATCTTAGCCTCTGGGCGCCGATATAACGTCTGGTGGGCAGTAATAAAATGTTGCCCAAACCCACGTCGCCGCATCACAGCTCACAAAAATCCCCACGAAACGCGATCAAAAGCCTTTTCGGCATCTTCTAAAATAAGGCTGAGCGCGTTGCCACTGACGTTAGCATGGTCAAACATCAATATTACCCTGTTAACATGATTCGTTGTTCCCTGTTTGGGTATAAATACATGCTGTCTCACTGAAACTAATGGAGTTATAACTTCCGACAAACTTGTCGCCAACATTTTTGAATATATTTTGCCATCTGCATTCAGCAAAGATATCGGGCGATATGATGCCGGGAGATCCTTAGGTTTATCCTTTTTCCAGAACACAAAGAAAGACACCGGAGACATACCAATCTGGGCTTGTCAAAATGTTGCTAATATATCCTCCTGCAAGGAAGATTTTATAAACCTCGAGCAGGAGTTTATCCGGCCCTGCCGCCTTACCAGCGGCCAACTCATTTATAGCTCTCTCTAGCTCCCCCAAAGTTATAGGGGCGTCCAACCTCTCTGCCTCTACCTCCTCCAAACCCTGCTCACAAAATCGTTGTAGGAGCAATGCACCTTTTTGGGCATCATACTGTTCTCCAGCATATAATGTTTCATAAAAATCTTTAAATACACCCAGCTAACCCATCTCATTTTCAACCCACCTCCCACTGGAGTCCAGAATAACATTTATTCTCGGAGCTGCTTACTTTTTGAGCCAGGCACCTGCCACTTGCCTCCCCATACTCATAATTCAGTTGACGCTTAATTACATATTTCTTGGTGGCCTCTTGGCTCCAGTGGAGGTTTATTTTTGCCTTACACCTAGCTACTTCTGCTGAAGACTCACCAACATCAATACCAGCATTTATACCCTGCATAAGTATTGCTTTAGCCGCTATCAGGCCCTGATATAATTCCTGTAATTTCAACCCCTGCTGTTTTTGCCAGTGCAGCCCATAACTAAGAGCTTCCCCCCTGAAAGCGGCTTTAAAAGCATCCCAAACAACTCCCGTGCTACCCCGATTGAGGCAAAAAAAATGTAACAATCCAATCCTTCATATATAAAAGAAATGTTTCATCCAGCAGCAATTTTCTATCAAAAGAAAACCCACGAGGTTTAACTGCAATCCCAGTGCAAGGTACAGTTAATACTACCGGGCATTAATCTGAAGTGGCCCTTGGGTACAACTGAATACGAGCATCCTTCAACAAATGGTGTGGGACAAAAAAATAATCCAACCTGACAAGTTTTTGATGAGGGCAGGAAAAAATAGTATACCCAGGGTCCTTACCCCTCAATGCAGCCCATGCATCTACCAAGCCGTGTGCAGAAACCAGCGATTGCAATGCCTTATACACTTTTGGTTTTCTACCGGTGTACCTGTAACTATCATTCCCCAGAGAGTTGGGAGGCAGATTTATATTTAAATCGCCGCACACAATTACAGGAGTTGACCATGCCGCCAGCTCAGCATTCAGGAATTCTAAAACTGACGCCTCATCCAAATTCGACCAAAATAGAAACGCCCCTTGATGTGCAAGCCTGTTTTGTACAAGCGACCACCGTATACCCAAACTCAGATATTACTTTCCGCTTGGCCCATGGTATATGGGTCTCTTGAAGACACATCAGATCACAATGGAGCATCTGTGGCTCACTCGCAACCCGCTGCCTTTCATTGAGAAGATTCAGTCCCTTGACATTCAGCGAGCCTACTCTAATACCCCTGACCGCCATCTATCGCTATTGTGTCATAACAGTCAAGAAAAAGCATGTGCCGGATATAACTAATCATACATTAAGTAAAACTATAATCATGTTTTGCTTTTACATTTCTCCCCTTCCACCAAACCACCCTATCCCACCCCCCCACCCGCCCAACCCTTCCCCCACCACACCACCCAATGCGGAACGTCAGGACCATGTCCTCAGTGATGGAAAGTGCCTGAACCCGCCCCCCCATGACCCCGCACCAGAATACCACCTGTCACAACAACATCTCTTCAACAACTCTTCAATTTGTATACATCCCTCTCCCGATATAGATAAACAAACATTTTTAGAAATTTATAGCCTAAGAGAAAAAAGAAAAACATAGCTCTTATGATCATATAACCTATTGACCAATTAACTATCTATTTTTATAGTCAAGTTTTACGCATATCCTATTGCTATACCAGAAAGGGGAGAAACACAAAAAAAGACCTAAAGCAACATCAAGAAGAGAATCTAAAAGCTACATTAATATAGAGTGAGAAAATATAATACGGAATACTGTGCGTTACGGACTGCCCAATGTCTTCAAAAAATATTGCGCCCCAGCCTCTGTTGTAAAGAACTGAGTGTGTTCCTTATGAATCACCTTTAACTTGGCAGGATAAAGTAGAAATGCCTGCCCCTCTTTGGCTTGGAAAAGTGGGATTAACTGCATCAATTTCCACCTTTGTTGCACGGTAGTTGGAAAAAAATCAGGGCGCACAAAAAATTCCCACCCTCTACCTGACCGACGCCTGTCAGATCGGGCAAAATCGTATGTTGCCTCACGCAACAAATAATTGTTAAGACAGATTAGAATTGCTCTAGGCTGTACATTCAACCCCCTGTTCTCTTGCGTTGTACAAAAGGAAATCTATGTGCCCTAATAACCTCGGTTTCCCAATTCCAATCTTTGAAATCCGTCCTGGTCTTTTGTAGAACTTCGATAGCTGACTGTTGTTTAACTAAAGAATCCTCTGCACCGGAGATGCGCTCCTCTACCTTCATAGTGGTTACTTCTGCACAGGTCTTCGCAATGCATCATACAGTGTTTTGTAATTTACGCACCGCCCACTGCGTTCGCAGGCCTTCTACCTTTGTCTCTGCACGGTGGGCCATGATAATTGTATAAATTGTGTTCAGAGTGACCTCATTGCCCTCATTGCCCTCATTTTCCTGCAAGTTGGCCATACTAGGTGTTAACTGACCATAGGTGGGCGGTGTAGTTTCCCATCTAGGTTGATCCACAGGAACCCTCATTGCATGCACTGGGAGATCGCCAGGCTCCTGCATCTTCTTATTGGTCTCAGGATTCAGAGAATGATCTAAGCATGAATCATCTTCTTCATCCTGTAATTCTGGCTCGTCCCCCCACTCGCCAACTGCGCTCACATCATCATTTTCATTATCATTGTCTGATACAATTGAGAGGTCAGACATGGAATAAAATATACCGCCTGAGCCAATAGATTCCGCATCATTCCCTTTATATGAGAGAGTACCTCCATTACTGGCACCGTCTAAGGTACTAGCGATGTCTTAGCCTGAAATTGAAAGACCATTCCTGCACATCGCATCCAGCGTATCTCCGAGGCCAGCTACGGAAGCTTCAAAATATTTGTTCCCCTGCATTACTACTCACAGGCGTATGCGCAACAATATCTGTCCCCAGATAAACCATGTTGACCATGTCTTCAGGCAAAGCCATTGACAAGCCCTTGCCGGCAATCCCCCTTACCGACGAGGCAGCAGATTGATTTTTCACATCCAGATCCTCAACAGTCTTGGCTTTTAAAGTATTTTTTTTTGGAACATTGCAGGAACAGTATGATCTTTAGCTGGAGTGTTTAGTCGTGTGAGCCTGCTATCTTGCGCTGAACTTTTACTAACTCCAGCTACTGAAAAGTCTGTCTTCTCACCTGAGCCTGAGTAGGTGCACAACTGTTGGGTTTGCCGCCGTCTAGTTGTACCGGTACTATTATCGTTGCCTTGACCGGTATCTGCTTGTGAGACTTGTGGGGTAATGACTGCTTCAGAATTTGCCACCGCGGCACTCCCTGCGTCCACTGCTGCTGCCCCGAGGCTGCAGCACCGCGGGTTCGTGCCCCGCTTCCTTTACAGGGCCATTATCCCCCCAGCACACGAGGCAGTCTCCTTGCCGCTTGCCTCGTAATACTAACAGCTTACTCCGCCGCGGCTCTGCTCCACTCCGCAATACTGCAGCAGCTCCACCCCACGCTCACAACGCTTTCAGCTGCCAGAAACGCCGCCCACCAAACAGTCACACAGCACCTGCAAACAGCTTAGTACGATGCCGCTTCCAGCACAGGGGAATCTCTGAGGAATCACGCCAGGTCCGGACACTCCGCGCTGTCGGGTGTTTCAATCCTGGTGAGGAGGCAAGGGAGAGCAGTACACAAGCTGCTCACACTGCCAATGCTGCGGCCACCATCTTTGCCCCTTGTCATTTTCAAGGGTTATTTTCTCAATCTCAGGGTGGGATTCATTTAAAAGATTAATTATGAAGGTCTTAATGTCCCCACCTTCAAGGTCTTCCGGGATATTTAGAATCCGAATGTTATTTCTTCTAGCGTTATTTTCCAAGCTCTCCAATTTGTCTGCCAGTGCTTTGTCCTTCTGATTAAATCCGTTTCGAGAGGTCGTCGACTGCGACTTCTACTGCTTCCACTCTGCCCATTATTTCATTTTTTTTCCAGTGTTTCGCAGGCTCCTTAGATCCTTTGTTGATTGGTTTCTGATACATTACATTTCTCTCTCATTTCTGACATCAAGCTTAAAAGTAGATTCTCTGTAGTGGAGCTAGACCCCATTGCACTCTTGCACAGCCCCCCTTCCTGACTAACTAGTTGCATTGATAGGCTTACTTCCATGGGAACAGTGCTTGAAGCAAGGTTTAAGGCATGAGTAAATGGAGCATTTGTGTTAGCATTAGGAATTTTGGGGATTCGCTGTGCTGTGGCTTGTTGGTTGGAATTGTGCTGTGATGTAACTTCAGTGTCTACCATTCCTGCTGTTTCTGTTAAACAGGCAATGCTGTTTTCCAGGGGAATTGCATTGTTTTCTTGCTCCATGACTCTTAAGCTTTCACTATCACTAGTGGGTAAAAGAGCCCCTGTATCTGATCTCTCAAAATTCACAAGCTCTTGGTTAATCTGTACATTCACTGGTCGAGTCTGAGCTTGTACTTGGAAATAAGTCCGCAAGGAGGGGGTAACGCAGGAGCTTTCTAAGTTGGTTTGCTTAACTTGTTTGTTTTTTGTTTTAACAACTTTTTTAGCTTTTTTCCCCTCTGAATAGGACTGAATGGTCACTTTCTCCACCTGCCTATTTTTAGATGAAGTATGGCCTGGAGAAATTTCTGTGGCGATACTTCCAACCCCCAGGCGCCTTTACTTCATAGGGTGTACCTGTTTGGAACACTATTTGCTTGAGGTCTATTGCTGTTCACCCCTACGACCTTCTGTTGTGCCCCAGTGCTTCCAGGTTTTTCACAATCAGCACTGGATTTCACATTTGATTTAACACTCCCTCCTTCAAGAAAAAGTCCCAGCGCCCCCTTCCCCTTCCTCCTTACCGGGGGTCATCCGCGGAAGCCCTCATCTCCCGCTGCTTCTTTTCTGCCGCCCTCCTGTTGTTCAGCCACCGTTGGGATCGCATCCCGATTCTGGCCACTACTTGTCGTCCTCAGGCGAACCGAAGCACTGCCTCTGCCTAGATCCCGCCTCACGGCGGCGGGTCGGTGCTCCCCGCTGTCTCAGCCACAGTGGCAACAACGGCGGAATCCCCCTGCCGGGAGAGCCGACCAGAGCACCAACGCGAGCACACCAGAGACTACAGGAATATATCAGAAGTCAAGCCTGAGGGAGGCCCGACCGTAGCACTAACACGAGTACACTGAAGGTTGCAGGGGAGTATCAGGAAGTCCACGTGAGCAGGTATATTGGAAAAATAGGCCCCTCATTGCCCATTGTCCCATATTTGCAGTCATCTTATCTTTTTTATGTCTTATCCATAATATGAGGGTACAAATTGTAAAGAGTCAAGCTGAAAGCTTGAAAATATCTGTAACAGTTTGATGTGACATGTGCTACAGATTCACCGCCAGATGAATTCAAGAGATCGTTCTAGGTTAGTGGACACAAATACTTGATAAGGAAGTATGTTTGAGCGTGTTTAATGAATGATTTCAAACTTTGGCATTGCACATTCAATACAAGAAAATTCATGAAAAATTGTCAAAGCGTAGTGCGCTTTAGGGCATTGCAGCATTTGCCTCAAATTTAAAAATCATGAAAGGCAAGTTCTCGTCTGAACTAGAATAGAAGAGTAAAGCAGGCATTTGTACAAGAGTGAAACTTTTTCATGGTGCCCGTCAGATTTCATCCGTTATTTGATTACTCTAGTCTGATTTGTACTTGTAGAGTGTTTCAGCTGCCCAGAAATCTATTGATTTATTTATATTTTTAGTTATTGTATATTGTTATACCTGATATCCCTCATGTAGTACATTCTCCAGACTTCTTGACCTCACTCACCTTTTTTTGCTAATCTCAATTTTGTAGGCATTAGGACTTTGTACGGTTTATCCCTGCTAACTAGGGGCAAAGTGCTTATGCTCTCTTAAAACATGATAACATTGGTGTACACCTTATTGGCATATATATTTTACCTATGCATCCCTATGCCTGTCTTGCGCCTGTCAGCGACAGGAAGAGCAGGACCATCCCCCTTGGCTCTGCAGGTAAGTTAGTTCATTGACTGACAACATTAACAGGACAATAATAAGGGTTCTGGATCCACTTTGTTTCTCCAAGTGAGTGATTTATATTGGTTGTTGATTATAAATCAGAATTTTCTAACTGTGCCAATGGAACCCTGATAGATGTACTGTGTGTATTGATTTCCTCCCCATTATTAAATTAGAGATTTCAATGTTTATTTCATTTTTATAAAAGAGCTATTGGCTACTTAGTGCTAATTATGATAAAAAGGAAGGCACTGCATAAAACTCCCGGTGTAGGGAGTACTAGGAAAATCCACGGAAATGCAGCTGAAAATTGTACTCTCAATGAAATCAAGGCGCTCATTGAGGGATTGTAGGGTCCACTAGCCCCTAAAGTTAAGGATAAAGGGAGGAACTACCAAGGTATGAAAAGTAGGGAATCTGGGAAGATTTTCAAAAGAGAATTATAGATTACTTTAACAAACCATTAGAAGATCATGCTCTAGCAACACCTACTACTGACAGACCAAACTCTCTATCTGTGAATGCTTCCCAGCAATTAGCAAACGATCTAGGGCCTGAGCAGACCCCGCTGGTAGCTAATTTTGAGTGTTTTAACGAATATGTGGTATTGGAACACTTGGGGAATAACTATCTTCCTATGAGTAGGAGGAATGATTACCTAAAGAATGATGGCCTAGGGCAACAGCTCAATCTGATGATGGGGGAAATATCAAGCCAAACCGTTTTATGGCAAGCTGGCCGAGCCATACATGATAAGCTGGATAGTCTTTCTGATCTAGTAGTGAAGGCAAGCCTACCAGTGGATGGAAGTAAAACAAGGCTACCCTTAGCTCGACCCAATAATTCTGCAGCTTACACTGCAACTGTAGGTTGAGATAAAAGTTTGAGCAAAGAGATTAGGGGGTACTGTAGAGGGAAAATAACATTGCCTTATTTCGACATTTGGCAGGATGGGGCTTCTCCACACAATATGGTTAAGCCAACCTGGGAATCCTCTTTTAGATACGTAGTCCAGATATAGTGGTAAATGTCCACACAACAGCAAAGACAGAAAAAGTAGTGTTGACCTTCAACAATACTATCATCAAACCCTATGATCTTTACATGATTTACGTCCCCAAAAATCTAGCCTGGTACTAGCGAAAACACATGCGGTACTAGTAAACACGTCTATACATTGGATATGGCACAAGAGGGGTTGTAGATCAATATATAGCAAACACTGAGTGCTTCCCTACCGATGATCATCAGCTGGATCAGATCGGCTTGTAATTAAAAAATCCAGAACTTGTTGATGGGCTAAATGCACTAAAATTACACTTTAGACCCAATATCAACATACAGAGAAGATTGAAGCTGAATCACCCGGGGTATAAGGTGGGTCAAATAACTTCCCAAACAAAAAATATCCATGCCTACTGCCCATCTCAAAACTAGAGAGTACTTGCAGTTAACAGACATATATTTACTTAGGGATGCCAAGGGGGAGTCAGATCCTATATGTATGAGGAATGAACAATATCTGCCAGTAAAGGAAAGGACCACGCTTAAGCCACTTCTAGATAATAACCTCACTGCAAGGTATGAAGATAACCTTCTGTCACATTCTGTAACTCATATATTATACCAGGGGGTTCATCCTCGTATACACCAATATGTAACGGAGGGCTAGTGGTATCAAAGGGCAATTATATAAACATGCTGTCCTGGAATGTGGTGGGATCAAGACAAAGCCTTCAGATCCAGAGTGGGGAGCCTTTACTGATCACCACCATATTATACTCCTTCAATGGAAATTGGCTACCCAACCAGTCTATAGATCTGTTTTGATCACATTTAGTGCAAATGCACTCCCCTCCACAGCAGGGCGACCATCAGGTGGACTCTTGATATGGCGCAGGTGAGACATGAGTGGTAAGATTAGTTCCATCAAGTACAAGAGACTTTCCAGCCCTTGAAATTAAAATCACGACCCAAACAGGAATAAAATATTTAGCCCAGGTAAACATGGATATTAGATCAGTTCACTCAAATCTTCAATCTGCTACAGAGGACAAAATAGCCGAGCTGATGGGGCAGTTTATTCAGAGGGCCTTAAAGATTGTAGAGAGGAACTGCAATGCTAAAATACCTACTGAGCAGCCTTCCGACCCCTTAATATCTCACTCCCATGAGTAGCAAAAACATCCAGACCAGTCTTGGCCGCTCATAATAAATTAACAAAGGTGGCATCCAACTTTCTGAATCTATCCATAGATCATGGCTTGAAAATTGTAAATGGTAAAACACTACTGGACTATCCATCCTGTCCAACTTTTAAAAGAGAATTATGGACCAGAAGTATAGACTATATATTTGTGGATAATGATTTATGGCCAAAATTACATGACATGAAGGTAATTCCAAGACCAGATAGTGACCATTAGGGCCTAAGTGTACATTTTTTAATAGGAGCATTTAGTGACATAAATATGGCTTCCTCTACAATAAAAGCTCAATTGGAATGTACCAATATATATTAGAAATGTAAAATGGACAACATGCGCATTGAATATTGAGGACCAGACACAATTATATGACTTTTTTGTGGAAAAACATTCTGTGATTGATTTTACTAATATATACAATATTAATCTTGCTAACTTCTATTGTAAATAATGGACCAACTAATACCCTTCTTTGTCAAGGAACAAAAGAGAGGTTCCTGTAAAAAAAACTGCTCACACTTCGTTTACGAAAGACTACCGCTTAAAGAAACATTGTGTCTTGAGAACAATAAAAAAGGGCAATAGAATAGAAATAGGTAAGGCTAGGAACAGGTATGGGATTACCCTAACTAGAGCCAAAAGGGAATGAGGTTCAAAACAGTGGATGAAAATTACAGAAGCCTTAGAAAAGGCCTTTTGGAATTTGATCGCAGTTAGCACACAAACTATTGATAATCATCTGGAACCAATAATACCATCATATAGATGGGTAACCCATTTTGGAAGTTTATATAAAGACCTGGAGAACAAAAAACTTCCAGCAGGTCCTCAGTAGAGGCATTGGGAAGGACACAGAGAAATGCTAATACTGTGGGAATTAGATTACCTACTGTAACTGACAATCGTCTGCATTTTACTCTGGTTGAGACCGTTCTAGCATTAGGGTAGATGAAGAGGGAATGATTGTATGGAATTCATGATGATTTATATTTATCTCAACCAGAGATTTGGTACCCATATGTATATGCTGTGGGCAATAGTATCTTAAAGGGCAACCCATTCCCCCCAACTTGACATGTAACTGTTATTATTTCTATTTAAAAAAAGTGGAACAGGGATGTCCCCTCAACTTATTGGCCCATAGTGTTGTTGGATAATTCACTGAAGACATTCTGTAGACAGGTGCTGTTTTGTCGGGTTTTCCAGATATTCCCAGGCAGAAGTCCCAATTCCCCGGGAGCGTAGCTAATGTCTCGACCTATCCCAAAGGCACCACTCTCCCTGTGTCACAAAGAACACACTAGGGAAGGTAGGTGGCTTCAGAAAATGAAGAGACCAAGTTCGCCAGTCAGCCAGCTGAAGGGATGTCCAACTCAGGTATCGTCAGAATAGCTGAATAAAGAAGGACAGAACATGAACAAAATAATAACACTAAGACTTTTTAAATATATAATTTAGATACTCTCTACTCTAAACAGTAAAGTTTTACAATTGTGTGCTATCCCATACTCACCTGTGATGTGACTGATGAGGGTCCATATAAGGATGTTACATTGAAATATATCTTGGTCTCGTAAACAAAAAGTAATAATGTCAAGGAGACTGTTCTGAATTTGAGCCACTTGATAAACAATACCACGCTGTATTTTCTCCTTAGGTTGAAGCAAAAATAGCACAGGGAAAAGTTCCAGTAAAAAGGGAGAAAGGTGAGCCCCCTATAGTATGAACCGTCAATGCTCACCCATCGAACACAATGTTAACGCTTCTCCGCGTTGGATCAGGAAACTTGAACATGCACGGAGCAGGGATAAATGCGTCCTCGCGTTTGATCAAAAAAGCGGGAGCCGGCAATGTCTTTGACCTTGAGGAATTCTAAACGCGTCCTCGCATTACAGTAGGAAACTTGAGCCGGCAGAGAGTAATCATTAAGGCGACCTTGGGTTTCAATAGAAAAGATACAAAGCAGGTATCCAAAAGTCAGAGCGAAGGACACAGCGTTTGTCCTTATTCAATAAAGTTTCTTCAAGCAAAAAATATGAAACGTACGCAAACTCGTTAAGGGTGCAGCACTGGAATTTTCCGGTAAAAAATGAAGACTTGGTGGTTCTTCGGAATAAACAGCCCAGGGTACTTGACAAAAATAGAATTAGCGCAGAACGCACTCGGACTACAAACATAGAAATATGGTCAGAGAAAGAACAAGAAACGAATTCCAGTACAGCTCGACCAGGGACAGGCAGATTTCAAATAACGGATCCAAACAAGGGGAATTAGCGAGGAAAGCCAAGCACTGCCATCTTGCACCTGGAGGCTTAAGAACCTCCCCATCACCTGATCAGTCCCAATGCAGTATGGGAAAGCACACAACTCTGGTCCCTAACAGTGCATTCTGGGACCTGTAGTGAAACTAAGGAACATGTAGCTTGAGGTCTAACATGATTAGACTCCATGGATGGATAGAAGAGAACAACTTCCTCGAAGATGCAGATGCAGGCTTTAGGATCAAGATCGGTACTCTTGACCTTGTCTTACGCTTCAAGGTGTTATGTTGGATATATGTCACCTTGAGGCGAGACCATCTATATGTCACTTTTAACGATTTAAGAACTGCATTTGACCAGGTCGGAGGAAAAATCTCTGGGACATCCTGGGTAAATATATTCTACATGCAAAAAATTATTCCAAGGTGAGATGGAAAATCCAGGGCTTCTCCTAACTTTTACTTACAATGCACCCTGCCCTTGGGCCTACCATAGGGGTGGCTAACATGAGGAAAGGGAAGGTTTTAGGGACTGGTAAGTGGGTGCACTTACCAAGTCGACATGGCAGTACTAGACTGCACACAGGCTCTGCAATGGCAGGCCTGAGACACACTTTACAAACTGTTATTGTGGGTGGCACAAGAAGTGTTGCAAGCCCACTAGCAGCAGTTGATCTACAGGCCCTGGGCACACATGGTGCACTGTAGTAGGGTCTGACAAGTAAATCAAATAAGCCAAACATGGAGTCACTAATTTATTACAATAATTTACAACAGGGGCACTTGCATTGTGGAACTGGATAGCAGTAGCACAGAGCCCAAAGCATCTAAAAGCAGCAAAACATATTAAAAACAGAGGAGACAAAATCAATAAATGGAAGGGATACTCTTGTCAATTGCATCAGGTCGAACAAGCATTCTGTGAGAAAAGGGGCTTAGCAGTAAATCCATCAAAATTAAAATGTACGACTATAAACCCCCCTCGATCCTACAGAGGGAACGTGACAATGAATGGGGTTCTCCTTGAGCGGGTCTCCCACTTTGCCTACCTAGGTGTCAAACAATCAGAAAATCTGACATGGGGGGCTCAGTTGGAAAAAAGTAAAACCATCTTGAACCAGAAAGCATTGACAATTGGGAGAAAATACAAAGCCACCTCTGGGGGCATGGTGTCTCCTGCTATCACTGTTTACAGAGCCTCAGCAGTTACAGTGGCAGTTTATGGTGCCATGGTATGGGGCTACAGGAAAGCAGAAACCCTCACTGAGGTTGAGAAAAGTATATTAGGGCCCTCTTTCAACTGCCTGGAAGCATGCATATTTTACCATTGTGATTAGACCTGGAGTTAAATCCTGTACATTTGATTACCCTGCTTAAATCTTTGTTGAATTGGATCAGACTTTGCTCCACTGAAGAGCTAGAACCTTCTGGGTTTCACTAAAGGAACTGATGGCCCTCGATAAAGAAGTATGTATCACCTGGTTGAATATAATAAGGGAACTTTCAGTCAAAATAGGAATGGGTGAACTATAGACGCCACGTCACAAGCACAGATAACTAAAGTAGATGCCCAGAAAGTGAAACAAATGTATTGGGAGGAAATTATGCGACAGATCTGAAGAGATCACCTGGAGGGGAGTACATCTGGATTGTTATTGAATCACAAATGTACTCCAAGTTTGGAGCCCTACATTGCTAGAATTTACCCCTTCAAAGCTATATTGTGGTATGTGCAATATAGATGTGGCCTTCTCGCGCTGAGAGCTCATACCTCCAAGTGGACTAATATACCTCCTAATTCAAAATGTTGCCCAAGTTGGCCACAGATTGTACAGATGGAAGCACATTCTCTGTTATTTTGTCATCTTTACTAGACTGCAGCCAAGAAGTGGATAATTGCTGTCTACCAACTTAATGGGGTGAGGCACTATTGGGAGGTTGCCAGAATTCTAAAATGTGATCCAAGAGAACAAATATTCTTTACTATCTAAAGGTTTCTCTATTGTGCATGGAGCAAAATAAATAAGGCCCTAATCAACTCAAAGTTTTGATTATTGATTAAGCTAGTTATCTTATTAATATATTACAGGAGAGGCAGGCATGGATTGGGGGTGGTGGGGAGGGTCTGTGGGTCGGGGGGTAAGAGAGGTGTAACAAAATAAAAAAACATACCCCCTTGCCATGCCTCTCCTTCGTCATCCCACCATCATTGCTCCCAGCCGAAGTTCTAAGAACAAGATGGACCTAAGCCAAGGCTTCCCTGAGCCAATCACAACACTGCAATGCAGCATTGTGATTGGTCTGAGCACAGTGGTTCGGTTCTCAGTCAGGGAATGGGAACCTGGGCATGTTCTCCACCCAGGCTGTAATGCAGCCTGGGTGGGGAACATGCAAAGTGTACATGACTGTTTGGCCAGCCCACGACAGAAGTCCAAACATTCATGTGCACTTAGGGAGTTCAAACCACTCCTCCACTGCTCTGTCAGCAGAGCGGCCTCTCCCCACCCGCTAAGCTGCCACAGCAAGGAAAAAATAAAATGATAATAACCTCGAGTTGCTATCATTTTATTTCTCCTTTATTTCACTGCTGCAAAGCAGTGGGGGGATATTCTTCTGCCTTAGTGGGAGGAGCCGACTCTGATATATTAACAGCTGGATGGTCTTAAGTATATTATATGGAATTGTCTGTCGATATTAATCCTTTAATTAAGTAATTAAGATAAGATTAAATGAATTAAATATTTCGGAAGAAATTCATTTACTGGATGGATACTTATGATTGTTTTATATGATGGTTTTTATAGTTTTTTTAGAGCACTGAGTAGAGATGATATTAGATTTAGGGGCAGACGTACGACCCTTTATCGCGATCGCAAACGTGAGATTGGCGCCTTCCCGACTTGCTAAAAAGGGTCCTAGCATGTACAAATGCTATTTTGCGAGTCACTGACTCGCAAAATAGTGTTTGCAACTCTCGCTATTAGGAAGTCCCTTGCTAATAGTGTTTCTCTATGTCATGTACCCCTTCCCCTTGGTAAGTGTGTGAGAAAATATTTTTTAAGAGCTGGCAGTGGTCCCAGGCCACTGCCTGCCCTTAAAAAGTGAAATTTAAATGCGTCATTGTTCTTTTTTAAATGCATCCCATTTTCCTTTGAGGAAAACAGGGGCTGCAAATGCAAAAAAAACCCTGCTCTACTTAAAAAGCAGTACAAAAGGGGGTAGCCAGAAACCGGTCCTTGGAAGCTTGAATCCAGTCCAGGGAAGACATGCCTTGGCAGTTCGGGCTGGACTGTTCCCATGAGGCACCGGGCCAAGACTGATTTGCATATGGCCATGTCTGAAGTGGGGTGGCTTGGTGAGCAAAATAACGATGGATTAAACCCAGATCTTTGACTGGGGGTAAATGTTTTGCCATTGCGCAACATTCCGTCCATCATCTTGTGCGTTTTGCTGTTCACCCTATTTGGGAAGGGTATGCCCAGTCGTGGGTCCCATGCTCACTACGCCACTGGAGTCAAGCTATCCTGGCTGAAGACGGCTGATAGCCAGAAACCAGTCCTAGGATGCTTGACTCTAGTCCAAGGAAGACATGGCTTGGCAGTTCGGGCTGGACTGTTCCCATGAGGCACCGGGCCAACACTGATTTGCATATGGCCATGTCTGAACTGGGCTGGCTTGGTGAGAAAGATAACAATGGATTAAACCCAGATCTGTGACTGGGGGTGAATTCTTTGCCATTGTGCAACATTCCGTCCATCATCTTGTGTGTTTTTGTGGCGATTACCAGGACGAAAGGGCTGCCTTCCAGCTATGCGAGGATAACGGGGAAGCGACAGACAACTACAACTCCCAGACTGCCTTGGGGGAGACTCGTTTGTACTAAGCCCCTCCTTCCCCAGAGAAGGGTGCTTGTCAATTGTTTGTGCAGTGCGAGTCGGAGGATAGGCGGAAGGTGTTCCCCGCCGGATACCAGCGAGAAGAATTGCAGCATCTAGGAGAGTACGGTTGTACAGCGCCAGAGGGAGAAAACGGAGAACTCCAATCGGACCTTTGTATCAAGTAAGAAGGAGCGCGGGCTCGCCCCCTTCCTTGTTGGAGAATTGAATTCTTGGACTACTGCAGGCAAAGCGCCTATCAGAGTAGCCACAGAGTTTCGCTTAGCGCATCTAGCGTTAAGGAACCCGTGAGAAATACAGTTTGCATTATTGCGCGCGTGAAGTCATCAACGCGTGCAGTGTACAGGCTGGTAGAATTGAGGAGGACTAAGGATTTAGCGCGGCCGCGCATGTAGAGTCCTGATTAGAGTCCGAGTATTGATTGAGTAGTGATAAAGCCGGATCGGATACCTGTGACGTTTTTGAACTGCCTTGTGGGACGTGTAGTCCTAGTTGTGCAAATAACAACGAAAGGAGAGAAGCTTCAGCAGTAATAGGCGCTCAGCTTTATGTTTTGTTTATCTTTAGTTTAATTGTGGAGGAGTCACACTCCTATGACATTGGGAATATATCCTCTTTGGTGAAGGACACGCGCAAGTGAAAGGGAGAGACAGTGTTTCCTTTTCTTAAAGCCCTGTATGCAGAAAGTGTGGTGAGTGAAGTCATCATCCCCCTTATTGGCATAGTGAAGTATTATATGGACGTGAGAGGTAATCGTGTGTTTGTTTCGCTTTTAGATACCGGAAAGGTGTTACAGAGCTGTCCCTTAGACCCAGTCCATTCCAAAGAGGGAGAAACGAAGATAGAAAGATCGCATTCCCGCTCTCCTCCAAGGCTTCTTCTCTCCTTTTTTCCCTTCTATGCACGAAGCCAGACAGAGGTATATAGCTTCCCTGTTGGGGGGCGTGTATCGAGGGGAATAGAGGATCTAGCATCTGATATCGTCTCTGCTGGGAAAAGACAGAAGGTTAGTGGCGTTAATGTTCCTTGTGCTACTGCCGATCTTGACAGTTTTGCTGTTCACCCTATGTGGGAAGGGTATGCCCAGATGTGGGTCCCATGCTTACTACGCCACGGGAGTCAATCTATCCTGGCTGAAGACGGCTGATAGCCAGAAACCGGTCCTAGGATGCTTGACTCCGGTCCAAGGAAGACATGGCTTGGCAGTTCGGGCTGGACTGTTCCCATGAGGCACAGGGCCAAGACTGATTTGCATATGGCCATGTCTGAACTGGGGTGGCTTGGTGAGCAAAATAACGATGGATGAAACCCAAATCTGTGACTGGGGGTGAATGTTTTGCCATTGAGCAACATTCTGTCCATCATCTTGTGTGTTTTGCTGTTCACCCTATGTGGGAAGGTTACGCCCAGACGTGGGTCCCATGCTCACTACACCACTGCAGTCAAGCTATCCTGACTGTAGATGGCTGATAGCCAGAAACCGGTCCTAGGATACTTGACTCCGGTCCAGGGAAGACATGGCTTGGCAGTTCGGGCTGGACTGTTCCCATGAGGCACAGTGCCAAGACTGATTTGCATATGGCCATGTCTGAATTGGGGTGGCTTGGTGAGCAAAATAACGATGGATTAAACCCAGATCTGTGACTGGGGGTGAATGTTTTGCCATTGTGCAATATTCCGTCAAACATCTAGTGTGTTTTGCTACTTAAAAAGCAATCACAGAAATTGTGGTCTGCTGAACACAACAGTTCCTCATCCTTGGGAGTGCTAACCGTTTGCAATATGGTCGCCAATTGTGTTTGCCTCATGAATATCGATGAGGCATGCAATTTGTGACCCCATTGGGAATCGCAAACAGTGTCTGAGACACTGTTGTACATTCACTTAAGCAAGTCGCAAATTGCAAGTCTCATTTCGACGCAGTTTTCAACTCGCTAATTTGATTGGTTGTACATCCATCACTAAATCCTTATTTTTAATTGTAATAAAAGCTTTTAATGGTTTTCAATGGAGGACATTCTATTTGGAATAACTTTGGTGCCGGTTGACGAATCTTCGCCACATTTTCAAAACTAATTATCAGCTCCGGTCCGCTCCTATCCTGAAAGGCTCGGGGTGATTTGTCAAGCGGGGCCGAGAAAAAAGGGAGTCCCAAACCATGTTTACCCCATGCAATTTTCCAAAGGACCTTTTGACGCAGCTACAGCCTGAACTGCTGACTGGATTTACACCAAATCTGGCAAAGAGGTAGTCCTCAGTTCATACTCGGGACTTTTGCTTAAATGGTGTAAATCCGTTGAGTAGTTCCAGTGAAAATGACATTTAAAAGTATTTATATATCTATGGCCGCACAGGATCCTCGTACCCTAAGCGCACCCTGCCGTGCATGAGCTGTATTCTAATTGGCAGCCATTTTGTGCCTCAGTAGAACCAGGGCACAAGCAACCTATAAAACAAATGCACAAAACACGAAAAGGGGGCAGGGTAGAAACACCCTGTTCCCCTAGGCCTGTTCAGGGGGTCCCACAAGAACACCCAAGGTCAAAATTGGCAAAATCCGCGCAGCATGCGCGGATCCTGCAGATCAAAAAAAAAACAAAGAGCGGACTCCCGCACTTCAATGCTAATTAGCCCACGGAGTGGCCAAATCCCAGGGGCATTGTCTAAAATTAGTGTGGGGGCCCAATCCCCTCACACTGACCCGGGGACTGCCACCCCTGGGGCAAAATTTAAATATTTGCAGAGGGGCACACGGCCCCCCATAGCCCCTGGCCCGGCTTCTGCAGTGTCCCGGGGTGCCCACCCCCGGGACACTGTAGTTTGCTATGGTAGGGCGGGAGCCTCGCCGCTCCTGCCCTGCCATAGCACACTGCTTTGCTATTTGGAAGAGAGAGCAGGAAACCTGCTCCCTCTTATAGCAAAGCAGATTGCTTCTCCACAGTGGGAGCAGCATGTTAGCTGCTCCCCGTGTGGAAAAGCAATGCCAGCTCCCGCAGGATGCAGGGAGCTGGCTGGGACCGTGGGGGTATTGGTGACCCACCCACGGTCCCCAATAAAGAGAGCCAGCCCTGGGCAATGGGGTCCCCGGGGCTACAAGTGGCCTGGGAGAGGGGCCACAAGCCCCTCTCCCAAAATGCATTAAAATGATTTTTTTTTAAAAAGGCCGGCCCCAGGGGATAGGGTCCCCGGTGCCAAAAATGGCCAAAGGAGGGGGGCAAGGCAGCCCCCCTCCTAGATGATTTTTCTTTGTTTAAAGGGCCATGCCTCAGGGGAAAGGGGTCCCCGGGGCCAAGTATTTAATAATACAAAAATAGGAGGCAGGCCCTGGGGGATGGGGTCCACAGGGCCAAAATAGTAGAAAAGAAGGGGGCCACACAGCCCCCCTCCTAAACCTAAAAAAGAAGAAAAAGACCGGCATTGTGTCAGAGGCCACGCCCCCTACCAGCATCACTCTGCAAACGCACCAGGGGGAAATTATTTCCCTTGAATACTGGTGGTCCCTGGGGGGCAACTAGCCCACCAGGAACCTCCAGTATGCGCCAGGGGGCTGCCTTGCAGAGAGGTGTTTTGAGGCCGCGCTCCTTTTTACACCTCTCTGCAATGATGCTCGGTGGCGCTTCCTGGAGGTAGCTGGTGGGCTAGTTACACCCGAGGGTCACTCAGTATTCAAGGGGAGTTAATCCCCCAACTTAAAACGCACCACGGGGTGCGTTTGCACAATGGTGAAAGGAGGGGGTGGGGCCTAAATTCACATGTGTGCAAACACACCCTGTGGCGCGGTTTAAGTTGGGGAATTAATTCCTTGTCAATCCTGAGGGTCCCTGGGTGCCAACTAGCCCAACAGGTACATTCAGAAAGCACCACAAAGCTGTTTGGAGTGCTGTAAAACGGAACGTGACCTCTGAACACCTCGCTGCAACACAGCCCCCTGGCGCATACAGGAAGTATCTGGTGAGCTTGTTGGTTCCCAGGGACCCACAGGATTGACAACAATTTAATTCCCTAACTTAAAACACGCCAAAGGGCGTGTTTGCAGACATGTCACCTCAGGCCACGCCCCCTTCCTTCACCACTGTCCAAACTTTGTATGGTGCTTCAATTCCGTTTTGCTCGTCAAAGTCACCACAATCAGAACATCCATTTACTCAGCTTCTGTGTATTGGACATGATCAAGTGGAATGAAAGAGGTGGCAACCATGTACAATGTTTATGCAGATTGGAGTCCAAATTGATCATACAGTATAGGACATTAGTTCCCATTGGGCACAACTGCGATGAGGAACTTGCAGTACATTTAGGGTAGAAATGTTGAAACACTGGTAAGCCACCTGTAGGATCTTGGGGTTTTCTTTAGCTACTAGGCGAATCGAGTCTAAGCTCTAAATGTAAATTTGTAAATTTAACTGGATTCAAGTCTTCAAATGATTTTCCTATGTAAGAACTGCCTTTTACTGCACAAAAAGCATGCTTGTCTGATATTCGAAATTTTGAAATCACTGTTAGTGTTTTTGGTTTTATTTTATTTTTAGATTGTGTCGAACGCCGCGGTTTGAAGAAACGTTAAAAAGCAAATTTATATGTAGCTTCTGATGAAGCTCTGAAAGAAATTGATTATTAGTTACATTAGGTGACACACTAGCCCACTGGGGCAATGATGTTTTTGGTAAGAATAGCACAAGAGATTCCCGTTGGTATTGTTATTAATTTGTAAATTAAGTATATTAGACCGTTTAAAAGAAATGTATACGCCCACTTGGGCTGAATTGGACTTTCTTTTTTGAATAGTAACATGGCCAATAAAGTTTCAAATATTTGAACAAGATAGAAACAACACCACGCAAGTAGCGAGAGATAGAAACTGGCAAATGAGAAGCATCACAATGTTTTTTCAACATTTAAATTGATTGTACCATAAAAAGAAACGGGATAAGAGAGGTTGCGTATTATTTTCATGCTTTATATTGCAAGTGTCAGAATGATGTTTAATGCAATTTACCATTTTTGGAATAATGTTACAATTAGTTTTCTCCGCATAAGTGAAGCACTTTTTCTGTTTTGTTAAAAAAGACAACAACATGAGTCTGTTTTCACTAGTTATTATTTGAATGCACCACATGTATTATTTAAACCAATCACAATCCACTAATGGTACTCATGACCGAGGGACTAGATCCCGAAACGCATCTAGTGGATTTGCATATGAATTTAGCTCAATAAAACACAGCTTTTCATGCATATTGGAGTTCGTGTTATGCTGCTTTCAGTGGACTGCACTGGAGAAAAAGGACTGTAACTCTTGGATTTAATATATATATATATATATATATCTGGAAACTCTCAAACCACTTCCTGAGTTCTCCCAGCGGCAATCAGGCGAGGAAAGAGACACAGACCTCTGGAGTTTTTCGAGTGGGCAGTATTTTATTTCAGTGACCCAAACACAACGCGTTTCAAGCCCGTAAGCCCTTGATCACGTGTCACAAAATTGCATACACCAAAATATCTATTTAAAGTGCAAAAAGCGCCCCTCCTACTGTTTGCATCACAGACCACATGTGTATTAACATAGAAAAAATACTATGTATATATAGCTTTCTTCTTTTGTGTCAATGTTACTGCTAATATAACGGAACGAAATATCACTATTGACATATTAACCACATTTAGACAAATAATCTATGTCTGGGTTTTCAATTAGTAAAATATGTCACAGAACTTTATAAAAAATAAATATAATTGTAGTTCTTATTGAATAAAATATCTTCTTACAAAAGGCAAAAACAACCTTTTCTGTTGCCGTATTTACAAGCAGTAATTCAGGGAAAAATAAATAACCGGTTAAATCCGTTTTATCAAGATACCCTGTAAAAAAGCCAAACTGTTATACGTTGTAATCAAACTCTAAAACAGTTTGTTAAGTTTGTACACACGAATAGTCTATAACTTTGGAGAGGGTTCCAAAAAGTGCTTATAAGTGCATCCCTTACAAAATAGTAAAGTGCTAGTGCAAGAAAAAATGGTGCAAATTTCTCAAAATAATCAAATATTGATTGCAGGGTCTAATATACCATTGACCACAAGAATACATGTTAATGAATTCATGGAAAATGTCGGTATTCAAAAAAAATCCCTAGAACCATTTGATTAATAAAAACAATTAATTAAATTTCATTGTTTATATAAAAAAGAGAAATTCTAAATGAGGGAAAAATATATATACAAACTATATACATATGTTCTATTTACAAGGACCAATTCATATATTTGCAAGACTGAGATACATGAACCAACGTGATAAGACCATGCTGTAACTAGCTTGTTATTACAGAAAACTCCGCATGTCTTCCGTCGTGTTCAACCCATTGGGCCATTTGCAATCTAAGTCCAAGATATACTTGGTCTCTAATTGCCGGAGTTGGCGTTCTCTGTTGCCCCCTCTTCTTTTTTTGTTTACAGCGTCAATTACATAATAAGAAAGGCAGTTGATGTTGTTGGCATGCACTTTCTTAAAATGTCTGGCAACAGGGTATGTTGCGTCGCTGTGTAAGATGGCCCTGATATGCTGCAAAATCCTGACGTGCACCTGTAGTTTCGTGCTACCCACGTAGCGTAGCCCACAGGTGCACGTCAGGACATATACAGCATATTCAGTCTTGCAGGTGTAATTGCCTGTAATTGGGTTGGAAGTAATCTTGAAGGGCGTATGATATGAGGTCATGTTGCATCCAAATTTACATGCTCTACACGTAGAACATTTGGTGAAACCTTTCTTAGTAGGCATCCAGGTAGTGACTTTCTTAATCTCAGGGGACACTCTATCCAATCTGCTGCCCATAGTGCTGCTCCATCTAAAAGTGATGATAGGTTTGGCAGCTATCCTAGTTTGTAAGATGTTGTCTGTCAGAACTACAGGCCAATGTTTATTTATGATAGACCTGATCTGACGCTCCTCTCGGTTGAACGTAGTGATCAACCTCGGAGTATCTAATGTCCGAACTAGGCTGTCTGCGCTGGCAGTAATAGGGCATTGTTCTTCTGTGAAAAGGCTACTTCTAGGTCTAGTTTTGGCCTTTTCCTCTGCCTCCCTAATTATTTTGGTAGAGTATCCTCTGTCTTTCAATCTGATTAATAAATCAGATTTGCACTTTTCAAATTGCTCCTCATTGCTGCAAATCCTTTTTATCCTTAGGATTTCTCCATAAGGAATACTAGCAATGAGGTGCTTGGGATGCGAACTGGTGGCGTGCAAGGTGATGTTACCGGAAGTCCCCTTCCTATACAATGTACTTTCAAGGGTATTATTATGTACAAAGATCTTGACATCAAGAAATTCAATTTCTTGTCTTTCTATGTGGGAAGTAAATCTTAAATTTAAGTCATTCTTGTTGATCTCATTCACAAACAATGTAGCTTCCTCTTCTGTACCCTCCCACAGAATGAACACATCATCTATATACCGCAGGTAAGATCTGATATGGGTGTTGTATACCTCTGAGAAGGTGGTCCTGAGGACCTGCTCCTCCCACCAGCCGACATGCAAGCATGCGTAGCTGGGGGAGAAGCAGGCACCCATCGCCACTCCTCTCATTTGTTTGTACAGATCTTTGTCGAACAGGAAATAATTATTGTTCAGACACCAGCTGATAAGCTGCAGTAAGATTTTGTTATGCTCATACAGTGTGCTGGACTGTGTCTCCAAGAAATGTTTAACTGAAGCAAGCCCCTGCGTGTGGTCTATGGACGTGTATAGAGCTTCTATATCTAAAGTGATAAGAAGTAAATTATTAGACCATGGGAGCTTCTTGATTTTCTGCAGAAAATCGCCAGTATCCTTAACATAGCTAGGTAATGACATCACCAAGCTCTGTAGGAAAAAATCGATGTACTGGCCTACATGTTCTCCTACACTATTGATGGCCGATATTATAGGCCTTCCAGGAATAGGGACCACATTTTTATGAATCTTGGGAATTAGGTACAGCACAGGTATCACTGGGAACTCTATTAGCATGTATTTGTATTCCTCTGGGGAAATTAAACCTTGTCTTTTCCAAGATGCTAACATTTTATGTAAAACAGATTTTGCCTTTTCATACTCCTTCATATTCGACTTAGCGTTACAATTTACATCATTCAATTGGCGAGAGGCTTCGGCTACATATTCCTTCCTAGGCCACAAAACTAGGTTCCCGCCTTTATCAGACTTTTTGACCACCACCTCCTGATTATTTTCCAATTTTTTGACCAAATCAAAGTATGCCTTCCTTCTAAAAAACAAATTTCTTTCACATCTGTTTTTGAGGACAGTATGATTTAATTTTTTAAGATCATTAGTGATTAAATCATGGAACACATCAATGCTGTCCTTCGGCATAATTGGAACAAAACTAGACTTCGGTTTGAAGGGGCTGAGCCCAGCCCCCTCTTGGACGTGGTCTATTCTGCGTAGTCGTGCCTGGGTTGCTTGATCTTGTTCATTTGCTTCAGAACTGTCCGAACCATCTGCCAAATCATGTACCAAGAGTAGTTGTTGAATATCCGATGCTGCTAAATTAATAGTAGGTGCACTTTCATTTCCTTCAGCTACAATATCCTCTTCAATGTCTTTAGATGTCTTGAGTGCAAAGAATTTCTTTAGTTTCAATTTTCTGATGAAACAATAAACATCAATGCGCGTTCTGGCGTAATTGAAACTATCACCTGGGCAAAAGTTGAGACCCAAGGCCAGTAGTTGCTCTTCTGCTTTGGATAGGGTAACATTGGATAAATTAATCACGGTGTTGTCTGTTACTCCTTTTTGTTTTTTCTCCATTTCGCTTTTGTTTTTTTGGTGTTGGTATTTTTCTTTGCACCTTTTGCGCTGGTCGCGTCTTCTTTTGGTTCGCCGACATTTACCACTGTTTGGTTCCGTCGAGGTCTTAATGTTTGCAGTCTCGCCTCGACTAAAAAATCAATCTCCTGTCCCACATTCAGCACTGTTTGTTTTCTTTTTGTGGGGATAGATTCCGTGCTAGATGCACTGGTGAGTGAAATGGTTTCAAGACTGTCTGAATTTTCCATAATTTGTCTTGCACTGCCCACTTCTTCTTGGATATTGACTTTTTCTGTGTATTGTTGGCGCTTTATGGGATCAAACTTCCTAGAGAAAGTAAAGATCTGGCCATTTTCATAATCTTCTAAGTCACGATTGAACTTAGTTGCCTTTCTTAATTTGATCTTTTCCTCATGTTTTTTTAGATGGTCTAACATGGTTTCCTCTAGTTTGGCATTTTGTTCACATGTTCCCAATTCCTTAATTTTTTCCAAAAGGACATCTATTTCTTTTAATATCTCCTCACGGTCGATTTGGGCATATTTTATGAGGATTTTGACAAGATTCATTGAGGCAAGGAGGTTACTTTCCCCCCACTCCCGTAGCATGTTAGGATTCGGTTTGTCAAAGCTGGGCGCTAATAAAATTCGAAGTCTTCGTGGCACCCTTCCAACTTCTGCATACTTTGACAAAGAACGATGTTCCCACCACTTGGTAATCTCAAGTTTCCGCTTTTTTTCCAACTCTTTATACAAGCGTGCAATATCATTGTCCTTTTCCGTTGTAACGCTGGCTGGCGTGGCGGTTTCTTTAGCCGGTTTCGTTTGCGCGCTAAACATTGCCTCAGCCGCCAGCTCTCTCTCCCTCATTTCGGCTGCTGACATGGTTGGGTCACGTTATTTTGAAAAAAGCCCCGGCGGGCATGCAGGGATAAGAAGCTGATTCCTCTCACCGCGCCGCACCGCTGTGAAACGCTCCGACTCCCCTTCTACGCTTTCCTACTGGTTTCAGTAACGTGTAGACTCACCGGATTGTTGCCGCTTTTCCGCCGAACCTCCGTCCACGCGTACACGGTCGGCAATGTCCAAGTGACTCCGTTTTCCTCACGTACTCTCCCAGGGTAGGCGGCAGCTGATAGTTATCCACCATGGATCCTTGTGCTTCGTCGGTTAGGTTCAGCCGCCGACTCGTGGGGAGGAGGTCTGGTGACGAAGGTAACCGCCCTTCGTAATGGACACCTGGAAACTCTCAAACCACTTCCTGAGTTCTCCCAGCGGCAATCAGGCAAGGAAAGAGACACAGACCTCTGGAGTTTTTCGAGTGGGCAGTATTTTATTTCAGTGACCCAAACACAACGCGTTTCAAGCCCGTAAGCCCTTGATCACGTGTCACAAAATTGCATACACCAAAATATCTATTTAAAGTGCAAAAAGCGCCCCTCCTACTGTTTGCATCACAGACCACATGTGTATTAACATAGAAAAAATACTATGTATATATAGCTTTCTTCTTTTGTGTCAATGTTACTGCTAATATAACGGAACGAAATATCACTATTGACATATTAACCACATTTAGACAAATAATCTATGTCTGGGTTTTCAATTAGTAAAATATGTCACAGAACTTTATAAAAAATAAATATAATTGTAGTTCTTATTGAATAAAATATCTTCTTACAAAAAGGCAAAAACAACCTTTTCTGTTGCCGTATTTACAAGCAGTAATTCAGGGAAAAATAATTTTTAGATTGTGTCGAACGCCGCGGTTTGAAGAAACGTTAAAAAGCAAATTTATATGTAGCTTCTGATGAAGCTCTGAAAGAAATTGATTATTAGTTACATTAGGTGACACACTAGCCCACTGGGGCAATGATGTTTTTGGTAAGAATAGCACAAGAGATTCCCGTTGGTATTGTTATTAATTTGTAAATTAAGTATATTAGACCGTTTAAAAGAAATGTATACGCCCACTTGGGCTGAATTGGACTTTCTTTTTTGAATAGTAACATGGCCAATAAAGTTTCAAATATTTGAACAAGATAGAAACAACACCACGCAAGTAGCGAGAGATAGAAACTGGCAAATGCGAAGCATCACAATGTTTTTTCAACATTTAAATTGATTGTACCATAAAAAGAAACGGGATAAGAGAGGTTGCGTATTATTTTCATGCTTTATATTGCAAGTGTCAGAATGATGTTTAATGCAATTTACCATTTTTGGAATAATGTTACAATTAGTTTTCTCCGCATAAGTGAAGCACTTTTTCTGTTTTGTTAAAAAAGACAACAACATGAGTCTGTTTTCACTAGTTATTATTTGAATGCACCACATGTATTATTTAAACCAATCACAATCCACTAATGGTACTCATGACCGAGGGACTAGATCCCGAAACGCATCTAGTGGATTTGCATATGAATTTTGCTCAATAAAACATAGCTTTTCATGCATATTGGAGTTCGTGTTATGCTGCTTTCAGTGGACTGCACTGGAGAAAAAGGACTGTAACTCTTCGATTTAATATATATATATATATATATATATATATATATATATATATATATATATATATATATATATACAAGCCAATACTATTGCATCAAGTTCAGAGACCAGCTTACTCAGCAGCAGCTATGAATCAGACAATAGTGTATCAAACAACCAACTAATGAAACTACCAACTGATTATACACCATCAGAAGAATTGGGGTTCCTTATAGAAGAGCGGCGCCACACACTACGTTGATACAGTTCCACGAAGAAGAACTGCGAAGCATCAACATCCGCCGAAAGCAAAGGCAAAAAGCCCAAAGGCAGAGGCAGAGGAGGCAGGAGCAGGAAATGGCAACAACAATAAATGAATCAAAATCAGGCGATAAAACTGTGATCAATCTTTCAGAGATTGAAATCACAACAGCAGAACTCCAACTTCTATCTTTGGGTTTGTCCTTCTGTCCGGGTAACAATTCTAAATACATCCAAGCTCGTGTTGATGTATTCAAATTCATCCGTAAATTGAAGCTCATGAAGAATTTGAAACTCAACAAAGTCAATGAAACATCAACTTCCAGTGGATCAAACATAACAGAGGAAGAATGCGTACAAGTTCGAGATCTCCCCCTATTGAGATCAATGCATGCACTAACATGAGAAGAAGATATCACAGAATCTACACAACATGATCTGTCTGCGATAGGTATGCAGTATAACTACACAGATTCTACCCCCTTTTGGCCAGCATCTAGTTTCATGCCTATGATGCCAAAGGATGCTATTGATGTGTTAAGTGATCAAGTTGTGGAAGACTTAAAGCAACTAAATAGAAAAATATTGCAAAACGAACAACAACGAAGACACACAGAAAGACAATATTCCACACTAATGCGGAAATTACATAAAAATTATAGCATCATCATTAATACATCTGATAAAGGGGGCAATATAGTACTGTGGCGTAGAAATCTGTCCATGCAGGAAGCAGAAAAACATCTAGGAGACAGACAATGCTACAAAAAGGCTGCTTTTTGTGATCTCAAACGTATTAAGGAATCCGTTTTTAAAGAACTTTCTCAATGGAAAAGAATGGGTCCCCTAAGTAAAAATGATTTTTTTTTAAAATGATTATCCTACTATACCAGTTTTGTTTTTATTCCCAAGGTGCATAAGAACACTATTCCAGTACCTGGGAGGCCCATAATATCGGCACAAAAAGGATTATTGGAACCTATGTCCAAATACGTGTACTATTTCCTTCATGAATATGTTGAAGCATTACCATCTTATATAAGAGACACTGGGCATTTCCTATAAAAAATACAGACAATAGAGTGGAAACAAGAATGTGTCTTACTGGTTATGGACATCAATTCACTCCATACCAGCAAACAACACACTGATGGTGTAGCAGCAATTGAACATTTTTTATCCAAAGGAGATTGCAAATATATCAGCAAACCAAAATGCTTTTTAGTATGATCAACCTATGCCTAAATAACAACTACTTTATGTTCAATAAAGAAGTGTATCAACAGCTACGTGGGGTGGCGATGGGGGGTGCACATTTCCCCAGCTATGCGTGTCTCCACGTTGGCTGGTGGGAGGAGCCCGTCCTCAAAACCACCCAAGGAAGCTGTTTGATGCACATGTCTGGCAATGGTGGCAATTTATAGACGATGTGTGTGTCATTTGGGAGGGATCCATAGAATCCGCATATGACTTTGTTAATAAGATCAACAAAAATGATTTGAATATAAGATTTACAGCGGAGGCTAAAAAAGGCCATTACCAAAGCAAATGACACAAATGAGGCAAGTTTAATAGCCAGTACCAGCAGCACAGATATTTCCAGTGTGACCAACAAAAGTCAATCTAAACAAGATATTATGGTGAGTTTAGTTACAGCATTCAGCAAAACAGGAAAAACAACTAAGGAAGATCATATAAAGAAACTGGCCAATTATTAAAACTGACCTGACTATGTCACTATTGGTACCTGAATATCCTATGATCACTTTCAGACGGGCTCCCTCTATGAGGGACGCACTGGTAAAAACAAGTCCTGAGGTTTTAAACACATCTAACTAGCTCTAACACAGTAGGTTTTTTCAAATGTAGCTCGTGCAGAGCATGCAAATTTGGGACAAACATTAACAAATTGACAACTGAATTAGACCCAGAACCTATAAAAATCACGAAGTTACTCACATGCCGCACAGACTTTGTAGTCTACGTACTAGAGTGTTCATGTAAGCTAAGATACGTAGGAAGCACAAAACTACAATTCTTCAACCACATATTACAACACCTGAGAGCTATTGTAAATTCAGACCCAAGTTACCCAGTGGCTAGGCACTTTAAACATGTACATAACAATGATCTTAAAGAATTGCAGTACTATGTGATTGACACAGTGCCGGAGTCACTGAGGGGTGGAAATAGGGAGAAAAAACTCATGCAGCTGGAATTTTACTATATAATCACACTTGATACCAAAATGCCAAATGGTCTTACCACTGGAGAACAATTGCACCATTATTTATGAATTATAATGAATGTAAATTTTGCAATTTTATTGTCAGAAGCAGTACCTGAAATATCCAGATCTCCGTGGGAGCGAGCGGCTATCTTCGACGATGCTAATTTCCGAATTCCCAAACACCCCTGCACCCGGATTGCTCCAAGCCCAGGAATGGAAGGGAATGGGGAAGTGGATAACAAACAACAAAGAGAGTCTTCCACACTGGTGTCTTCGTAACTACCTCTGGAAGGAGTGGCTGGGGGACACCTGCAACAGGGAGCAGAACATTACTAACGTTCTAATAAATCATGGGCGACACACTCTCTCACTCTAGACTCTCCGCAATCATACCTGGTTATCGTGTGGAGTTAGCTTCTCTCTTACTGAGTCCCATTAAGTCATATGAGGATTGGAAACTCTTGTTGCTTGTGTAGAGTGGTAGAAATGATGATGCGAAGTATAAAGGTGGTAGACAACAGTATTACCATATGCATATAATATATACTCTCATTTACTTGTTGAATCTCAGGACAGATTGAAACACTCAAAGTCTTTGTCACAAACTGGTTCGAGATAGTTCTGCACAGAGTTTGGAATTCCATTCACTGGAACGTTTTAAGCAGATGACTGGACCAACAGGCTCTGGGCAAAGATAGTACCAGCAAGTCTGAAAAATGAAATGTTCTTACCGCAATTCTGAGTAAATGCGGGAGGTACTTGCCCACCGGAACGAATCCCAGACGAGGAGCGCTTGACAGGAAGAGTCCGCACAGCCAGACACTGGCCGCGGCGACAAGGGGGCTCACAGCCCGGAGTGCAGGAATCCACGGGAACGGAACGTAAACACACTCCAAGGGTTCCGGAACTGAGTCTCTGTGAAAGCTGACTGGAAAATGGGGGAAACTATGAAAGAACGCAGTGAATTGACAGGAGCCAAACTCAGGGCGTCTAACTGCTGGAAAGGGACAGTTGAAGTGCGCCACATAGAACGTGCGGAATTAGGAAATGGCGGACTGCTGAAAAAGGCTAGAACGCTAACCGCATCGAAATGGTGGAACAAACCGGAGGCGTACTACACCTCCGTCCACAGTGGTCATCTTGCTGCTGGGACTGACAGAGGTCTCTTAATGGGGGTCGGCATAGTCCTGACAGTACCCCCCACCAAAGCCCCCTCCCTGGGTTTTTGGGGGTGAACCTTGTGGAATTCGCTGACCAATCTTGGGGCATGAACATTACTGCTGGGCTCCCACGACCTTTCCTCGGGACCATAACCCTTCCAGTCCACGAGGTAAAAGATCTTCCCTTTCTTGAGTTTGGAGTCTAGGATTCTCTTAACCTCGAATTCTTCTGAACTCTGAACTTGAACTGGAGCTGGTGGTTGGACACGCCTGAAATTTGGTGGGTTTCTTTTAATCAATGACACGTGAAACGTTGGATGGATCTTCAATGACTTGGGAAGAGCCACCCTCACACTCACCGGATTAATCATTCGAACCACAGGATAGGGACCTACAAACCTAGGTTGGAACTTTCGATTTCCTCTCAACCGCATGTGTCGAGTGGAAATCCACACCTTTTCTCCAGATTCATACATGGGACTCTCCTTTCTCTTCTTGTCTGCCTGTACTTTGTAAGCATCCTTGGCCTTCTGGAGATTGGAAGAGGCTACCTGATAGGATTTCTGTAACTCTTGTATCATCTCTCCCGCTGCTGGGACCTCCACGTCTACCCGACCCACTAGCATATTGGGATGCCTACCTGAGTTCAGGTAAAAGGGGGAAAATCCAGTAGACGAATGGACCGCATTTTGGTACGCGAACTCTGCCGTACTCAACAATGAGGGCCATTCTCCCTCCTGATCCATCAAATACAAGCGGAGATATTGTTCCAAGTCCTGATTCACTCGCTCGGTCTGTCCATCCGTTTCTGGGTGGAAACTGGTGGACAAACGAGAGTCCACTCCTAGACCCTTGAGGAAAGCCTTCCAAAATCGAGAGACAAACTGAGGCCCTCGGTCGGAAATAACCACCTTAGGAACCTCATGCAATTTTACAATGTGCTCCACAAACAGAGTAGCTAACTGAGAGGCTGTGGGGAGGGACCTCAAGGGGACACAGTGGCTCATCTTGGTAAACACATCCACCACCACCCAAATGACTGAATACCCTTGATTAGAAGGCAGGTCTACTATGAAGTCCATGGAGACTGAATGCCAGGGAGACGGGGCTATAGGCAACGGCATTAAAAGGCCCTGTGGGGACTGCCTCATACTCTTGCCTTTAACACAAGGCTCACAAGTGGCAATGTACTGCCTCACCTGAGCGTCCATGCCAGGCCAACTGAAGGTTCTCTTGATTAAGTCCAAGGTCTTCTTAGCTCCTCGGTGGCCTGCTAGCGGGTGGTCGTGAAAATGCTGAATGACTTCATTTTGCAATTTCTCACTGGGAACAAACATCTTTTCTTGCCAAATGGGTTTTTGATTCCTCACACTGCGATCTGGACCGCCTGATTCCCAATCAGAATATTCGGCCTTGGCAAACTCTTCCTTAATTCGGGTCTCCAAATCATCTTCAACAGCTATGGCCACTATCTTTTCCTCAGGAATGATAAATCCTTCCATTTTGGTTTTGATTTCCTCACCCATACTCAGACGTGAAAGGGCATCCGCCTTTCCGTTGGAGGATCCGGGCTTGTATGTGAGGACAAAATCGTAATCTGCAAAGAAGAGCGACCAGCGCAATTGCCTGGGGGTGAGCGTGCGAGCTGACTTGAGGAACTGTAAATTTCGATGATCGCTGAAGACAGTGACTACATGTTTCATGTTTCGCTCCCAACAAATAGTGCCTCCAAACCTTGAATGCCTCTTTGACGGCCAAAAGCTCCTTATCAGCGATGGAGTAGTTTATCTCCGCCGGAGTAAGTTTGCGAGAATGGTATGCCACTGGATGAAGCTGACCAGTGTTCTTCTGGCGCTGTGACAGGATTCCTCCAATAGCCAAATTGGATGCGTCGGCCTCAATGAAAAAAGGTTCACTTAAATTAGGGTGTTGCAGTACTGGGGCTGTCACGAAAGCTTCTTTTAATTGCTGAAACGCCTCCCCTGATTCACGCTCCCAGACGAATCGTAAATTTTTCTTTAACAGCCTAGTAATTGGGCTCACCTTCTCTGAGAAGTTCAAGATGAAGCGTCTATAGAAATTGGCGAATCCCAGGAAACTTTGGATCTCCTTCACAGATCTGGGCGCAGGCCATGACTTGATCGCCTGCAACTTAGAGTCTTCCATGGATACTCCTTCCGGAGACAAAACAAAGCCCAAAAACTCCACTCTGGAAGAGTGAAAGACACATTTCTCCAGTTTGACAAACAGGTGGTTCTCCAGCAGGCGTTTCAAGATGGCTCGCACATGATGAACGTGTTCCTCTAAACTGTTGGAAAAAATAAGGATGTCATCGATGTAGACCACCGCGAAACGGTCCAGACACTCACGAAGCACGTCGTTTACAAAATGCTGGAACGCAGCGGGGGCGTTACAGAGCCCAAAAGGCATCACTTGGTATTCATACAAACCAAACCTGGTTCGAAAGGCAGTTTTCCACTCCTCTCCTTCGGCCATGCGCACCAAATGATAGGCCCCCAGTAAATCCAATTTTGTGAACACACTGGCATCCTTGACCTGATCCAGGAGCTCCGAAATGAGGGGCAGAGGATAACGGTTCTTCTTGGTGGCCAAGTTCAATGCCCGATAATCAATGCAAGTTCTCAAAGTCCCATCCTTCTTCGGAATGAAGAAGAGGGGATAGGAAACTGGAGACTGAGAGGGGCGGATGAACCCATTGGCTAGATTCTGTTCAATATAGTCCTTCAAATGGAGATTCTCCGGTTCCGACAGTGCGTAGATTCTACTGCATGGTAAAGACACCCCAGGTTCCAATTCGATCCGACAGTCATATTCTCGGTGAGGTGGCAATTTCTTAGCTTCCTTCTCATTGAACACCTCTTTTAGGTCCTGATATTCCTCGGGAATCTCTGGGGCCTCCAAAGCACACACCATTTGAACCTGATTGGCCAGGTTTTGTGACAACGTGGAACTTGGGCTCTCCGGAGTCAACTGGAAACAATGCTCAGAACAAAATTCGGAATTCATCTTCACAGAACGCCGTGACCAATCGATCTGCGGGTTATGCTCGGTGAGCCAGGGCAACCCCAGTATGAGTTGGAACTGAGGGGCATCTATGAGATTAAATCGAATGAAGCTTCGGTGCTCACCGGGTCCCACCACTGTCATCAATTCAGTATCATAAGCAATAGGTCCCGACGACAACTGGGTGCCATCCACGGCTCGCACCGGTTCCGGTCTGGGCTTCTTTTCGAACTGTATTCCCATAGTCTTGGCAAACTAGATGTCGCAGAAGTTCCCGGTAGCCCCCGAATCAACCATCACCGAAACTTCCTCCTTCTGAGTTTTTCCAAACTCTATCCTACACAGTAAATTCATATGCGGGGCTGCGGATTGCAGGGTATTAGCTAAAAGTTGTGGCTTGGGAGTTGGCTCGTCACTCGCTCCCACCAGTGCAACTCCGTCTACTGGTGGAGCCGATCTTTTACCCACGAGCTTGCCTTTGCTCTCTTCGGACATTCCTTGACAAAATGGCCCGATTGCCCACAATACATACACAATCGACCTTGTCGTCTCTTTTCTCGTTCCTCTTGCGTAAGAGGGCCTCGAATGGTTCCCACCTGCATCGGCTCTTCCTGATTTTGGCTTTCAGGGCTTTTTGCGACCTCCGGTCGAGACCGATCAAATCGTGGCGGAAGAGTGCGGACATCCTTTCGACGTTCACTTCGCCTTTCTGCAAGCCTCTGATCAATCTGCAATACTAGATTTATGAGTTCTGACACATCTGTGGGTCGTTTGGGAATCTGCGCCAAACCGTCCTTCAACTCATCCTTGAGGCCTCGGTAGAAAATGGCCGCCCGCTTAGCCTCGGGCCAACTCGTTTCGACGATCAATTTATTGAATTGTGCCAAATAAGCCACCAAATATCAATTCCCTTGCTTCAATTCTAACAGTTCATTGTCGGTGGTCTGTGAGACATTTCTTCGGTCGAAAATACGCAAAAACTCAGCTTTGAATTCTTCAAATTTATACAACACTGGATCGTTGCTTGCCACCAAAGGCAAAGACCACGCTGCAGCATCTCTGCTCAGGTAGGACAGCACAAAAGCCACTTTAGACTGATCCTCTTTAAACAGAATGGGATTACAAAGGAAATGCAATGAGCACTGGGTCAGGAAGATTTGGGCCTTGTGGGGATCTCCCTGAAATCTCTCGGGCGGGGCCAACGGAATGGTAGGGGACATTGCATTAAGCATGGGCGGAAAATCCGTTACGCTCGCGGATTTTGCGGATTTTCGGGAAATCCGCAATCCGCGAGATTTGCGGATTTCCCGCAAAATCCGCAAATTCGCACGCAGCGGATTTTTTTGGCGGCGCGCGGCGTTGGTGATACAATTTTTGCGGCGCGCGGCGTTTATCATCGTTTGCCGAGTTGTTTTTTTCGATAGTTTGCGAGTGCTGCGCCATTTTGGATCTTGCTGTGTGATCCCGCGGGAATTGGCGAGCGCGATTACGTCATCGCGGCTTGCCAGCGATAGTTTGTCAACGCGAGTACGGCGAGATCACGTCTCGCGGTACTTCGCAATTGCGAGATTTGAGATGCGGCGAGCGAAAATATAAATTTGCAATTCTGCACAAGAAATCCACCAGCAAGCAGCATAAACCTTCTAGAAATGATGATTTTTATGTGAATAACTCCTTAGTTTGACATTTGCCTGCACTTTTTTAGCGAGGAGTCCATTTTGGGGAGGGGGCAGGGGGGTGGGAGGAAGGAAGTGCCCCATAGTCTTCAACTTCCTGTTCCTGTTCAGCAGGCTCCTCCCAGTGCTTTGTCCATCTCCTGGTCACTTTTCATTTGGATGTGGACCTGGAAGGATTACTTTTTGTGGATGCTGCTGGATCTTTGGATTTGAGGCCTTTTTGACTTTCTTTGGATCACTGTTGGATTAGAAATTTTACAAGTAAGTTTGTTTGGGGCATTACAGTTGCTGCAACTAAAATTTTGGGATTTTCGATTTTTGGGCTGTTTTGGGGCCTTTTGCCCAGGGGTACTCAGTGGTGGGTGGACTGATTCTTTCTGTGGGTTGTCTTGAACTTAAACATCATGGAGGCCATAGATGAATTGGGATTGTGCTGATTTTTCTGTGTTTTTCGATTTTTTTTTTTTGTAAAATTTTGTGTTTTTCGATTTTTGACCTGTTGTTGGGGCCTTGACCAGGGGTAGTGAGTGGTGCATGGGCCTAGTCTTTCTGTGGGCTGTCTTGAATTTAAACATCATGGAGGCCATGGATTGAATGGGATTGTGCTGATTTTGCAGTGTTTTTCGATTTTTGGGCCTGTACTTGTGGCCTTTTCACCAGGGGTATTTGAGTCTAGCATGGGCCTAGTCTTTCTGTGGGCTGTCTTGAATTTAAACATCATGGAGGCCATGGATGGAATGGGATTGTGCTGATTTTGCAGTGTTTTTCGATTTTTGGGGGTGTTCATGGGGAGGGACATGCCATGTGGCTGGTGGCCATTTTGAGTGCAGCTACAGGCACTGGCCATGTGCTGGCAGGCAAGTGGCCATTTTGAATGCAGGCTTTGTTGTTAGGCCTCCAACCATTTTGCCTACTTTTCAACCTTTATTTATGCCCAGGGGTAGTGAGTCTTGCATGGGCCTAGTCTTTCTGTGGGTTGTCTTGAATTTAAACATCATGGAGGCCATGGATTGAATGGGATTGTGCTGATTTTGCAGTGTTTTTCGATTTTTGGGTGTGTTCATGGGGAGGGACATGCCATGTGGCTGGTGGCCATTTTGAGTGCAGCTACAGGCACTGGCCATGTGCTGGCAGGCAAGTGGCCATTTTGAATGCAGGCTTTGTTGTTAGGCCTCCAACCATTTTGTCTACTTTTCAACCTTTATTTATGCCCAGGGGTAGTGAGTCTTGCATGGGCCTAGTATTTCTGTGGGTTGTCTTGAATTTAAACATCATGGAGGCCATGGATTGAATGGGATTGTGCTGATTTTGCAGTGTTTTTCGATTTTTGGGCCTGTACTTGTGGCCTTTTCACCAGGGGTATTTGAGTCTAGCATGGGCCTAGTCTTTCTGTGGGCTGTCTTGAATTTAAACATCATGGAGGCCATGGATGGAATGGGATTGTGCTGATTTTGCAGTGTTTTTCGATTTTTGGGCCTGTACTTGTGGCCTTTTCACCAGGGGTATTTGAGTCTAGCATGGGCCTAGTCTTTCTGTGGGCTGTCTTGAATTTAAACATCATGGAGGCCATGGATGGAATGGGATTGTGCTGATTTTGCAGTGTTTTTCGATTTTTGGGGGTGTTCATGGGGAGGGACATGCCATGTGGCTGGTGGCCATTTTGAGTGCAGCTACAGGCACTGGCCATGTGCTGGCAGGCAAGTGGCCATTTTGAATGCAGGCTTTGTTGTTAGGCCTCCAACCATTTTGCCTACTTTTCAACCTTTATTTATGCCCAGGGGTAGTGAGTCTTGCATGGGCCTAGTATTTCTGTGGGTTGTCTTGAATTTAAACATCATGGAGGCCATGGATTGAATGGGATTGTGCTGATTTTGCAGTGTTTTTCGATTTTTGGGCCTGTACTTGTGGCCTTTTCACCAGGGGTATTTGAGTCTAGCATGGGCCTAGTCTTTCTGTGGGCTGTCTTGAATTTAAACATCATGGAGGCCATGGATGGAATGGGATTGTGCTGATTTTGCAGTGTTTTTCGATTTTTGGGCCTGTACTTGTGGCCTTTTCACCAGGGGTATTTGAGTCTAGCATGGGCCTAGTCTTTCTGTGGGCTGTCTTGAATTTAAACATCATGGAGGCCATGGATGGAATGGGATTGTGCTGATTTTGCAGTGTTTTTCGATTTTTGGGCCTGTACTTGTGGCCTTTTCACCAGGGGTATTTGAGTCTAGCATGGGCCTAGTCTTTCTGTGGGCTGTCTTGAATTTAAACATCATGGAGGCCATGGATGGAATGGGATTGTGCTGATTTTGCAGTGTTTTTCGATTTTTGGGGGTGTTCATGGGGAGGGACATGCCATGTGGCTGGTGGCCATTTTGAGTGCAGCTACAGGCACTGGCCATGTGCTGGCAGGCAAGTGGCCATTTTGAATGCAGGCTTTGTTGTTAGGCCTCCAACCATTTTGCCTACTTTTCAACCTTTATTTATGCCCAGGGGTAGTGAGTCTTGCATGGGCCTAGTCTTTCTGTGGGTTGTCTTGAATTTAAACATCATGGAGGCCATGGATTGAATGGGATTGTGCTGATTTTGCAGTGTTTTTCGATTTTTGGGTGTGTTCATGGGGAGGGACATGCCATGTGGCTGGTGGCCATTTTGAGTGCAGCTACAGGCACTGGCCATGTGCTGGCAGGCAAGTGGCCATTTTGAATGCAGGCTTTGTTGTTAGGCCTCCAACCATTTTGCCTACTTTTCAACCTTTATTTATGCCCAGGGGTAGTGAGTCTTGCATGGGCCTAGTATTTCTGTGGGTTGTCTTGAATTTAAACATCATGGAGGCCATGGATTGAATGGGATTGTGCTGATTTTGCAGTGTTTTTCGATTTTTGGGCCTGTACTTGTGGCCTTTTCACCAGGGGTATTTGAGTCTAGCATGGGCCTAGTCTTTCTGTGGGCTGTCTTGAATTTAAACATCATGGAGGCCATGGATGGAATGGGATTGTGCTGATTTTGCAGTGTTTTTCGATTTTTGGGCCTGTACTTGTGGCCTTTTCACCAGGGGTATTTGATTTTGAGTCTAGCATGGGCCTAGTCTTTCTGTGGGCTGTCTTGAATTTAAACATCATGGAGGCCATGGATGGAATGAGATTGTGCTGATTTTGCAGTGTTTTTCGATTTTTGGGGGTGTTCATGGGGAGGGACATGCCATGTGGCTGGTGGCCATTTTGAGTGCAGCTACAGGCACTGGCCATGTGCTGGCAGGCAAGTGGCCATTTTGAATGCAGGCTTTGTTGTTAGGCCTCCAACCATTTTGCCTACTTTTCAACCTTTATTTATGCCCAGGGGTAGTGAGTCTTGCATGGGCCTAGTATTTCTGTGGGTTGTCTTGAATTTAAACATCATGGAGGCCATGGATTGAATGGGATTGTGCTGATTTTGCAGTGTTTTTCGATTTTTGGGGGTGTTCATGGGGAGGGACATGCCATGTGGCTGGTGGCCATTTTGAGTGCAGCTACAGGCACTGGCCATGTGCTGGCAGGCAAGTGGCCATTTTAAATGCAGGCTTTGTTGTTAGGCCTCCAACCATTTTGCCTACTTTTCAACCTTTATTTATGCCCAGGGGTAGTGAGTCTTGCATGGGCCTAGTCTTTCTGTGGGTTGTCTTGAATTTAAACATTATGGAGGGCATGGATGGATTGGGATTGTGCTGATTTTGCAGTGTTTTTCGATTTTTTTTGTGCTCTATAACTGAACTGATGTTCCTCTGTCTTCCATTTTTTTTAGGTGCACAAGACTCAAGAGAACCACCAGTGCCAGGAAGAAGTCCTGCAGCGGTGTGTGTGTGCAGCATAACGTCACGCGACGTCACGTCTGGCCTCAGACAACTCCACAATTCGTGCAACTGCGGCCTGCTGTCTGACCTGCTCTGAAGAAGATGGCCCCGCCCCCAAAGAAAGTTCTCCGTAGCTCCTCTAGCAAGAAAGTTGCTAGTAAGGAGCAGAAGAAGCAAGTTACCAAGGAGGCTGGTGTGCCACCCGCCACTTTTTTTGGGAGCAAAAAAAAAAGTACGCCTGCAGCAGCAGGATCTGCTGGGGACCAAGCTGAGAGCAGCACCCCTGCTCCATTGGGTTCAGTGCCTCCACCACCACGCCAACTTAAGTCAAAGCCCTTGAGTGCTTCAGAGGCAGTCAGTGTACTTCTCCAATCACCATCGACCAGTGATGTTGGCTCATCGCAAGAAAGTAGCAGCAATGTCCCTGAATCAACACAGGTTGTTGTAACTCATCTGACAAGTGTTGAACAACCACAGCCGCAACAACAACACCATGTGCAAGTACACGCCCAAGTACATGTGGAAGGAGAGGCAGCAAAAGGAGATGCGCAAGCAAAGGTGCATGGAGGTTCACAAGTGCCCACAATAGTTGTTCCTCCCGAAGTAGGGGCACATTTGGAAATCGACAATGAAGCCGAGGTATCATTGGAAGCCACTCCTCCTGATGATCATTCATTGTCTTCCACATCCCTAGCAAGGAAAAGATCAAGGGGGGTGTCTACATCTTCTTCAAGCCCACCTCGTTCTGATGCAAGTGATCTGTCTTGGGAACCACAACTGCGGTCTGACAGTGAGGCACACCATGATCTGACACCGGTACCTAAGCGTAAAAGGAAGGTCGTCCAAAAACTCAAACCTATGGAGTGTGATGAGGCTCAACAAGAAGTGACAGATACTGCTGGTGATGAAGCCTCTCACGATGACGACGAGCCAGTCATCACAAAGGTCACTGCAGCCCCACCGGGCATGCAGCAAAGAGACATTTTGACCCTATCCCGAGAAGCTGCTGAGCGTGATGATGATGTCGGCGAGGAGGCAATGGAAATGGAATCATTAGATTTGGAGTTAAGTAGTACACCAAAACCTACCGCTTCCATATTTCTTCGCAAGAAGGTAACCACCTCGTCCTCAATTCGTGGTGGTGAAAGTGCAAAACGTACTGAAGTTCGGCAATCCACATCCTCCACTTCATCTGTCATTAGCAGCAGGACCACCACCACCAGTATCGCCGCCTCCTCCGGCCCCCGAAGACATTTCAAGTGTCCAGTTTGGGACTTCTTTAGTGTTTGCCCAAAAAAGGAAAACGTAGCCATTTGTAGCCTTTGTAAGCTTCGATTTAGTCGTGGTAAGCTTGGTTCTAACTATGGTACCGGAGGCCAGAGAGGTCATCTTGAGAGAAGGCACGCTGTCCAATGGTTTCCGCACCTAGAGGCGGTCAAGAAAGCCGGAATTGCACGTAATGAAAACGTTGATTTGTCATCTGCTGATGACGAGGAGGTAGAAGAAGACGATTCAAACACTTCACTTACACCCAGTTCCCATGTCAGCAGCACACCCCATGGGAGCCACACTAAGAGTGTGGGAGAGAGTGAGACATCAATGCGGAAAAGTTCATCAGCGAGCGTAACTGGGTCGAAGAGATCATCATCATCCCGTAAATCATCGGTCCAGGGCAACATTAAAAAGATGTTGTTTACAGAAGCGCAATATGAACGCAACCACCCAATGACCCGTCTGTATAACACTAAGCTGGCTAAAATGCTAGCTCTGGACCTTCTCCCTTTTTCTTTTGTAGAAGGGGTTGGTTTTCTAGAATTAGTGACAGCGCTCTGCCCTAAATGGAAGGTTCCTGGCCGGTTCTATTTTGCCCGAGTTGCGGTTCCAGCACTACATGAAGATGTTCTGAAGGTGATTGGGGCAGCTTTGCAGAAGAGTGCTGTTCACACTATACATCTGACAACAGACATGTGGACCAGTGGCGCAGGCGCTGATTACATGTGCATCACTGCACACTGGGTCTCTTTTTCAGGGGCTAAAGCAAAGCTAAACTCAGGTGTTGACACTAACATTGTTTTTAAAGGTGCTCGGAAACATGCAACACTAGCCATGTTTGGTTTGGAGAAACGTCACACAGCAGAAAACATTTTGGATGTCTTTAACACAAAGGTCCTTAACTGTCTGTCCCCACTAAAACGCAAGGTTGGTTATGTTTCCACGGACAATGGCGCCAATATAGTTAAGGCCATGAGGGACGGTTACTATTTCAGAGTGCCGTGTTTGGCGCACTGTATAAACCTGGTTGTCCAAAAATTCTTGGGTAATAAACGCAGTGCAGCGTACAGTGTATTGGAGAACTGCCGAAAAATTTGCAAGCATTTCAGGCATTCTTTTAAGGCCCGGAAGCAGCTGAGGAGCATGCTATATCAATGTCAAATGCCAGTGAAAGCACTCATCCAGGAGGTGGTAACACGTTGGAACTCAACCTTCTACATGCTTGAGCGTCTGTATGAGCAGTATACGGAACTCGATCAATATTTCTTGAAAGAGGGTATAGAGGAGCTGAGGATGGGTGGGCCGCAATGGAACATAGTTGAAAGCCTAACACGCATGCTTCGTCCTTTTGAGGTCTTCACGCGTGCAGTCAGCAAGGAGGACTCTAATTTGGGAAAAGCTATCCCATTGTTGTACATGCTGGAGGACCAACTGAAGGAGGTGTGTTCTGTGTTTGGAAAAGATGACAAAAAGAAAGACTCTTTGCTTCTGGCTGAGCAATTATTAGAGCTCCTACAAGGTGATGAACGTCTTAAAAAGATCCACTCAGAACAGCATTACATTTGTGCTACTATTCTGGATCCACGCTACAAAAAGGCGCTGGCAGGCAGAGCATTCTTTCCTTTTGGTGATGAAGATGTTACAAAGTACAAACGTTGGCTAGCCTTGTCAGCCAAGAAGTTTGAAACAGAACGGCTGGAAATTGAAGGAAATGGCAGTACATCAGCAGGCCATCCCCAGTCAAAACAATCCACTTCTGCACCTGTGGCTGTGGCACAAGTGACCTCTCAGCCGTTAAAGACACCGGCAACCGGATCATCTGCACGAAAGACAACAGAAACATTGGAGGCTAAGGAGGATTGGCTAGCTCTGCGTGGGTTTGGTTCTCAAAAGGTCAGAGGCACAGCAAGAGCTACGCAAAGTGGAGGAACCTTGGAGGAGGACCTTGAGTCGATGGTGAAGGACTATCTGAATGACTCCACAGAGGTCTATGTTAATTCTGACCCATTGGCGTATTGGCATGGGAAAAAAGAATTGTGGCCACAGCTCACCAACCTGGCTTTAAACTACTTGTCTTGCCCACTCGCAAGTGTGTCTTCTGAACGGGTTTTCAGTGCGGCTGGTGGGATTGTAACTCCCAAACGGAGCCGCCTCTCGCCCAAAAATGTGGAGAGGTTAACAATGATCAAGATGAATCAGCACCTCATACCACCAGATTTCAGAGTACGAGAGAGCGTGCCGGATGAAGAGGAGGTGGCCAGCAACATAGATGAGGGAATTTCTACTCTGTCAGGTGGCACTGACCTCACCCTGGCTGAATTCGCAGAGTATGATGACGAAGCCTTATTCTTATTCCTGGACCGTGATACCGACTTCGAGCCCTGAAAATGAGACAACGAATCACTAACTTTCTTTTTCATCCTTATTCATTTTTATTCTTGTGTGTCTGTCTTTCTTTGTTGTGCACAGTTAATATAATTCAAACTTTAATCAGATAATCACAAAAACAAGCCCATCAGCAGAACTGTCTTCACTTGTTTGCTAATTTATTTGAAGGTGCCGCAGTCTGCATTCCTCAGGTTCACAAGTTCAGAAGAACATGCTCCTCTATCCTCCTCCTCCAGACTCCTATTTCCATCAAAGCAGAGGGCTGGTTTACGCCCAATGAAGAAAGACTCAGCACTTGTGGGGGTGTTGTTCTACCTCTTTGCAGGTGAGTTGACGGGTCTGGGGCCATTGCTGGGAAGCACTAAAAGTGGTTTGGACCAAATCCGAGGGGGAAAATTTTTTGTGTTTTTGATGACTTGCTTGCCTTTGAGGTGCTCTTAGGGGGGTTCCGTCTGTTTGTGGGTGAGTTTCGTGGTCTGAGAGCATTGCTGGGACACTCTAATCTTGATTGCATTTGCTTTTCAGGAAATCCGTCGTGCCAACCCCGACTTATGGCCTAGCTACGCAGCGCGTTTGGACCGAAGGCCCAGAAATATTGCAAGTATGAGATTTTGCTTTTGGCCTGTTTGGGGGTGTTATGCTTCTTGGCGGGTGGGTTGACGGGTCTTGGGGCATTCCTGGGAAGGTCTAATACCGGGTAGAAGTGGTTGGGACAAAATCCAGGCCGATTTCTTTTTTGGCTATTTCTGACATTTTGCTCTATGTAGCGTTTTCGGGGGCCTGTTTGGGGGGCTTCCTGGTGTTTGCGGGTGAGTTTCGTGGTCTGGGAGCACTGCTGGGACACTCTAATCTTGATTGCATTTGCTTTTCAGGAAATCCGTCGTGCCAACCCCGACTTATGGCCTAGCTACGCAGCGCGTTTGGACCGAAGGCCCAGAAATATTGCAAGTATGAGATTTTGCTTTTGGCCTGTTTGGGGGTGTTATGCTTCTTGGCGGGTGGGTTGCCGGGTCTTGGGGCATTCCGGGAAGGTCTAATACCGGGTAGAAGTGGTTGGGACAAAATCCAGGCCGATTTTTTTTTGGGCTATTTCTGACATTTTGCTCTATGTAGCGTTTTCGGGGGCCTGTTTGGGGGGCTTCCTGGTGTTTGTGGGTGAGTTTCGTGGTCTGGGAGCACTGCTGGGACACTCTAATCTTGATTGCATTTGCTTCTCAGGAAATCCGTCGTGCCAACCCCGACTTATGGCCTAGCTACGCAGCGCGTTTGGACCGAAGGCCCAGAAATATTGCAAGTATGAGATTTTGCTTTTGGCCTGTTTGGGGGTGTTATGCTTCTTGGCGGGTGGGTTGACGGGTCTTGGGGCATTCCTGGGAAGGTCTAATACCGGGTAGAAGTGGTTGGGACAAAATCCAGGCCGATTTTTTTTTTGGCTATTTCTGACATTTTGCTCTATGTAGCGTTTTCGGGGGCCTGTTTGGGGGGCTTCCTGGTGTTTGCGGGTGAGTTTCGTGCTCTGGGAGCACTGCTGGGACACTCTAATCTTGATTGCATTTGCTTTTCAGGAAATCCGTCGTGCCAACCCCGACTTATGGCCTAGCTACGCAGCGCGTTTGGACCGAAGGCCCAGAAATATTGCAAGTATGAGATTTTGCTTTTGGCCTGTTTGGGGGTGTTATGCTTCTTGGCGGGTGGGTTGCCGGGTCTTGGGGCATTCCTGGGAAGGTCTAATACCGGGTAGAAGTGGTTGGGACAAAATCCAGGCCGATTTTTTTTTGGGCTATTTCTGACATTTTGCTCTATGTAGCGTTTTCGGGGGCCTGTTTGGGGGGCTTCCTGGTGTTTGTGGGTGAGTTTCGTGGTCTGGGAGCACTGCTGGGACACTCTAATCTTGATTGCATTTGCTTTTCAGGAAATCCGTCGTGCCAACCCCGACTTATGGCCTAGCTACGCAGCGCGTTTGGACCGAAGGCCCAGAAATATTGCAAGTATGAGATTTTGCTTTTGGCCTGTTTGGGGGTGTTATGCTTCTTGGCGGGTGGGTTGACGGGTCTTGGGGCATTCCTGGGAAGGTCTAATACCGGGTAGAAGTGGTTGGGACAAAATCCAGGCCGATTTTTTTTTTGGCTATTTCTGACATTTTGCTCTATGTAGCGTTTTCGGGGGCCTGTTTGGGGGGCTTCCTGGTGTTTGCGGGTGAGTTTCGTGGTCTGGGAGCACTGCTGGGACACTCTAATCTTGATTGCATTTGCTTTTCAGGAAATCCGTCGTGCCAACCCCGACTTATGGCCTAGCTACGCAGCGCGTTTGGACCGAAGGCCCAGAAATATTGCAAGTATGAGATTTTGCTTTTGGCCTGTTTGGGGGTGTTATGCTTCTTGGCGGGTGGGTTGACGGGTCTTGGGGTATTCCTGGGAAGGTCTAATACCGGGTAGAAGTGGTTGGGACAAAATCCGCGCGGAAAAGCCTTTAGTTTTGGCACTTTTTGTAACTTAGGGTTCGTTAGGGTTAGCCCTAGCAGCAGGATTGCATGTGTTTCGGGGTGTTCTAGATTTTTCAAACTGAGTTCTGGGGTCTTAGAGCACTCGTGAGAATGTGTAATTTTGGTTGCAAGTCATTTGAAGAAAATCCATGGTGGGAAAGGGGGGATTTGGCATAGTTAAAGAAAGCCTTTGCCACTATTCTTAACTTAGGGTTCGTTAGGGTTAGCAGTATTTCTATTGCATGTGTTTGAGTGGGGGGGATTTCGAGTCTTGGAGCGATGCTGGCTATGGCTACTTTTGCTTGGTTGCTTGCAAGTGGTTTGAATGCAATCCACGGTGGGTAATGGGTAATTAGGGTACTTCGGCCTACTTTTACTTTCAAAGTAAGTTTTGTCACCAGTTTTCTGCTAGGCCTCGTTTTTTGAGATTTGATTGGGGGTCTTCTACATTTTTGCGACTGGCTTTAGTAAGGGTCTGGGTTGGAGCACTGCTAGGAAGATCTAATTTTGTTCTAAAACACAGTTTACAGTACACCTAGCTTGAGGGGCAAGATCCGCTACATTAATTTGCCCATACTTATTTATCCTTCAAAAGGCGACTCAGAGTACGCACTTTCAAAAACATTGTACTGTCTACTAGGAAAAACAAATTGTGACTTTTTGCACTCCACAGCCTACATACCTTATATTTATTTATCAGTGGTGTTGTAATATTATATCACTTCCTGTTTTTCGTTGAATAATTACAGGCCGGGTTTCAGTCTCTGCAATGGGGAAAAAAGGATGGAGTCAGGCTTCACAGTAGTGAGCCACAATTCAGCATCAGGCAGGCAGTGGACAGGGTGTCTTCTGGTGACCAACATCGGTGGACGAAGCGTCGGCTGCAATGGAGGAGTGCCGCTAATAGGAGGATTTTTTTTCTGCGGGCAACTTACTTACCACTTCCAACAGGACCACTACAACCACATAGATACAGTATCCCTTGCCTTTTTCTCTGACTGTGACTGCATTTCTTGGCTCTCTCTCTCGGCTTCTACATTGATCCCTTAACACATCACTTAGTCCACTCCACTATCTGCACCACACATAGTCATTTGTAAGTGCTCCTACGTAATTCGCAAGTCGCAGCACGCCCCAGGCCGTAGAGGACTGGGATGGCCCCAATGATGAAGCATGTCACCAAGGGGCAACCCTGGTGAGTGAGGGGACACCTAGAAAAAAAGCAATTTCTCCTTTTCTATCTACTATACCTTCTGTCAGGTTACGCAGCCCCTAAGCGCCTACCGTACTATGAAACTACATTTCCCATGAGTAGGCGGGAGACTTGCAGACTATTTAGTGAGACTATATGAGAGTACCCTTGTATGTTAGGACAGCACTTCACTGATGCCTGTCTTGTCTTCTGTTACAGGTATCCTTTCCCTGCTGACCCTACCTTTACCCATCCCACATTTTTTATTTTAGTTTGTTAATTTTCTCCCCCGCCTAATGCCTCGAACACCCTGTGTTTACACTTCTGGGTGTTGGTGACATTTGGAGGTGGAACCATATTTGCATCAACTGGATCACGGGGAGTAAACCTGACACCTTCCAGACCAACCCCATTGAGTGTTGTTGTGAATGGATTTATAGTGACCAGCAAGGCTCTCGGGTATCTGGCTACAGAGACCTTATGTTGAATATCGTTATCAATAATTCCACACAGGCCCTGTACTGTCGCATTCTTTCTTTCCACAGTTGTCGATGATATATTCTTACTCTGCTTGACAAAGAACCATTGCTAATGTGAAAGAACTTCAACCGAATTAGTAGTTATACTTTACCATTTGTTAGGCTACAATGTGGCACTGCTCTACTGTACTTCTGTCACCTGCTATATTCTCAGTTGTACCGTTGAATTGCTCAGGAGGACAAACCAGATTTCATTTTCTTTTTTTTCATAGGCATGCAACTGCCACTGTGTCACACCACTAGTACCACCGCTATGAGGAAATTTTATCCGACCAAGATTGCCAACGTTATTCAGTGTTTCCCGTGGAGCCAGCCCTGGGTCTAGCCCTACTTTCAAACACAAATTACAGGTAAGATAAGCGTTTGGTGGTTTGGGGGTATAATGGAGTATTAGTACGAGAGACGAGAGACTGAAGGTAGTACTACTAAAGTCCTAGGACTCTTGGATTCACTTCACTTAGTCTGTGAGAGGCACTTAGTGTTGAAAACATTTGGGCATTTACACTTAAAGGAAGAAAATGGAACTAAACTTTCAGGAAAACAGTCAACGTTAAACCCCCACCCACCAGGCAAGCAGTAAAAAACAGGTATGCTCAGATAAAGTTTGAAAAAGTATATTTATATCCCTAACAAAATAATCTCCCGCAAGACCCTCCCTAACCCCAACGATTGTCCTTCAAAAGTCCCCAAAAACCCAACTCCCAATTCCCACCCCCCAAAAGTCTCTAAAAAAGGGGCAAGGGACACTATGGGTGGATGCTGTTAACTTTTTGGGCCAGGGCATCATGCTCCTCGCGGAGCAAGGCGAGCTCCTGCTGAAGGCGGGACACCATCAGGGTAGTGCGGCGCAGGCGTGCCTTCACTGCCTTGCAGGTGCAAGGCCTGTGAGAGGCAGATGTTGGCCTTGCTGCTCGGCGGTGGCGTTTGCCTTTGGCAGCCCGGCTCAGTCTCGGTGGACCACTGTGCTGGGTGGCAGCCCGTGGGGCCACAGAGGCCGATGCAGACGACGTTGTTGTAGTTGTCGACTGCACACTTTCCACGTCCTCCAGGGCCACCAGCCGCCGATATTCCGCAACAGTGGCCTCGATCCTCCGTTGCCGGGCCGCTCTAGCCAGCTCCTTCCTCCTTGTTCGTTTGGAAGGAGAACCTATATGAAGAAAGAAAGACATAGTCTGTAACCAATGCTCTTTAAGATTAACTCAATCATTCAGCAGAAATTTGTGCTGCAGTACAACTAGCAACTTGCAAGCGCATTACATAACTATTGAGGCCAGTATCTATCTAACCTCACACTTCTTCATCCTTGCTCTAACATTAGTGGGAGTTTAAGGAACAAATTCTACGAGCACTGTGGACTTCCATTGGAGTCGACTATGAAAGTACACCAGTCTTATTCTTCTTCTTATCTCTTGTTTTGGAAAATTGGTACGTTATTTTCTGCAAGCCGGCATAATGCCAGCGCGGTAAACTTGCACCCGAGAAAAAGAGACGCACGCCATGAGGAGTGACCTAGACTAGCGTTGCCGTTGCGTTACTGTACCCGTCCAGTACATGCAGGTGGTGAATCTCTTACTTTTCTATTACGGGTGGCACTGAGAATACTCTGTTACAACTCAAGGGCTACTGCTTAATTAATTTAACTTTCACCCTACAGTGGAAATGAGTACTAGAAATGGAAAATTGAAGAAGATAAATAATCTGATTATCTATCACTTCACATGGGATGTTTTTGCTTATATATGGGATGACTTTAGGTGCTTTGCTTTTTATTGAGTGACCAGTGATACATCCACACATGAATGACTGAGTACTACTAAACTTATTAAGAGAGGTAGGGAGTGGCCACCATAATAACCGGATCTATGCAGTGCTTGCAATACAAACTACTGCTACTATTTATGGTAGTATTTGGACAAAATTAAAAGTTCTTTTCCTTGCCTTTCCTACACTGGAACGGACGTGCGGGTGCAGTGTTACATGCTCTTCAAAGTTACACTTAGTTCATCCACTGACCATCTACTCTCTCTAGATCATGGGTACTCACAAACTTTCTCTCAGGGGCTACATTTACAGTGTAGTTTGGGGACGAGGGCCGCACTGGTGGGGGCGGAGTCAGAGGGGGCGGGGCTAAAGCAAAACGATAACTTGTGACCATGAGGTTGCACACAGGTCCCTGCAGCAGATGCCCTCATCCACTGAGCCACCAGACCCAGCATTTACATACATCTCTCTCCCTCCTGCTCTCCCTCCTGCCCTCCCTCCATCTCTCTCTCCCTCCTGCCCTCCCTCTCCCTCCCCCTCTGTCATCTCACTGTGTGTGTGTCTATCTGTGTCAGCCTTCAGCCCGGGTTGAGACCGCTTCCTCAACGCGCACACACAGACAACAACACCAAAGTACTTAACAGGTCTTTAAAAGACCATTAACATATTATTGAGGCTTTGTTTGTTTTAGCGCCCCTGCTTCTCCACCCTGACAATCACTGCTTGCCCGGCCCCACAGAGCAGAGGCTTTGTTCTATTTCACCTCTTTGTGGCCTTGCATCTCCACTCTGCTCTGTGGGGGCCGGGGGAGCAGTGATTGTCAGAGTGGAGATGCAGGGGCGCTAACAGGTGAAATACAAAAAAGCCTCTGCTCTGTGGGGGCCGGGGGAGCAGTGATTGTCTGCAAGGTCTGCGCACCGCCAATGAAGGCTTGCCGGGCCACCACCGGCCCGCGGGCCGTACTAGGAGTACCCCTGCTCTAGATACACATATGCTATCTAAGAGTCAGATAGTAGCATGATCCAGGTATATGGACACATACAGTTTCTGTGTCACCCACCCAGGCTGTTGTCCTTCCACCCATCATTGCTTCATCATTCACCCAGCCATGCATCTCATATTCTTGCCTTCCCAGCTAGTCTTCAATCTCAATAAGTAAGGAATATATAAGAGCTTACCTCTGGCCGCCACCACCACCGTCTCAACTCTCACAGCTGCCGCCGCCGCCTCCTCCCCTGAAGAATCGCCCTCCGCCTCCGTGTCGAGCACCACCACCTCCACACTGGCCCCGCCACCAGATGTTCCACCTACAAAGTACATTTAAGAATGTTAGAATAAAGCACTCACTAGTCACTAGTATTTGGTCTAGGAATGAAGACATGTGAAAACAATGTAATTTGTGACTGTCTACGTTAAAGTTAAAAAAAATGTCCCTTTTTCCAGGGAAGGTTGTCTTGCTGCACTTTTTGGCACAACTGATGAAGGCTGTTTTTTTTAACACGCACCATTTTTCTCCACACAGACAGAAGATGGACTTCTAACAACAAGATCAAGTTGAAACCAGGTGAGAGCTCGGCTCGACCACAAGAAATGTCTTCAATTAATCGTCAGCACTAACCACTTTTCCATTATCAGTTAAACGTTTAGTTTTATTATGACTTCATTTTAATAAATGTGTTTACTTTTAATAAAGCTTTTAAACTTAAATACAATCTGTGTTTTTTGGTCCAGACTAGAGTGACTGAGCGAAAGGTTTTGCAATTTTTGCAAGCATGAGTCCAGATAGAACACTTCAAAAGACATTATGGACAATCCCAGAGGACTGCACTAAGTTGATAGAGCTATTGCTGACTAGAATCATGGGAGTTTCGCCAACCGTGCAATCTTAGTTAGCTACACAGACAGACTAATAAGAATAATCTAGTAATACCACAGGGAGTCATAGTAGAGGCAGGATAAGAATTTAGATACAGTCTACAAGAAGAGCAAAGACAATTTTGAAAAAAGTCAAATGAGGAACGCTAGGAAAAATAGGTACTAGTCTAAAATGAAAACTTACTGGGGCCAGCAGAGGAGCCCTCGCCTGCCCGATCCTGGCCCTGTTGATGAACAGCATCCGCCGCCTGCTGCTCCTGTGTCCTCCTCTCGCCCCTGGGGGGAGCTGACGTACAACATGAAAGAAAGAACAGAAAACATGGATGATTGTTGCTTGTCAATGTCAACCAAATCAAACATTTCAAAAGAACAATAACAAAATATTTCTGCGAAATTATATTGATTATGGTTACTTTTCATTTATTTGCGGACCTGTGACTTCGAAAGTCACGTAACTCACTAAACAAAGTACTGAAACGTTCACCTAGGACTGGCAGGCAGCAGTCCGCAGGCAAGATGCAAAGTGACAGACAAACTCCATTGTGATTTCAGTCAGATCAGTGACAACACTAACAGTTGCCTGCTACATTACCAGTCATTTAAATAGTCAAACTATCAATCCACCGCCACTATTTTTCTTATTGTCAGGGTTACAAAGGAAGGGGCAGATTTAAGCCCTTGCGGCTCTTTTGCGCCGTTCTTGCGTGACTTTTGTGACGCAGCAGCTAAACAAAAAAGGGCGCCATGGTGCGGCGTATAATATTATAACAACGTGACGCATTTGGGAGATGCATCCCGTTATAAAGCCCTGCGCCATCAGGGGGCGTTCCGGCGCAAGGGAGGGCATTCCTGCGCTGGAACACATCCTAATAGTGGCTGAGGGAAATCTACAAAATATCAATCAGTCACCTTTAGGACAATGATGCGTCACACAAACCCTGCACCTGCTTGAAGCAGACGTACGGCTTGACCCAGCATTGGGGAGATAGGGTACCCCAGAGCATTGATGGAGCTGCGCCATCGTTGCGACGCAACTCCAGCAGTAAAGCTTCGGTGACGTTTTGGGCCCATGGTGCGCCGCATTGCAAATACGGCGCACCATGTTTGGTGGTGGTAGCGGGCCGCACAATTAATGGCGCATCCCTGCTACTTTGCAGGGATGCGACGGTAATTGCAATTCTGCCCCTTAGGGGCATACTTACTTACGCGTTCTGGCGCATCTCCAGAGATGCGCCAGATCAAATGCGTCACGCAAAACTACCCTTGCGACACGGCAGATGTGCCTCATTTACAATGCGGCGCGCCCTGGCGCAAGGGTAGGCACTTGCGTGAGGCATCTCGTCACGTAAGAGCGGCGCATCGCTGGAGTCACGTCGCCAACGCAATGCAACTCCAGTAATGCTCAGGGCCACCCAATACTTAACATGCTGTGTCAGTCCTTTCGCCTGCTTCGAGCAGACATAAGGAATTGAATTGACGTAGCAGCGTCGCAGAAGTGCCTGCGTTAAATCTTGTACATTTCACGCAGGCAATTTTGCGAGGCGCACAGCCGCTGGACCGCCCACCCTGCGTACTAGGAACGCACCCATTGTGGTGCAGGCCCATGGCTTTATAACATGACGCATCTCCCTAGATGCGTCATGCTGTAAATGACTCGCAGGGATGCGGCACGTTTACGCCGCTGTTGCGTCACGCAAGGCAACGTAAACGTGGCGCAAGGGGCTTGTAAATGTAATCTGCCCCCTAGTGTCTAGCATTACGCAGTTCTGTAAAGTACACTCATACATAATAGTTACTCAGGCCAATGAGACCACGAAATAGAAAACAAATAAGCATAGTAGCAACGCCACTGAGAAGGAGAGCAGTGCACCTGAAATGCACAGAAGATTTTGAAATATAATTTAACTACAATGTAATCGTCATCAGCGGCATTATTGGCTTGCTCCATGTAAAAAACAAATATTTGCAATACAACAACACAGAGCAGGAGAAAACATCATAGTAGTGAGTGATTAAATGGCTACTACTACTCACCAAGCCCGGGGATCTCCAAGCCGAGCTGGTCCAGCAGGTCGCGCTCGCGGTCCAGGAGGTCCGTCCAGCGATGGGTGACCTGGCTGTAGGTGCGCTGGACCCCGTAGAGGTGGGATATGGCCCAGCACACCTTCTCCCACCGCTTCCGGCGCTCCCGCATGTTGTAGCCGCCGGCCGCGATCCTGCCGCCTCCCGCGATGGTCCTGGGCAGGCGGCGCTGGACGAAGTAGACCAGCGCGCCCACTTCCTCCGGGCTGAAGATCTCCCGTCGCGTCACCTGCTCCCCCCTCAATCTCCCGCATGCTGTCCTGCCACTGGGTCCAGCACTACTCCCCGCCGCCGCTGCGGCCCTCAAGTGCCTGGGCAGCTTCACGGCGCCTGGCTTGACCATGGTCTGGGCAGGTAAGGTAGGAAGAAGTAGAAAATTAAGAAAGAATAGGATAGGGAAGAAGAAAAGAAGAGAGTTTAAAAAAGTAGTTTAAAAGTAAAGAAAAATAGCAGAAAAGACAAAAATATACAGCTAGGAAAAGAGAGGGATAGATAAGAAGCAAAATCGTAAAAAAAAAACTGAAAACAAGCAAAGGATGGCAAAGATACCAAGAGGATTAAACACCATGCCCAGACACAGGAAATGAATGAAAAACAAGATGGCCGGCGCCCGTTCACGAGCGCAAAAGTAAGTTCGCACGAGATTCTCCTCGCGATCTCGTGCGAACCTCTAGATTTCCCGCGCGATCTCGTGCGAACCTCTACTTGCAATGCGCTTACTGCGCGAGATTATACATAGCGGGCGGAAACGGAAATACGTCACGCAAACAAAATGGCCGCGCCCGTACTCGACCTTGGGGTAAATTCGTGTGTTGCGCTGCAAGCGGCTCGCGAATACTGCAAAAAAACTCGCGAAACAACAAGCCGCAAAAAAATAAAATGCTCATTCGCACGAATTGGCGGCTTCTGCGGTCGGTTTCGCACGACGCCGCGCCCCGCGAATAGCACGAAAAAAACCGAAAAACGATTTCAGCAAAAGCAAAAGCAATGAGCAGGTGCAAAAGGTCAACCTCATGATTTGTAACGATTCTTTGTAGTGCTTCCTGAGGGGGCCCTCCAGAATTCGGTTGCCTGCTTGCAACTATTGTGTGACCCTGCTCTGACCTTAACTGTATGCCACAAAGGTCCTGATATACAGCTAAAGGAGCAGACAAGCAGGTGCCAGGCCAAACTAACCCCAAATTAATTCATGTCAGTTCAAGCAGGGCAGGTGGGCTTGCTTTTCCCCCCCATCTTCTACAGTGATGATGAACCAGAGGGTGGCATTGATGTAACAGAGGGTGGCATGGGTCAAAGAGAGGGTGCCAGTGGTAAAACAGAGGGTGCTGGGAGGCTGTGATGATGAACCAGACGTAGAAACAACATAGTCGCGACCGTTGCGAGCCGACAAGTAAGTTCGCAATTGCGAACTAGTACCAAATCCTCGCGAACTGGCAGAAACAATTGCGAACACAAAAAAAAAAAAATCCGCAAATTCGCGGGAATTCGAGGATTTTGCGGATTGCGAATCCGCAAATCCGCAAAATTCGCGAACGCGAGATCCGCAAAATTCGCCCATGCTTACATTGCATGCACCACCTGTGTGGTAAACTCCGTAGAGGAGGATGAGGAGGGAGTGGAACCAAAGGCAGATGATTTTATACTACCGAAATTGGGGCGCGGGCTCTCTGCTAGTTCATCTAATCTCTGACGTAAATAACTAGCCTCCTGGTTAGATTTCCTAACTTCCTCCCTCGTCTCACTCAACTGTTTCTGTAGTCCCTCTAACACAGAAGCCAAGGCTTTGACATCCAATCCCTCAGCCATCTCGCTCAGACGGAAGATAATTGAGGCACTTCAATCTGTCAGAAGCAGTACCTGAAATATCCAGATCTCCGTGGGAGCAAGCGGCTATCTTCGACGATGCTAATTTCCGAATTCCCAAACACCCCTGCACCCGGATTGCTCCAAGCCCAGGAATGGAAGGGAAAGGGGAAGTGGATAACAAACAACAAAGAGAGTCTTCCACACTGGTGTCTTCGTAACTACCTCTGGAAGGAGTGGCTGGGGGACACCTGCAACAGGGAGCAGAACATTACTAACGTTCTAATAAATCATGGGCGACTCTCCCACTCTAGACTCTCCGCAATCATACCTGGTTATCGTGTGGAGTTAGCTTCTCTCTTACTGAGTCCCATTAAGTCATATGAGGATTGGAAACTCTTGTTGCTTGTGTAGAGTGGTAGAAATGATGATGCGAAGTATAAAGGTGGTAGACAACAGTATTACCATATGCATATAATATATACTCTCATTTAATTGTTGAATCTCAGGACAGATTGAAACACTCAAAGTCTTTGTCACAAACTGGTTCGAGATAGTTCTGCACAGAGTTCGGAATTCCATTCACTGGAACGTTTTAAGCAGACGACTGGACCAACAGGCTCTGGGCAAAGATAGTACCAGCAAGTCTGAAGAAAAATGTTCTTACCGCAATTCTGAGTAAATGCGGGAGGTACTTGCCCACCGGAACGAATCCCAGACGAGGAGCGCTTGACAGGAAGAGTCCGCACAGCCAGACACTGGCCGCGGCGACAAGGGGGCTCACAGCCCGGAGTGCAGGAATCCACAGGAACGGAACGTAAACACGCTCCAAGGGTTCCGGAACTGAGTCTCTGTGAAAGCTGACTGGAAAATGGGGGAAACTATGAAAGAACGCGGTGAATTGACAGGAGCCAAACTCAGGGCGTCTAACTGCTGGAAAGGGACAGTTGAAGTGCGCCACATAGAACGTGCGGAATTAGGAAATGGCGGACTGCTGAAAAAGGCTAGAACGCTAACCGCATCGAAATGGTGGAACAAACCGGAGGCGTACTACACCTCCGTCCGACAGTGGTCATGAGCTAATTTCTGCAGGGAACCCCAAAGTGGAAACAGCCTCCAAACAGGAAGTCTTCCCCTTGCTGCTGGGACTGACAGAGGTCTCTTAATGGGGGTCGGCATAGTCCTGACATTTATCTTAGATTTTATATTTGTTTGACATTCATTTTATCGCTTGTAACACTCTCATAAACGCAGTGTCTATCGTGCGGTATATATCTTTCATCCGCCCCACACTCACGTTACGGCATTATCATTGGATGCTCCAAGAACGTGCTATATGCCAGCCTCATCCAGAGGCAACCTCTGGTTATGGTAGTAGTGTCCAGAGATAAAAAATAGAGAGGCACCCCATAAAAAAGATAAAAAACAATAACTTCACCAGTGATAGAATTTAATAGAAAAGGTGAGGTTATATTTTATTAAAATATTGTCGGTATCGCTTGAGGTCAAGTTATTGGATCTCCTTATACCTTAAATACCATGTATCCAGGGGCAGAGTCAGCACAAGACGCGGAACCTCCCCACGTGCTGCTCGGGACCAGTGAGTCCCATTGCCACCTGTTGAAGCCTCAGCTTTTCCGATTTGAGAAATCCTGTACAAGCATAAAACTTAAAAACAAATATGTTTTTTTGAATTACTACACAAGTTGTGAAAGTTAAATTTTGTTGTGTGTGATGTTTGTCCTGACGAATGCTCCGTAGACCCGGCTGGGCAGTATGGAGCAGAAACATGTTGACTTTGTTAAACCTAAGGTACAAATTGAGATCGTTGTCATTTAGCGTTGCGACGTACTCCTCAGCCGAGGATCTATCGCCCCGCCAAATGACAAACAGATCATCGATATATCTTGACCAGATCATAATATGATCTAGCCATTTCTCGTTGGTCCCCCCAGGCCACGTGCTTCTCCCACCAGCCAACGAATAAATTTGCGTAGCTGGGGGCGAAGCACGTGCCCATGGCGGTCATCTGGCGATACCTACTGCCTGCAAATAGAAAAATATTATTGTGGAGGCAGAACTCTGTCATCTTCAATAGCATACAGTTATGTTGATGATATTTCATGTTTTTCTTCCCCAAAAACCATTTTATAGCAGAGATACCGTCTTGATGTTCTATACAAGTATATAGATTAGTAGCATCAAGGGTAATGAGAAGCATGTCCTTTTCCCACTTGATGCCATCAATTAGTCTTATAAAATCTTGAGTATCCCTAACATAGGAGGGCAAGTCTCTGACAAAGGGGGCCAGATAGCTCTCCAATAAGCTTCCTATGGAGGAAACTATAGGCCTCCCCGGGGGGTTTCTGATATCCTTGTGCACCTTGGGGAGATGGTAGAATGTGGGAATAATCGGATGTTCGCAAAGCAGATAATCGTACTCATTTTTATTGAGCATTCCCTCATCCCTCCACCCCACCAATAGTGCATGATAATTCAGCTGCCGACTTGTGCAATAAACTTTTGAAAAAACAGAACATTGCGTCGTCTTCCTGTGCCTGTGTGTAGAGGAGTGTTTTATACATATATATTTTGATGTCTAGTAACGTATCACGTGATCAAGCCTCTGGCTAGAGGCGAAACACCTCATGCAGGACTGCTTGGGTGTTAATAATTTTTGGATGGAATAAAACACTTACTTTTGCACAAGAACTGGGTCTGGCTTGTTCGTTTTAATCCAGTTGGAGCAGAGGAACTGGGATGCAGGCAGCATCGAACGATACAAAGTCTTTATATATATATATATATATATATATATATATATATATATATATATATATAATTCACTGAAAAAAACATAGGTTTCACACCAGTTATAGTTAGGAATTAGCATTTAAAAAACCCATTAAATTCACTGAAAAAACCATAGGTTTCACACCAGTTATAGTCAGCTGGAAATTTTACTGACATAAAACCATTGAAATTCCCACGTTATAGTTAGTTGGATTCACTATAACTTGTGCGTGCAATGCACTGCTGATGACGTCACATATTACATCACTCATGACATGGTCAGTGACATCACTCATGACATCACTGATGACACCATCCAGTGAATGTGTGTCTTTCTGAAAAATAAATATTAGTGAGTAATGTTTAAATTATCCCCCCCAAACTTTCAGGGAAGGACCGGAACGCCGCCAAGCCATTTTGAGGAAATTATCAGTCAGATTTCCTCAAAATGGCCTCATCAAGCTCCGGTCCTTCCCTAAAAGTTTGGGGGGATGCGTCAAGCGGGGGCCGAGATAAAAGGGGGGTCCCAAAACGAGTTTTCCCCATGTTAATTTCCATAGGGCGATCGACCTCATTTTTAGCCCAAACGGCTGAATGGATTTACACCAAACTTGGCAAAATTGTAGGGATTGGTAGCCTGATGTGCCTTTGCTATGTCTCAAGATATGTGCTCCAGTGGATTTGAGTAATTTAGGTTAAAAAAAAAATATATATCTGTAAGCGCGCCCCGGTACGCGCACCGGGGAGCGCACCTGGCACGCCACGCGACTTGCGCGTGGGAAGCTGATTGGCTCTCGGGTGTCTGTAAACATTCGAAACAGTCCGGAGCGGCCGCCATCTTGTGTCTCGGTAAGATTGAGACACAAGAGGTGGCCAAAACAAAGGGGGAATTGACCATAAAGGGGCAGAGTAGACCCCCCCTGACCCTCTAGGTTTGATGAGGGGGCTATAAAAGGGCCCTGCGGGGCAAAAAAATGGTGGGTTTTTTTTTCGATTTTTGCTCGGGGAGCGCCCGGTACCCGCACCGGGGAGAGGACTGGGGAGCGTACCATGGGGAAAAAAGAATGAGAGACTTTTCTAAAATTGTATGTTTATTAATTGCTCTTTTTGTTGTTTTTTTTTTATTTAAGTACCAACATAAAGGTACCAATGCAGCGTCTAAAATTTAATATACACCGTCTCCTTTGTAGATATCTTGCATGTTGTTACAGAAGTTATTGTTGAATATGGAATTCATACCATAGTCTGTTAGGAAAGCAGAAACAACATGGAGGCAGGAGATGCTAAAGAGATGTTAAATACACATTTGAGATAATATAGTGGGAGAAAGGAAGTAACTATGAGCAAACTTACTATGTAACACAAAAAAGTTGCACAGTATACTATAAGTCTGACTTTACATTATAATAAATTTGGTACTAGTTTAAGAATTACATATAAAAATGAATAATGTCTGAAACAATTTTAGAATTATTAAATATAAATTTATTTTTCAGATTCTTTTTCCAAATTTAACAGAACTTCTAATATTTGATTGTCGGAAATGTCCTCATTTTGAATCAGGAAATCTACTGATTGTACACATTGAAGTAGTTCATAGTCCGGTGATTCATCCATGAATTCTAAGTTATCATTTGGTTCAATAACTTTTTCATTGTTGCTCTCCAGAACAATTTCGAAGGAAATGTTTTGCTCTCCTTCCATTTTCGTGCTGTAATTAGCATTTAAAAAAAATATATCAGTAGAGATAGGGCACTGTTGGGTTTAAGTTTAGACAGGTAGTTTGGAATTTTAAACAGTGATTTTATCTTTGTACAGTGTATGGTATCAGACTGGAAGTAGAAATATAAAAAAGTGTATGTGATAAAGTAACAACATTGGGAATGGGTATAAGGAGGCATGGTAGACACTCCCTGACCCCCTAGGTTTCCTGAGGGGGTCTTAGGATGCCTATATAGGTAAGCGAACGGAGCGCTTACCGGTGCATGCACCGGGAAGCGCACAAAAGTGAAAAAAAGTATGTAAGAGTTTAAAAAAGGATAGCAAATTTTTATTATTGGAAGGTAGTTCTGAAAAGAACTTTTTTTTTATTTTTGTTGTATTCTTTTTTTTTTTTTTCTGAACATTTGTTGTTTTTTTTTTGGTTTTTATGAACTTTTTTTTTAGGGAAGAAAAAAAACTGGGAATTAACAGTGGCTCAACAGGAGCAAAAAATAAAAAAAAAGCTACTGCTTTCTTTTCTTGCTGCAGTGGGGGTTGTCTATAGCATTATTAATGAGGGAAATACTTAGTTGCCCGTAGGTGATGGTCTTTCCACAATAAATGCAGACCATCTGATATCCACCAAATTTATTTTGTATGTTTGGCACCATTTCGCGCCCTTCTGGGGCTGCAAATGGAAGGCGCCAACCCCCTCGGGGAATGGCGTCGTTAGTGGCAGCCAAAGGGCCGACCCGGAGCCGGATCACTTCCGGGTTACGTGACCCGGAAGTGAGCGCCGCGCCAGGACCAATGGGAACAAAGGTCGAGGTACGCCCCGGAAGTGTTAGTAGGGCGCGAGGCTTAAAAGCCCGCGACCAGCCTAGAGGCCCCCTCTTTGTCCGCTGATCGCCCAGGAGTCGGACGTCTCCAAGAGAAGACATCGTGGGAGAATCGCGTAGGAGTATACAGCGAGAGTTAATCCGACTCGTGGTCTAGGTTAGCGGGCCTTGCAGTGTGTGCTGGATTTCTTTACAGCTTTCGTGCTTATTTCTCTTGATTTAAATATTGATTGCAGGGGGGGTTTGCCGTGGTAAATCCGCATGTCCAGGGGGAGGGCGAGCGCTGGCGCTCGATCATCTGATTCCCTGGGTCCGGGCCCATCCGCGGCGCGGTGGGCCTAAAAAGTCGTTTGGGTTTCTCGATAAGTTTTTTAACGTTGTTTTCTTTAAGTGCAGGATGCCGTCGAAGAAGGTACCGAAGGGTAAACAACCCGCAGCCAAGAATGAGGAATACCTTGCCTTTACGGAACTGCTGGAATTCACAAGGGAAAAAGGCATGGATTGGGTACTAAAGAATATGAGAGACGGGGCTAGAGCAGATGCGAACTCTCAGGAGGAGAGGGGGAGAGGCAAAAGAGCGAAGCAGACCCCAGAAAAGCTTAGAAGCTCGGCAAGAGGCAAGCGGTCTAGGCCGACGGATTCACGACCAGTATCACCAGGTGAGGAGGAGGTGCCAGAGACAATTGATTCGAACTCAGGCGCAGATAACGACCCAGATGACGCCGATGGGCAGTATGATGCAACTAGGCCTACGCAGATAGGAGGGTTCCCCGTCACTTCTGTGGGGGGGTCCGGTCCGCACGGTATGTTACCGCCAGTAGTGGCACAGCCGGGTAGCGGAGTGTCGCAAGTTTGGGTTCAGCCCGGGGGGGTCGCTCAGTTACCAGGGATGCAATTATATGGGTCGCATGGTCAAGCGATAGGTAGCAGCCCGGTAAGCTCAATGTTTCCTGCCTACACGGCTCACGGGTCCCCCTTAGCGATGACTGCTTTCCCTAATCTAGGGGGTCCAAGTCAGGGCTCAATGGTGAATGCCGTAGTTGATGTTGCGGGTCCCTCTAATGGCCAGATGCATGGGGGGTTGGGGGGGCAACCAGCTGGTTCCCCGTTATTAGCATTCAGCCCGTTAATGTTCGGTTCGTCCTCAATGACCTTATCGCCATCCGCGGGGATAACTTGGCATGTGCCAGCAGATACGAAGGACAGGATACTCAGAGGCGAATACATAGAAGTGTTCGACCTTATCAATGCAGGGGTGGCGGCGGGAAAACCCAAAGGCGGGAAAGAGGGAGATTACAATCAGAAGAAATCGTGGGTGGAATGGTCCATGAAGAATTGGATCACAGGATTTGCAATATATGCCGCTGTTATGCTTGAGAAATATCCGGTTTTAGGCCCACAAATGATGAGCTATATATCCTTGATCCATGGAGCGGCAACAGAGTTTCCAGGCCAGGGGTGGCAGAAATACGATAAAATGTTCAGACAGATGAAGGCAGTTCACCCGGGTATAGCATGGGACCAGCGGGAGATTAATTTATGGCATACAGTCTTCTATTCCACCCCTTCAACGCCTACCCCGGTCCCCTCAACTCAGAGCCAGTCCTTTCGGGCTGACAAAGGGGTCGGTGAGAAAAAACAGGCCTGCTGGCAGTTTAATAGAAATGAGTGTACCAGGGGGGTCTCGTGTAAATTCAAACACTGCTGTTCCTACTGCGGGGGTACCTCTCATCCCGAGATTAGGTGTTTTAAGAAAACTGGTAACCCCAAAGAACAGGCCAGCCACAGTGCCCCAAAAGGAAAGCCAACTAAGACTCCAGACAAAGCTACCAACTCCAATTAAACGGCATGTCCTGACACACCTCCTCAGTAAGTACGATAATCTTGAGGAGGCTCAATTCCTACTGCATGGTTTTACAATTGGCTTTCGTATCCCGTCTTCAGCCCCCCCTTCCAATGTCCCACCTCATAATCAGAGCTCAGTGTTGCGAAATATGGAGGCAGCTCGAGAGAAGATCATGAAGGAGGTAGCATTGGGGCGGGTTGGGGGCCCTTTCACAGAACCACCTACCCATAATCTGGTTTGCTCCCCATTGGGTCTAGTTCCGAAAAAGGAGGAAGGTAAATTCCGTCTGATCCATAATCTATCGAGTCCCCCAGGGCTTTCGGTCAACGATAAGTTAGACCCGGATCTGTGCTCGGTGAAGTATACCAAATTTGACACGGCTATTGAGAAATTGCAGGCATTTGGGGAAGGAGCCTTAATGGCTAAAGCTGATATTGAATCAGCCTTTAGGTTACTGCCCGTTCACCTGGACGACACCAGGTTCTTGGGCTTCACATTTGACGGTAACTATTTTTTGGATTTGTGCATGCCCATGGGGTGTTCTATTGCCTGTGCAGTTTTCGAGACTTTCGCAAGGTTCCTAGAATGGGCGGTCGAGCAGTTTCTGGCCTCGGACAACTCACATTCTGTAGTCCACTACCTGGACGATTTTCTCTTCATGGGTCCCGAGGGTTCCCAGTCATGCAGGAAGGCCCTGCTGGGCTTCCAGCGCTTGGCTGAGGCGCTCAGAGTACCTTTGGCGGCGGAAAAAACCGAAGGCCCGACCACATGTTTGACCTTCCTGGGCATAGAGATTGATACAACGGCAGGGGTGTGCAGGCTGCCAAAAGTCAAGGTCGATGCCTTTAGGGCCGCTATTGATGGCTGCCTGGGGGCAAGGAAGGTAACCTTACATCAGCTACAAGTTCTTTTGGGTCAACTGAACTTTGCTCTGCGGGTCATTCCTATGGGCAGGGCCTTCTCCAGGAGTATAGCAAGGGCAATGTCTGGGCTGCGGGCCAAACACCACAGGGTGAGGCTTTCAGCCGAAGTTAGAGAGGATCTTCTGATTTGGAGAAGTTTTTTGAGGGATTTCAATGGCACGGTGTTGTGGCGAGCAGCCTGTTCTTCTAATACGGATCTTGAGCTTTTCACCGATGCTGCAGGTAGTATTGGCTTCGGAGCTATATTCGGTCAAAAATGGTGTATGCAGTGCTGGCCAGATGACTGGATCGAGCGAGGCCTGACTACTAACATTTCCTTCCTTGAACTTTTCCCCATAGTGGTAGCTTTGCACTTGTGGGGAGATCTGCTGGCAAACAAGAGTATAGTATTCTGGTCGGACAACATGTCCGTAGTCATGGTGATTAATAGCCAGAGGGCTACCTGTATTTGGGTACTCAGGTTGTTGAAAGAATTGGTTTTGCAGTGCCTGAGCCATAATGTCCAATTCACTGCTAAACATGTTCCAGGTGTAGAAAACAAAGCGGCTGATGCATTGTCTCGTTTTAAGTTAACAGAGTTCCGGGAGCATTGGCCCCAGGCGGAGACGTCAATGTCAGCCTTCCCAGCGGAGCTATGGAAGTTTGGTGCCCCACAGCCGCCGAGTTGATATCTGCATCCTTGGCTCCAAGGACTAAGAGTATGTATCAGAGGTCATGGGATTCGTATATGGCATACCTGAGGGGTGTGGGTGTAGCGGACATCTTTGCCCCCCAGAGTGTATTAGGCTTCATTGTGCAGCAGAAAGAGCAAGAGAAGTCGGTAGCATTCATGAAAAGACAGTTGTCGGCGTTAGCATTTTAGGCGGGTCTACGGGGGGTGTCTGATCCGACAAAAGATCAGAGAGTTAGAAGAGCAATGAGAGGTTGGGAGCGCCTGGCGCCCGGCGAGAAAGATTCTAGGAGGCCGATAGACGTAGAAAAATTGATTAAAATCTTAGGAGCTCTGCCGTTCGTTTGTTTCTCCCAGTATGAGACGCAACTGTTCAGGGTGGCCTATACCTTAGCCTTTTGTGGGGCGCTGCGAATTTCAGAATTACTTCCGGCATCTAAATCGGATAGGGAAGGGGGTCTGAAGTGCTCGGATATAATCGAGTCCAAAGGTGTCCTGCGGCTGAGGGTGCGGAGATCGAAAACGGATCCGCTGGGTAAAGGTACCTGGTTACAATTGGGTAGAGTAGAGGGTGAGCCCTTCTGTCCGGTCAACTTGCTGAGGGTATTTCTCCAAGCCAGGCCCCAGGGATCCGATGATAGACTCTTGATTCATGAGAGTGGGTTACCCCTTACCAGGTTCCAGTTCACTCGAGTAGTTAAAATGACCCTGGCACGGATCGGAGTTGATCCGGCCGATTTTACATCACATTCGTTTAGAATTGGAGCAGCGACAACGGCTGCTGGCTTAGGCCTACCCGAACAGGTAATCAAGAGGTTGGGTCGCTGGAAATCAGCTTGTTACGAACGTTATATCCACCCGCAATTAGTCTGACGTATCTTTAGCTTTCGTCCCCTTGGTGAGAATCGGCTGACTGTATCTCTTCACATTTACTCTTCATATTTACTTTAGGTACCTCCCCTAAGAGAACCCAAATCTGTTGGTGTGGCCATTCCTTCATTCGCAGGGCCGGGGCGCACTTCGAAAAGACACTCAGGGACAGGGTGACCATGATGCGAGGTTGTGACCATCATTGGGTGGGGATAGGCGGGCAGCGCCTGGCGGACGTCCCGAGGGATGTAAAAGCGGCTTTGGCCAGAGGCATGCCTTTGCCAGATGTATTCGTGTTGCACTGCGGAGGCAACGACATGATTCCGGGCGGAAGGAGAGAAGTGAAGGAGTCCCTGTTCTCTACCCTAGCAGCAATCAAAAACATTTTCCCAGAGGCTATAGTACTATGGTCGGAGGTCATCCCGAGACTCGTGTGGGCTCGGGGCGCACCCATGAAAGCAATAAACAGATCTGTTAAAAGGCTGAACCAGTCGGTGGCGGAAATCCTGCAGAAATCGAGTATTAAAGCGATTCGTCACAAATTAATTCAGGCAGAAAGGCCGGAGCTATACGCAGAGGACGGAGTCCACCTGTCGGAGGCGGGTATGGAGATATTCATAGAAACAGTTCTAGGGGCCGTCTCCGAAACTCTTGAGCGCAGGGGGGGGGGAGGTCGAGTCCGCCAGTAAGCTCCTCGTCCTGTGGCGGGGTTCCGGACAAGAATACCACGGGAACTTCTTGTCTAGAGACAGTTAACTCGAAAAGGTTTGCTAAATCAGTATGGACTCTGGGCTGGCGGGAGAGTTGGGGCCGACCTGCTGGTGGCCTTGGCTTTTCAGCCCTACCCCGGAGGCCTCTGGTTGCCCAAGTGGGCGCTTTCCTCACCTGCGGCTCTGTTGACCAGAAGGGGGTTAACGTTAAGGGAGCAGGTGATCTGGATTGTGGCCTGCTGGCGCAACCCTGAAGTCAAATAAAAGGCCCATTGGGAATGGGCGGTGAATGTATATATTGTATATAAGTGCAAGTTTATTCTTAAATTTTATTCTTAAATACTGTATTGGAATATGTACGAATAAATAAAGAGATTGGTGGGTCAATGAGGTAATTGACCTGTGAACTTAATTTTTAATATACAAGCACACTGCAGAAAATCAAGTACGACTCCAGAGTTTGATGTGGGGTTGGGTCCTTGTAAAGCATGCAGTGTGGTGGGGGGAGAATGAACTTTGTCTGCCATCTATGGAAGGCGCCAACCCCCTCGGGGAATGGCGTCGTTAGTGGCAGCCAAAGGGCCGACCCGGAGCCGGATCACTTCCGGGTTACGTGACCCGGAAGTGAGCGCCGCGCCAGGACCAATGGGAACAAAGGTCGAGGTACGCCCCGGAAGTGTTAGTAGGGCGCGAGGCTTAAAAGCCCGCGACCAGCCTAGAGGCCCCCTCTTTGTCCGCTGATCGCCCAGGAGTCGGACGTCTCCAAGAGAAGACACCCACCCACCCATCCCTATTAATAAGGATTCAATTAGGGCAGTAGCGGGGTTCCGGACAAGAATACCACGGGAACTTCTTGTCTAGAGACAGTTAACTCTGAACAGGTTTGCTAAATCAGTATGGACTCTGGGCTGGCGGGAGAGTTGGGGCCGACCTGCTGGTGGCCTTGGCTTTTCAGCCCTACCCCGGAGGCCTCTGGTTGCCCAAGTGGGCGCTTTCCTCACCTGCGGCTCTGTTGACCAGAAGGGGGTTAACGTTAAGGGAGCAGGTGATCTGGATTGTGGCCTGCTGGCGCAACCCTGAAGTCAAATAAAAGGCCCATTGGGAATGGGCGGTGAATGTATATATTGTATATAAGTGCAAGTTTATTCTTAAATTTAGTTCTTAAATACTGTATTGGAATATGTACGAATAAATAAAGAGATTGGTGGGTCAATGAGGTAATTGACCTGTGAACTTAATTTTTAATGAACAAGCACACTGCAGAAAATCAAGTACGACTCCAGAGTTTGATGTGGGGTTGGGTCCTTGTAAAGCATGCAGTGTGGTGGGGGCAGAATGCACTTTGTCTGCCATCTAAGAAATTTCACCTGTGGAGGTGCTGGCCTGATGATCTCTGTTCTTCTGAAGCATGTCCCGTACCTCAGCCTGTACCAAATTGTTAGGATGCCATCTCTCCATGTGGCGGATCATTGTATAATTCCCAAAGGAATACTTTTTATTTGGGTCGCCCCTGGAGAGGACTTTGTCGCAAATCAAACAGGTGACATGTTGGGCATTCACTTTTTTTGCCCAGCAGGGATGGAGAAGTACTCCCATATAAAATGCACTTTCACATGCCTTTCCCTAGGTTCTTCCCACAAGAATCTCCTAGGCTGTTCTTTCTCATCATCTTCTTCCTCCTCTTCTTCAACTCCTGGAAGGATCTGGGGTGGTGGACCTTCCTTTCTGGGTGGTGGTGGTGGTGGTGGGGATGCACCGGCTGCAGCTACTACTGAAGCCATTTCTCTGCTCACTTGTGGGACACCCCCGCGCCGCACGGCCACCAGCTGCTGCGTGTGCCCCTTGCCTGCCCTCTGCCTCGCTGCTGCCTCGTTTGCCGGCTGCCACCGCTGCGAGTGTTTTTGCCCTTGTTTTGACGGTTTTTTGTGCTTGCTTGTGTAAACTTGGTTTTACTCTCTTTTTGCCCTGTTTTTGCGTTAATTTGTGCCTGTTTAATTGTATTAGCATTTTTCCCCGTGTTTGCTCTCCTTCCTTGTTGTCCGCCTACCGCGCCGCCCCCCGCCCTCCCTTCCCGCCACCGCCGCTTGTCCCCGCCCCTTTTTTGTCTTCTGTAACCCTCCCCGCTCCCGCCTCCCAGCTGCTCCGCCCACCCGCGCACTTCGCCTTAAATGGCGACCGTGCGAACGCGCAGCGGTCACGCGCAGCGGGCGCGCCGATTGTGCGCCGAAGGCGCGCCAAAGGTAAGCCCGTCTGCGCCCGTCCGCGACCGGATCGCGACCAGCGCCAGGACCCCTGGACCTCGAAGACCTCGACCTACCCGCCTGACGTACTCAGCCGCCACCCTCATCGCTCTCAACACCGGCCGACTCCCAGAATGCCACCAAGCCACTCCAAGACGCACCCACGGACCTTTCAGCTGCCACGCCTGCAAGTTCTCCTGCATCCGGACCAGCCCCGCACCAGCACCCGCCAAGTCGAACTCCAGCAGCACCCACCTCAAGTGCATCCTGCTCAACACCCGCTCCGTCCACAGACACGCCATCGAACTCTGGAACCTCCTAGACGCCACAGCCCCTGACGTTGCCTTCCTCGCGGAGACCTGGATGAACGCCTCTTCAGCTCCCGACATCGCCATCGCTATCCCAGAGGGCTACAAGATCGTCCGGAGGGACCGAAACGCCAACCAGATGGAAGGAGGCATCGCCATCATCCAGAGGAACACCATCCGTCTCACGACCAGCACCGACAACACCCTGACCAGCGCCGAACACCTGCATTTCCAGATCCACACCAACCCGAACACCACCCTCAGAGGCACCCTGATCTACCGACCCCCTGGACCACGCACGCAATTCAGCGAGGACATCGCCGACTTCATCAGCCCGCATGCCCTCCCCTCCGCTGACTACATCCTCCTGGGAGACCTCAACTTCCATCTGGAGAACAACAACGACCACAACACCAGCACCCTGCTCGACAACCTCGCCAACCTGGGACTCAAGCAACTGGTGTCCACCCCCACCCACCTCGCCGGACACACACTCGACGCCGTCTTCTCATCCAGCACAGACATCGACTTCAGCCACGCCACAGAGCTTCAATGGACGGACCACAGCTGCGTCCACTTCACCTTCAAGAGAATGACGACCCACCAACACCAGCAACAGACCGCCCGCAGAAGCTGGAACAAGATCACAGCAGACCAGCTCGCCACCTCCCTGAGCCAACACCCTCCTGCCAGCTCAGCGAACCCCAGCCAGGCCGCCGACAACCTCACGAAGTGGATCAGCAACTGCGCGGACGAACTCGCCCCGCTGAGGACCCCGCCTAGCAGACCCGGCAGCAAGAAGGCCCCATGGTTCACCGACGAACTCAAGAGCTCCAAGAAGAACTGCCGAGCCCTCGAGAAAGTCTGGAAAAGGGAACCGACACCGGACAACAGGACCTCCTACAAACTTGCCACCCGGAAACACCACCAGCTGATCCGCGCCGCCAAGAAAACAGCATTCAAGGACCGGTTGGACAACAACGCACACAACTGCAAGGAACTCTTCAACATCGTGAAAGAGCTTTCCAACCCCAGCGCAGGAAACAACGACATCACCCCATCGCAAGACCTCTGCAACTCCCTCGCCTCATACTTCCACAACAAGATCACGGACATACACAGCAGTTTCAACAACCAACCAACATACACCACGACCGACCAGCCACCCCCCCCCACCACCACCCTCCACGCCTGGACCCCGATCAGCACCGAAGACACCATCCGCACGATGAACTCCATCCACTCCGGATCACCGACCGACCCCTGCCCTCACCACGTCTTCAACAAGGCCGACGCTGTCATCGCACCCCACCTGCGAGACATCATCAACACCTCCTTCGACACCGCCATCTTCCCTGAAAGCTGGAAACACGCCGAACTCAGCGCTCTACTCAAGAAACCAACAGCGGACCCCACCGACCTCAAGAATTACCGCCCCATCTCGCTTCTCCCGTTTCCAGCCAAAGTCATCGAGAAGACCGTCAACAAGCAGATGGCCGCCTTCCTCGAGACGAACGGATCCCTCGACCCCTCACAGTCCGGCTTCCGAGCCAAACACAGCACCGAGACCGCCCTCATCGCCGCCACCGATGACATCCGAGCCCTGATGGACAATGGAGAAACAGCGGCCCTCATCCTCCTAGACCTCTCCGCGGCATTCGACACGGTCTGCCACCGCACCCTAGTACGGCGCCTCAGCAACATCGGAATCCAGGACAAGGCGCTGGAATGGATCATCTCCTTCCTCGACGGAAGAACACAGCGAGTCCGCCTACCACCGTACAAGTCAGAGGCCTCCGAAGTCATCTGCGGCGTCCCCCAAGGATCATCCCTGAGCCCCACCCTCTTCAACGTCTACATGAGCCCCCTCGCGGCCATCGTACGCAAACACCACCTCAGCATAATCTTCTACGCCGACGACACCCAGCTGATCCTCTCCCTGACCAACGACCCCGCCGCCGCCAGAGCCAACCTGCACGAAGGGATGAAAGAGGTAGCCGAGTGGATGACGACCAGCCGCCTGAAACTGAACTCGGACAAGACGGAGGTCCTCATCCTGGGCTTCTCACCCTCCGCCTGGGACGACTCCTGGTGGCCTCCCGCCCTGGGCACCGCACCCAAACCGACAGACCATGCACGAAACCTGGGCTTCATCCTGGACTCCTCCCTCTCCATGACCAGGCAAGTCAACAGCGTCTCCTCGGCGTGCTTCAACATCCTACGCATGCTACGGAAGATCTTCTGGTGGATCCCCACAGAGACCAGGAAGACCGTCACCCAGGCCCTCGTCACCAGCCGACTGGACTACGGCAACGCCCTCTACGCCGGGACCACCGCCAAGCTCCAGAAGAGACTCCAGCGGATCCAAAACGCCTCAGCCAGACTCATCCTCGACATCCCACGATCCAGCCACATCTCCGGACATCTGAGAGACCTTCACTGGCTCCCCGTCAACAAGAGAATCACCTTCCGCCTCCTCACCCACGCACACAAAGCCCCACACGACCAAGGCCCGAGCTACCTCAACAGCCGAGTCAACTTCTACGCTCCCAAACGCCACCTCCGATCAGCCAACCACGCCCTCGCCGCCGTCCCCCGCATCCGAAGAGCGACTACAGGAGGAAGGTCCTTCTCCTACCTGGCCGCCAAGACCTGGAACTCCCTCCCGTCCGACCTGCGCCTGACCCAAGACCACCTCTCCTTCAGGAAGAAGCTGAAGACCTGGCTGTTCGAGCAGTAGCGGCACCCCCCCCCCAGCGCCTTGAGACCCTACGGGTATGTAGCGCGCTTTATAAGTGTCACTGATTGATTGATTGATTGATTGCTCACAAATAGCTCTTGCTCTCTCAAAGAAGAAAGTAAGAATGAGGAAAAAAGGAGGGGGCTTTCATCATTTGGAGAAAAAAAAAGTTGAGAACCAATGAAAAGTGTCATTTTCAGGTCACATGTCCCGACGCGCTTACGTTACACGCTCTGGCGCGCTTACGTTTCGCGCTCCGGGTCACACCACGGAGCGCTTCCGGGTGCGTTTACGCAGCGCGCCAAAAGAACGCATCACGCGGTTACGCGATACGTCACGCTTATGCGGCGCGTCACGATGTTGTTTAGGTTCGCAGCAATTGCGCTGAAGGGGCGCTCACCGTTACGCGCACCAGGGCGCTAAACAGAGTTGCGCTTACCGGTGCACTGCCCGGTGTGCGTAACGGGAGCGCACCGGGGCAATTTTTTTTTTTTTTTAAATTTAAACATAAACATTTTTTATTCAATAAAAATAAAATACATTATTCATTTTAATGAAGTATCTATTTTACAGCTATTGATATTTGCTATTAAAAAACATTGAAATTCATAGAAAAAACCATAGGTTTGAGACCATATATAGTTAGGTGAATATTTTAATCATACAAAACCAATGAAATTCTCATATATAGTTAGTTGCACTAACTATATATTTCTCGCACCCGCAGTCCACTGCTGATGATGTCACATATTACATCATTCATGACTTGGTCAGTGACATTACTGATGACATCACTGATGACATCTCAAATGACATCACTGATGACATTTCAAATGACATCACTGATGACATCACTTATGACATCTCATTTGACATCATTGATCACATCAGTGATGACATAATTCTTGTGCTAATACGATGAACCTCTTCAGACTCTAATATAACCTTAGATAGACTCAGTGTATACAGATACTCACACACTGTCACTCATCCATGGAGTTACTCACACACCTAGTCATTCATGCAAAGAATCCATCTCACCTCCATTTCCTCAACTGTACAGTTATACACACCTTACTTATTCAAACATATACTAACACATACTTACTCTCTTATACAATCCCTGATACAAGTTCACAATGATCCATACAGCCACTCACACATTCACTGGGTCTCATGCACAGTTATTTATATATGCCAACTCTCACATGTACTGTGTTTTACATATGTACTTACTATGACATGTAGCATTCAGATATCCATTCACTCATCAATACACTCATGCACACAGTCAACCGCCCATGTAGCTGTTTCCACGTGCACTCTTGAACTCATACACCTAGTGAATCAACTGATCACACATCTATGCACAGAGTCACACACCTCCCAGCCACCCCTACACACACTCAATCTCCCATACAAATACTTGGGCAACCAATCAATTACACATATAGCCTCTCGTATAGCTAATGATCAACACATGCAGCAGTTTACATCACAACAGACATACTGATGCACACATTCAGACAGTTTAGACACTAACCCATGCATTTAGTACGACACATTTATTCACTCACTCATACAGTCAGTCACGCACCTACTAAATCCTTCATCCAGACACTCATACATCCACTCATTCTTCAATATGTAAAACATATTTAAACTTAACTGAAACACACAGTCACTGGATGATGTCATCAGTGATGTCATCAGTGATGTCATTTGAGATGTCATCAGTGTTGTCATCAGTGATGTCATTTGAGATGTCATCAGTGATGTCATCAGTGATGCCACTGACCATGTCATGAATGATGTAATATGTGCTATTAAAAAACCTATGAAATTCACTGAAAAAACCATAGGTTTCACAACAGATATAGTTAGGAATTAGCATTTAAAAAACCGATGAATTTCACTGAAAAAACCATAAGTTTCACACCAGTTATAGTTGGGAATTAGCATTTAAAAAACCTATTAAATTCTTTGAAAAAACCATAGGTTTCAAACCAGTTATAGTTACCTGGAAATTTTACTGACATAAAACCATTGAAATTCCCACGTTATAGTTAGTTGGACTCACTATAACTTACGCGTGTAATGCACTGCTGATGACATCACTCATGACATGGTCAGTGACATCACTCATGACATCACTGATGACACCATCCTTGTGACAGAGTAACAGACCTCCTTTCAGTGTAATGTAACCCTTGAAACACATATTCAAAAAAAGAAACTAAGATTTTCACAAAAAATTAGATATCCATACCAGTTACAACCAATTCAGTATTATCACCATCTATATACACATTCACTCATTCATCAATAGTTCTATATAGTCACTCATACATATACTCACTCATCATATGTAGTGATACACCTATACATCCTGTTACACACAGACAGTCATCAAAAAGTTACTATTGAACATCCATTTATTTGCATATACAGCTATACACACACTACCACCTTACTTCTAAGGAAACTTACACATACTTACTCTCTTAAACAATCACTTATAGAAAAACATACTTATTTAAACAAGAACTCTTTCAATCTCTCACTCTCACATATACTCACTTATATACATCAATACTCACATATACTAGATTAGAACAAATGTAGTTAATGATAAAGATACTAGTGTGACAGTCATTCACTCACTAACACACACATATACACACTCTTCCAACCATACAGTCCTGCACATATTCTGTCTTCTAAACTTATACAAACAGTGAGTCAGTCACCAACCCATGCAGCCAATTATATACAAAACACTGATACAAACATTTAAATATTTAAACAATACTCGCTAATATATGTATTCACTAAGATACACTTAATAAGCCTGTTAACCAATCAATTTTTTTTTAAAAAAAACATCCATTAAGACACTTATTTAAACATGTATTCTTCCATCGACCTTTACATGTACATATATAAAACATATTTATTTTTCAGAAAGACACACATTCACTGGATGGTGTCATCAGTGATGTCATGAGTGATGTCACTGACCATGTCATGAGTGATGTAATATGTGATGTCATCAGCAGTGCATTACACGCGCAGGTTATAGTGAGTCCAACTAACTATAACGTGGGAATTTCAATGGTTTTATGTCAGTAAAATTTCCAGGTAACTATAACTGGTGTGAAACCTATGGTTTTTTCAGTGAATATATATATACACACATCATTAGGGCCAGTAAATTAAATGCTGGGAGTAGGCTACAGCACTCATTGTAACACCATAAAAAAGTGGCATTGCAAAACACTTGTCAGGCCTACCACTGGAGCCTGTAGAGCAGTTTTATACTTCCATTTTAATGTGCAAAATAAACCTTTTACAAGGCCTACACAGTGCTTTTAATACTTACAAGTCATCCCTATGGTAGGCCCTAATGACTAATAGGACAGTGTGCATTACATTTAAAAGAAGGATATCATTTCTTAAGTTGTATGTGTCCCGACAGTGAAAAAACTCATGAAGCTCTTTTTAACTGTGGAATGGCTATCTCCCCGAAATATTAACACTGGTTTTCCCTATTAAACTTAAAAATTGATAACTGCAGTTTGAGAAAAGATAGAAAAAAACTTCTACTGAATTCAAGTGTAATTAAAATAATTTTTAATGGTAAAGGAGGATTTAAATTACTTTTCTTCAAATCTCATGTTTAGAAAGTTGGCATTTTCTGTCTAAACCAAATGTGCCTTTTTGCCACTGTCCAGGGTCACCGGACTGTAAATGGCTCTCCTGTGACGTGTTGTGCATTCTTTCCAGACATGGGGACAAAAAGGCCTCCATTGTGGGGCAGGTTGTTCCCCTTCTGAGCATGATGTCTTGGGGGCTGTACTCAGCTTTCTTGAGCTTCAAGCGGTAGCCTAAGGGCTATGTCCACTCACTTCCTGACTTGAAGTGATGCCCGCCCTGCCACTGACAAAAAGAGCTTAAGCCTAAGCCTGGCTGTCCTTTGTTACCATGGACAGTTTGGAGCCAAACCAATGAAAGAGTGATGGTTAGACAATGTTGGTTTGCCCCACCCACAAGCTGGCACTGAATATACAAAAAGAACCTTTAGACCCTCCCTTTGGAAACCTCCTGGATCTGTTGAAGATTCAGAAAAAGAACTGCCCTGCTTTCTGAAGAAGAAAGACTTGACCTACTTGCCTTGATCCCAGGCTCTTGAAAAGTGACCCCAAGGGTCAGTTGACCGCCTACTGTTTAAGCTGCTGGGACACAACAAGTTTTCAAAGGCCTCTCCTGCAACAGCCCAGCTGACCAGAACCAATGGGACCAGTTTGAGCCCTGCTGCTGGCCTCTGCTGGAGTGAGTCCTGATCCTCAATACATGCCCCTCCTGGTTTTGGACCCAGAGCAGACATCAGAGGATACTCCTCCTGCCTAAAAACTGAACGTTCTGACAGCCAGGTGAAGATCAAGAGTTTTTTGGGTTCTACGCAAACACAAACAGACTCCTTGCATCGCTTGACGATCATCCAAGATGCACATTGGCATGAATTTCCATCAGTCATCTGCTCTTTTCATCCAGTTTGAGAAGCATCTCGAACAGCAACAGTCTTCACCAACTGCAAGCGGAAAGCTCCAGCGAGTACTGGCTCTTCCTTCCAAACAGTGACCGTCTCCAAAACCCGATCTGCTATTCATGCTAACTACCGTCTTCTGGCGTCATTCATCAATGCAAAGCTCACTTGCAGCTCCCTTCGTTCACTTGGTCTTAGTGGGCTTGATTTACAAAGATGAATTAACACTTTTGTGTAAGTTTATTATTGTTTGCTATTCAAAAACATATTTGGCTAGTAGACCCTTAACATACAAAAAAGTGCAGTTTATCTTTGTGATTAGGCCCAAAGAAGGTAAAACTCCAGATTGGAACATTGGCCTGACCTTCTGGTGTTGACCTGCCTAATGTGAACAGAGTATGATGGGGGATACACTGATCCACATTTCCCAAAGGCATTTATGCATTTTTCAAATGTGCGTCTGCTGTTTTAGATCCATAAACAGGATCCTAAACTGTGGGAAAAACATGAGTGTTGAGCAATGTGCACAGGTTCTTGCAAGCATAGCCATGCATCTGTAACAAAGCAGCAGTCATGGTACTGTTACACACTAGATTCCATGAGATAGGCAGGCATATTTACAATAGTTTACTGACTAAAGAAGGTTTATGCCCTCATAAACTTGTGGTCAATTTTGAGGATTTGGGTGTATTATATAATACAGCTGTGGGGTTTTCCCTTGGAAAACACTTGCAAAAACTATCTTAGGTCCAGTTAGATTCATTTGTATAACCTTAAGATCAAACCTGGGTAGCTATGGCTTCTAGCAGCAAGGCTTGAACAAAGGAACTAGTGTGAAGCATTTAAAAGTACCAAACAATGACATAAGAGAGCAAAGCAACATGAAAGAAATACAACACCAAATAAAAAAAATTACTATAGTGCAAGATGAGCAAAATCCACTGAAGGGTTACGTGAATACAGCTTTTTAAACAAATCTTTTAATCCAATCAAAAACAAGTATTGAGACCGTAAAGTTTGAAAACTTTTAAAAAGTTTCTCAAGTTATTTTGACTACTCCAGCCCAGCTTGGGTGACCACATGTGACAGGAAGAAGATCTGAAGGGCCAATGGGCCAATGGGTCCAGAGCACTTTCTACTCCAGCTCCAAACTTTATAGCACAACTGCCATAGACACCAATGAAGTGGTCCTGACGCTAAGGACACAGCAGAGGAAGATGCACAAGCATGCTTTAGGATCTACGCGGTCAACAAGAGTGTCTTAGTGGTTATGCCTCAGTCTACAGGTCAGGTGGGGTGAATTTGGAGTCCCTTAAAGTCCTCTTTGAGACTGTAGAAGTCCAGATGTGGCTGGGCCACAGGTCTTTGAGTACAGCAGTCTCAGTGCAATCCTTTGGAGAAGGATGGTTTCCCTTTTCGGTGACCAATATGAACTCAGACAGCACTCCTGGATCCAGCTGACTCAGGTGCAACATTTGGATTTTGAAGATCTGTCTCTTGGGGCTGCCAGTGGCAGCTGGCAGCAAATATTCTGCGGTGGCTAGCAGCTTGCCAGAGAGGGATACTTGAGCTGTGATTACTCTGGTGTAGGTTACAGAGGGTCATTCCACAGTTACTTTGAGTCACTTCTTTGGTCTGTGGCAGAACCTTTCTCCGGGTAAGGAGCCACAAATACAGTCCTATCTTCATTAGCCCAAGGTGAAGTAGGTGCAGTCCAGCAGACAGTGCAGCCTCTCTTTTTGCAGTCCAGGGGCCGTATTATGGCCCGGCGCCCGGAACAACTTTTAAAAGGTGCGCTGAGCACACCCTATTATGATGTATGTGCTGCCCCGATGGCAGCCATAAGCTTATGAGGCACAAAGGGCAGTGCATTCATGTGAAAACACAGAGCAACTGCTCCATGTTTTCACAGTGTAGGTGGGATCCGCCTGCACTTTTAGAGGGTAATAGAGATCCCCTTGCAGGCAGGTGCAGTCAGTGACTGCACCATTCTGCAAGGGGTTGTCTGGGGGTCCATGGGACTCCCTTTACCACCTGCAGAGGGCTGCTGTCAGGAAGTGTGTCTCCTGAGGGCTTCTTTGCCTCTGCGCCTCTGCGCGGGAGCAGACGCCCATTGTGCCCCTAAGGAACTTATTGTAATATGGCCCCGGGCGCAGCCGGACAGTCCCTCATGGGTCCTTGTTCAAGTTCCAAAATGATCTGAGGTGGAGGGTGCCCTATTTGTCTGTGAGTGGATTCCTGTGAAAGGGAGGTAAGACCTGGCCCTGTAGCAAAGCTGCTTTTGTTGCTAAGCTTGGAGTCATTCATGGGCAGAATGCTGTCTTTATGCCCAGTGTGAGGTTATTGGGCAACTGGGTCAAAGAGTGTCAAATATCTAAAATTGCATTTGTATATTGGTGACTTTGCATTCGACCAGGGCATCAGGGCAGGTTAAATTCCACGATTAATTTGATACCTTATAGTACCCTGCTAGGTAGGCCCATTCATAAGTTATCCAGGGTGAGGGGTAAAGAAAAATTGAAAATTGATACTTGTATAGCGCACTACTCACCCGCAAGGGTCTCAAGGCGCTTGTACGAATACCGCTGTGGAACCCATCCTGGCTTTCCCTGTGAGGCGTCCACTCCTGGGCACCCCCAAGGTGGAGGCCAGGCATCCTTAGCGTTGTGGGGGCTGTTGTGGAGATTAAGCAAGCTATTGCCCAGAGTTGCAGAGTGGGACTCAATGATTGGAATAGGCACCGAGGCGAGAATAATCAGGTCCGTGGAATTTTGAGCCCAAGACCCGCTGAGGCGGGGAATTGAACCCTGGTCCCGGGCTAGACCTCTGCATCAGGGTCTGCCGCTCTAATCATTGAGCCACACTTCTCCAGGGTCAGCCAGCAACCCTGTGTTAGCCAATTTGGCTTTTAGAATTTCCACAGCAAAACGACAATTTGGAAGTATTGCTATTAAGACATATATAAAATATATGTTCTACCTAATAATATACAGCACCTTGCCTTAGACCTCAATAGGCTTTCCTTAGGCAAGATTTACATATTTTGCTGAGAGAAATGGGGGCTTTGGCATTAATGGAAATGGTAAAGTCAAAGTAGCAGTGTTAGCTCCGCCCTTCCAGTCTGAAGTGGCAGGCTGGGAGCCATGTTGTACATTGTCACACACAGGGTGGCATAAACAGTGCTGCGGCCCTGGGTTGGTACTATGCATTACATGCCATAGGTACGCTGGGTACCATATAATAGAGACCTATAAGTAAGTCAGTCCTTGCCAATTGGTCATAGCCAATTCGACATATACTTTGTAATGGGTTAGAACACTGGCATTGAGGTCTGGTTATCAGGCCTTAGTGTACTTTCAAAGTAAAAAAAACAGTAGCTAGTAGCCCAAATGAGGAAAACGGTGGAGGGTAAACTTACAAAAAGCCTGTTTCCTTACATCAAAGAGCTTTCCTTTGTAGCAGTCATGATAGGTCAGAATAGCCAATAAGGGAAGAGAAATAGTGACAGGCCCATCTCTCTCAGAATTAGGGTGCATGGTTATTTGTGCCAGCCACATGCCTTGGAATGCCAAAAGCATGAGAGCTGTGTTGGAATCTGCATCTGCCACATCACTCATAACAATTCCAAGCACAACATTTCTGTAGAGATAAGATGCAGGTGTCAAAGCCTGTTTAGTACTCAAGCAATTTGTGTTTATAATGACTACACTTTGTCCCAATCTGTGCAAGTGCATCTTAGCAAAAGGATGTTTGTAAATTCAACATAGAATGTGCATGAGGCAACTTGGTAAAAAAAATTCCAGGTATCACCTTTCAAGGAATATCCCTATGCAGAGCCAGCTCTTTTACTTCATCTACCATACACCTGCAACCGTATTCACTTCCAGATTGCAATTGCCATTTTTTGCCATTTTTGTTAAACTAAGACTTTCTGAACATGAAAAAATATTCACAACAAATGTTATGAATCGACAGTTGCCACACATTTATTTTCTATTTAACAAAACATTTCACAACTGAAGTTTCAGATGCTTATGAAAAATTGAAACTAATCTAGAAAAAAACACGACTAAATATTGTGACAGAGGGAACTATATTGGATCCAAAGACTTGAGACAATGCAACCAAGAGGGTTGTATGACCGGATTGAAATGTCGTGTTTTTGGATGGTTAGAATGCATGAGTTATATTTTTCATTCTTTATTGTCATTAAAGGATTCCTCAGATTTGTTTATTGTGGTTTAGCAAATAGAATTGTTCACTAGACTTTTTTCAACTTGAAGTACTTCAATTTTGATTTATTTGAAGTTATTTGGTAAGGTCAAGCACTAATGATTTCTAATTTGTGTTTCTTAGTGACACTCACTAACAGATACTAATCTCAGGTTTCACATGTTACTTCATTTTTTGTGTCCCATATTTTCCCATTGAGTTCTAGGGTCATTTCGGGTATGCATGTTTTCATTTTGGTAAATGTCCTAAGACAGCGGCCGTGTTTTCCAGCTGAGCCACGTGGCTCTCCATGTGTTGACTATTAACGCTTAGTAGATGCACCAAAGTACCACACACTAGCTGTTTATTACATGCAGATTTTGCTCAGTTTTCTGTAAAAGTCCAGTACACTGGGTAAGTGTTCTATCTTATGAAATACTCAGTTCACACACGTTATAGATTTTGAGTGATAACTTTGGATTTTTAGCATTTGCCCTTTTGATTTTGCTTTCAGATCCTGATACAACCCCTCACCCTCCAGGTATTGAGGGGCATATTTATCCTTTTATCATGCATAGCAGTGCAGCAAGTCAGCTTGTTGCACTATGTGATAGGGAAAGGGCAGGAATGCACCAAACGTGACATTGTACAGCGCATTGATACCTTTTTCCAGCGCTGGAGAACAATGTGCTGCTTAGTACTAATGGATGCATTCCTCCAACATTGTGTAAGAGTGCCTACATTTTTTCAGGGTTGTTTTTGTGTAGGAAGCGGCACCTTCCTACACAAAAACAAACCTGTGAGGAATTTTGCTCCGTCTATGTGAAAGAGGGAAAAACGAGGAGAAAGACACATATTTCTCCTCGTTACACCTCATCGGGGGAGGTGCTTCAGTTTTGATGCATCCCCAGGACTACCTCTTATGGTAAATCTGGGAAAGCATGAAAATACATGGGTTTTACGTGGGAACACCCAGACATCACCCATGGAATGCCTCCCTGAGGCAGAGAAACGCTACACAGCGCTGTGCGCTGCGTGGCTTGATAAATCGCAGCTCAAGGGATGCATCGCTTTTGCACCCTCTTGCGTGGTGCAAAAGCTACATAACCCTTGATAAATATAGCTCCATGGGGAATTTTACCAACAACTAGCGATAATTATCGCTATGTTGGTTTAGCAGCGATAATTTTATCGCCGAGCTGCGGCGATTTTTATCGCTTAGGAACCTTGCTATTATCAAGGTTTATCTCCTAAGCGATAAAAATCGGCCGAAATGCATGAATATCGGTGAAAAGTCTGCAATATTTATGCATTACCGAGCTAATGCTCTTAGCCATGTTATCCACCTACCATTGGATAACATGGCTAAGAACTGCTCAGGGGCAGGTGTTAGCTTTTGGAGATATTCGCGCTTAGCGCGAATATCTCCAAAAGTTGGTAATAGGAGATAGCGATGTTAGCGACTGTTTCCAGTCGCTAACATCTTGGCAAGCCCACTTTGCATGTCATTAGTGATAAATATCACTGACATGCAAAGCGGGGCCCAAGATGGTCGCTATCTCCTACAAGCTGTCGCTAACTGGTGTTAGCGACAGCTGGGTAATAGGGATATAATTTTCTCAGTGCTTTCTTGGCTTTTAAAGCCAAAAAAGCGGAGATAAACCCCCTTGATAATATGCCCCCTAATTTTTAAGCATGCATGTACTCCAGTGCCATCAGTCTGACATGATAGCATGAGAAGTGTGGCTCAATGGTTAGAGTGGCAGACCCTGATGCACAGGTCTAACCAGGACCAGGGTTCAATTCCCGCCTCAGCGGGTCTTGGGCTCAATTTCCACAGACCTGATAATTCTCGTCTCAGTGCCTATTTTAATCATCTGTCCCACTCTGCAACTCTGGGCAATAGCTTGCTTAATCTCCACAACGGCCCCAACAACGCTCGGATGCCTGGCTTCACCTTGGGGGTACCCAGGAGTGAGTACTTCACAGGGAAAAGCCAGGAAGGGTTTCACAGCGGTATGTGTACAAGCGCCTGAGATACCCCTTCAGGGGTCGATTTGGTGCGCTATACAAATACTACTACACTTACATTCATTTTTGCATTAATTTACGTGGTTTAATTGAGACTGGCTTTAGATTTAAAGATGCCTATGGTAGCATTACACGATGCACGTTACTAACCCTGTGAGTTTCTGGCAAAGCTTTTTTTTTATAGAAACTTTACTCGATTTCGTTCTAAAACAACATGCTATATACTTCTTAGCTCACGTTCCCCCAGATTAAGGCAGGGGCGGCCTTAGGCATGTGCAAGCTGTGCACCTGCACAGGGCCACCAAACCCCCAGGGGCCACCCCACCAATATATATCCTTAATATAATAATCTTCTGAGGATGGATACATATTTGCGTGGTGGCCCCTGGCAAGGATTTGGCAGCCTCCGGCTCTGTTCCACTTCCAAACACCCCTTCACTGGCCTCCGCGCTCCGCCCCGCCCGGACCCCCTCTCCCAGGGCCCCCTACCTACGCTCCCTGCCCAGGGCCACCATGAGCCTAGAGCCGCCCCTGATTAAGGAAGGACCTTTCGAAATGCGTTGGTGTTACCATCCAAAATCTGAAAGGTAAACATGATCGTGCTCTATGCATTGTCCTCAATGTTTATTACATCGATCGTCTTTTCATGAACTGCAACAAAGGAACATGAAGAAGGAATACATTAATTTAGGTCTTGAATTGTAATTGAGTTTGCATCTATTCAGCTACAGGCTCAGCCCAATATTACTCGGCCGAATAGGAGTATTATTGTCATTCGATTTACAGCTTACTTTTCTGTTATCTTTAGGCCTTTTGGATGGAGGGCTAACCAAGTCAGAACAAATGAATCATAAAGAAAGGACGAACTAGTAGTTATTTTTAGGAGTGTCTTGAGAGTCAGCATTTTGTTTTGAAACTGACTACTCTTCACTTGCAATCCACTATTTGCTGCTCAAGCAGCTTTGCAGTTTTTTGTGCCACTTTAAGGAGGGAGTGGCAGTTACCCGCTTTTATACTTTTATACTTTGCTTCTCATCTTCTGCTTCCAGATCCCTCTTATTATATTTCACTTTTTTTTTTTTTTTTTTTTTTGGGGCAATATTTCTTGTAATTGACTATGTAAATTGGGCCCTGCAAACAATATTAGGTAAAGGCTAATGTGAACCAAATGAGGAAGGGGAAACTTCAAGGGTGTTTTTCAAGTTGAAGCTTTTCTGTGTGAACATGTGCATAGTGTCAGTGATTTGATGAGGACTGCACCCAAGTCTGAATGCACATAAATAGGGCTTAGATCAACCTTAGGATGATGTGTAATGCAAAGGTGCGACGTAAACTTAATAGGATGCCTTGCCAAAAAACCATCGGATGAAGGAAATCTCACACTAAAATTAACCCAAAAGAGAATACAGCGCTTCTTATGGTGAGAAAGCACATCATTGTTCCCCATGGCGGCTTGGCAACACTTATTAAAGATTGTGCATTACGATTTCTATTCCTCCAACAGGTACACAATATTGCCCAAAGGCACACACTATTTCAGGGGAGAGCTTTTTGTTTTAGATAAAATCGTAACGGTATTCTATTCGAAAACTTAGCCCATGAAGTTCAAAACCATGATCGTGAGAGCAAGCGTGGACATATCAGAAGGGATTCTTTAAAGTAATAGCCCTCTTGGAAGCACATGCATTCCTGCAGAGACTAGCTTAGAAATAGATGGGATTTGTGTGCTCATTTATTTTAGAAATGCTGGCAGGTTGATGACAGTGGTTCCTAGGGAGTCATTCTTTCACACATCCAATATAGGTATTGCAGTGTCATATCCAACATGTATTGATCGACTGTTTAGATCTGAATTCTGATTCCATGAAAGGTGCTGATAGTGAGTCATTTATGTCTGTGAAAGAATACAAATTTGAGGTTTTCTCTCAAAAGATAAAGCAGTCATACTTAAATTACAGATTCAGTCGGCCAGGTGGAGCAATTCTTGCTGGGTTGGAACAATCTCAGTAAGCAAAGGCAAACACAAGTTTATAAGAGTTTGCATAAAGACTTCCAGTAGAGACCATATGACTTTTTTAAACAAAGGAAGTATACACGTGTCTGAGTTTGGGGACATAAGAAAGGAAGAAAGGAGACCATCAGTTGTAACAAGAATGAACATTTTGTTCAGCTTAGCAAGGTAATGAATAATTTCCCACACGCAGCGTTTGACCGGCACCAGGACCCAGGAGCACAGTGGTCACCAGCAGAGCAGCGGCCCCTCTCCCTTGACACCGGGGGCATTCAAGAACTCCTCGCGCCTCCCGCTTCGCGGGACACGCAGCGTTTGACCGGCACCAGGACCCAGGAGCACAGTGGTCACCAGCAGAGCAGCGGCCCCTCCCCCTTGACACCGGGGGCATTCAAGAACTCCTCACGCCTCCCGCTTCGCGGGACACGCAGCGTTTGACCGGCACCAGGACCCAGGAGCACAGTGGTCACCAGCAGAGCAGCGGCCCCTCCCCCTTGACACCGGGGGCATTCAAGAACTCCTCGCGCCTCCCGCTTCGCGGGACACGCAGCGTTTGACCGGCACCAGGACCCAGGAGCACAGTGGTCACCAGCAGAGCAGCGGCCCCTCCCCCTTGACACCGGGGGCATTCAAGAACTCCTCGCGCCTCCCGCTTCGCGGGACACGCAGCGTTTGACCGGCACCAGGACCCAGGAGCACAGTGGTCACCAGCAGAGCAGTGGCCCCTCCCCCTTAACACCGGGGGCATTCAAGAACTCCTCGCACCTCCCTCTTCGCGGGACACGCAGCGTTTGACCGGCACCAGGACCCAGGAGCACAGTGGTCACCAGCAGAGCAGCGGCCCCTCCCCCTTGACACCGGGGGCATTCAAGAACTCCTCGCGCCTCCCGCTTCGCGGGACACGCAGCGTTTGACCGGCACCAGGACCCAGGAGCACAGTGGTCACCAGCAGAGCAGCGGCCCCTCCCCCTTGACACCGGGGGCATTCAAGAACTCCTCGCGCCTCCCGCTTCGCGGGACACGCAGCGTTTGACCGGCACCAGGACCCAGGAGCACAGTGGTCACCAGCAGAGCAGCGGCCCCTCCCCCTTGACACCGGGGGCATTCAAGAACTCCTCGCGCCTCCCGCTTCGCGGGACACGCAGCGTTTGACCGGCACCAGGACCCAGGAGCACAGTGGTCACCAGCAGAGCAGCGGCCCCTCCCCCTTGACACCGGGGGCATTCAAGAACTCCTCGCGCCTCCCGCTTCGCGGGACACGCAGCGTTTGACCGGCACCAGGACCCAGGAGCACAGTGGTCACCAGCAGAGCAGCGGCCCCTCCCCCTTGACACCGGGGGTGATTTAAACAAGTACTACTACCGGCCCGCGGGACGCGCCGGGCTAAGCCCGGGCAAAGGGCGGGCCCTCTGTGGCCCTCAGAGGCCTGAGGAGACTGGACTGGGCCAGGGACCCTGTAGCGCCCCATTCTGACTGTCATCGTGCCGTGTGCACGTAAGAACTTACTTTTATAATTTGTTACTACTGTTGTTTTTACTTGACTGTGAGTGAGTACGCTAGTGTGTATTTGTTTGTAAGTTGATAGCCTCACTGCTTATGATGTCCAAACCCAAAACTGACAAGGTTAAGGTAGGCCCAGCGTCACTGGATAATTTCTTGGTTAGGAAAGTAAACCAAATTAACAATAACAGACGTGCATCGTTGGGGAAGGCCAATATGACAGGGGACTTACTAGAAACATCCCCTGATATTACCCCACCCATAGACCCTGTTGCTAATATTACTGATCTCATTTCCATTGACCCCCCTGTGCCCATCTCAGTGAGTGTTGAGGTCTATGCTGACCCACCAGTACAGCTAATTGATGACACCGATGTTTTGAATGAGACCCAAACTGTAACCCAAGCTGAAAATAGGCCCCTGAGAACCTGTAGAACAGCATCTCAAAAAGATAATGGTAAACCTAATAACTCCAAGGCTAAAAAAAAGGATGGTAAAACGACTAGTGGCTCTGCTGCTATAACCCCCTTTGTCTTTACGGGCACTAATGGTAATGGGGTTCATCAAAACTCTGATTTGCTTGCCTCTTTATTAAAAAATCTTGAAGCTTCATTAACATCAAAAATTGAAGAGCTTATCAAGCCTTTGACTAATAAGATTGACAATTTAGCTAAGGAAGTTATAAGGCTGGGTGGTCTGTTATCATCACATAAGACTGCAACATTTGGTGGTTCAGTTCACGGTGGGGGGAAAGGGAAAGAATCTGATAAAGCCAATCACACACGGAACAAGGATAGGGATAGGGGGAATAATGTTATAGTGGTACCAGCGGAGCCTGATAGATCCAACATATTGGATACCCCAGTGGTGCCTGCACCGCAACCACAACTATCTATAACACCTCAAAACAGTAGAACCCTTAGTCACCCAAGGCACAATCGCTACTTAAACTTACCACCAGACTGTGCTCCATATGTGGCAGTACTAACTAATGTCCCTCCTTGCGGCACACATCCTGCATCTCCTTATGATGAGTCCCATAGTTCCTTGAAAAACAAGACTGTAGCGTGGCTTAACAAAAATTGTGGTTTTCCCATAGCATACTCTGACCAGATAATGGTAGTTAGACGCGTGAATTGGGTGGGACCCTCTAGAAAATCTAGCTCTGGAGACTGTATAGTCATTAATTTTAAACACCCTCAACATGTGGCGACTGTTCTCTTGAGAGCTTCTTCACTGGTCTATAATGAAAATAGTATCTGTGTACGCCCGCTAGGCTACTTTTATGCGCATCTCTGTAAACCTACACCACAACAGAGCTTAACCAGGCGGGCGTTTGAACCATACACCCCTGTTCAAGATTCTCAATTCTATTATAACATCATGAATCCTTGTAGGTCAGCTGGACCCATTGATGTTTACAACAGGAGTAATAGTGTTGGCCCCTATCGGTATGGCACGGATCTAACTACACAGAACAGGTATGAAGCATTATCTGGCCTTGAAATGTGCGACTGACGGATGGCACCTGCGGCTCAGGATACTGTGGCTACAGGTGAACTTACAAATATAATCTCAGATATCCCGGAGGTTTCTAGCCCAGCATGCCAAGCTATTTCTTGGAATATTGCAGGTCTTGCGGCAAAAATGTGTGATGAAAATTGGGTGACCTACATCAAACAGTTTTCGATTATCTGCTTACAAGAAACCTGGGAGGTGGGCTGTAACCTCTTTTTGGAAGGTTACAAGGCATTTTATGTACCCGCTTTGCCATCTCTAAGGGGTAGGCCGAAGGGGGGCCTGGTAATTTTTATTTCGATATTATTACCTTGCGGAGTACGCAGAGTTGAAGCCAAGCACACAGGTGTATTGGGCTTGGTCTTATCTGGAGGAAATGTCAGTGTGGGTTTGGTGAATTTTTACAATGCTATCTATGACAGTGAGGTTAGGAATGACATTTTTTTCCTACATTCTTTTGTTTCTAATAATATGAAAGACCTAGGCCATAACTTGTTGATTATGGGGGATTTTAATTTACATCCCTGTATAGATCCTTTACATAAATGCTTACCTGAAATGTATTGTGAACGTGCATGTTATCTCCATATGGAACACACTAAGGAGGGGGAATTGTGTAACAATCTGATGGATGATCTTGACCTTTCTTTGGCGATGTCTTTTAAAGACCCTTTGTATTGTTTTGATATCCCAACCTTTAAGGGACATGGTAGGGGTACCTTTATAGACCATATACTGGCCTCTCGGACGATGCAAATTTTTTTCGATTCTTTTTGCATTTTCTCGAGCGAGTTCAGCGACCATAATCCTTTAACAATCTGCTTGAAATGTCCCTGGGCAAAGAAGGGAAATAAGACCATTACTCAAGGTAGCTTGGGAACAACTGACGGCAGGAGGAGGTTAAAATGGTCATTGGAATCTGCAGATATCCTCTACAAAAATATTGTTGAGAGCTGTACAGAGGAGATCAAAGTTTGCATGATTGAGGGGGATGACCCCAGGCTAGTACTAGAATCCTATCAAAATGTGTCGGAGAAGGTGTCAGCGCTTCTTACTGTCCCTAATAAAAATCAGGCTAAAACAGGCCCGAAATGGTTCAGCCATGACTGCACCAAAGCTGCTCGCAACTTAAGGATCGCTTTGTCAGCTTCACCGAGGAACCGGGAGGAGGTAAAGGCCTGCAGGAAAGAATATAAGGCTATTACCATCGCCCGTAAGGAGCTCCTTAGGAAGGAGGCTTGGCAGGAATTACTTGATCCCTCCACCCTGAAGAGCAGCACCAAGTTCTGGGCACTGGTTAAAAAACCTTTTTTGACCGATGACCCGTGTAATGAACTTGCTTGCTGCATAACTAAAGCAGAATGGGAAAGCCACTTTAAAAGTCTGTACTTTCTAGAGGGTGCTGGAACTAGCGCTGCTGCCCCACTTCTAGGGGGCAGTAATATAACATTTGAAATAAGCGAGGTTCGGGTTGCCATCTTGGGCCTTACAGCCAATAAAGCACCAGGTCCTGATGGAATTCCGCCGGACCTTTATAAATATGATCCAGCTTTCTGGGCTCCAATTCTGGCTGCTGTATTTAATGCTGCAGCCAGAGTAGGCTGTCCGGAAACTTGGGGATTATCAACCATAGTCCCTATCTTCAAGAAAGGCGACAGGGGAAGTCCCCTTTGTTATCGACCAATATCCCTTATCGATTCACTGGTTAAAATTATGGGGAGAGTTTTACTTCAACGTCTAGTAAGCTGGGCGACTGATAACAATATTATGTCAACTTGCCAATATGGCTTCTGTGAAGGCCGCTCTACCATAACTCAGTGCCTTAATTTGTTTCTTATTTTGAATAAATACACTGTTGTTCAAAAAGGAGTAATTCACTTAGCCTTCATGGATCTGTCGTCAGCCTTCGACTGTGTCAACAGGGGGAGGCTGTGGCAGACCATGAGGGACAAAGGCGTTGACAGGGGGATTGTGGATTTCCTTGCGGACCTACATAATGACACAAGAGCCAATGTGAGGTTCTCAGTGAATGGGGAAACCACAGGCAAGTTTAGTAAAGGAGTATGGCAGGGGTGTATTCTGGCCCCATTTCTTTTTAACTTTTATATAAATGACCTAGAGTCTGCATTGCAAGAGATAAAATCAGATTGTCCAAGAGCAGGAGAGAGGGGCATTCCCTTGCTTTTATACGCGGATGACGCGGTTTTAATATCACGAACAGAGAAGGGTCTCCAAGCACTGCTGAATGCTTTTAATAACTTTATGTCTGACAGGGATCTCATGGTCAATAACTCGAAATCCTATATTATGCATGTTGGCCGTCAACCAAAAAAGAGGTTTGTTTTTAAATTAAATGATGTTGTGATCCCTGTTACCAATACATTTTCATATTTGGGTGTTGTATTTGATACTAAGCTCAACTGGGCTCCACATCTGGTCAGAAAGAAGGGTGAAATGACCAGAGTGAATGCCTCGATTTTTAATTTTGCCAGTAACGTGGGGAAAAAGCCGACGGTGGCTATGATGCACCTATATAGTGCTAAATCCATATCCACTGCAGTATACGGCAGTGAGATATGGGGCTACACAAATGGTGAACTAATACAAATAGCCGAAAATAACTTCTTAAAGCGCTTGTTGTGTGTCCCAGGCAGTACACCAAACTTAGCTGTACATGAAGAGCTTGGCTGTCAGTATGTTTCAGACATTGTCGGTTTGAAACCACTGTTATGCTGGATTAAATTATGGCTAAGCCAGGATATTCCCTTAACCCACCAGATTCTGGAAGATCTTGTTTCAATGGATTATGCCATGTGTGTACCCTGGCTAAAATATTTGAAGTCCCAATTTTTGAAGCTTGGGCGCCTAAATTTGTTTGAAAATCCGGGGGATATATTCACGGGAGATGTTGCAGTAATTAAGAGGGCTTTCTTTATGAATCGCAGTGCCCTAAGAGATGAAGTTGAGCTCTTGAAACCAAATGTTAGAAAGTACATCATGTTGAGAACATGTGACACTATGGAAATGTACCTAACAGGCTCCTTTACCTCCCATGACAAGTTTTTGCTGACTCGATTTAGATTCAACATCTTCCACCACATTTTAATTAGACCAAAGTTGGACATTTTTAAAAAATCGGCAGCACCCTGTGGCTGCGACGGGAAGTCTCCACAGGACATGCTGCATTTTATATTTTTATGTACATTTTATGAATATCCCCGTAGGCGGTATCTTGTTACTCTTTTAAGAAAATTAAATTTTAAACAAATTAGACCCGCTCTTGTATATTTACAGCTACTGCATTCTGATTGTGTTCTCCAGGTGTTAGAATATTTAAAATTATCTGTGAGAATAAGAAAATGTTTAGATGAATAACTGTGATTTTCTGCCTGAAGTACCTTTTGCACTATTGCATATGGGCTCGACTTGCACTTGCACTTTTTCTGTACCAATCTTGTTTACTCACTCTGTCAAGAAATTTATATGTCTTATGTACTTATTTTATACTGACTTTGTAACTTGTGATGTTTTTTAATGAAATGTATAATGTTTCGTACTTTTATGGATTGCAATATATCCGAAATAAAGTCATTTTGAATTGAATTGAATTGAATAATTTCCCAACTTGAGAGCAAAGATGTGATAAAGAGGTTCTAAGCATCAGAGGTGAGCAATTCCACTCCCTTTAGCCATGGTTTGCATGAGCTAGGAAACATGGCTACAACCTTTATAGTTATGCTAAGGCAATAACTCACATTTTATAGGCATGCTACATGTAGAGATAACCAACATGTTTATTTTGCACAGGGTTATTATTATTATTAAAGGGCATCAAACATAACTCATTGGAAAAGATGGCATCAGATTCCACTTACATATATGCATCCATAGTCCATGGGCAATTATTTTCTAAATGGTGTAAAGCTGACAGCATAGTGCACAAAAAACCCTGAGTAAATGAGTGAATATTACTGTGCAAGTCAGTGTCCAGGGTGAATCAGTTTTAACAGAGTAATTGAAACTTACATTCAAAGAAGTATATGAATCTCATCAGAAAAAGAGCTGCATAAGGCTATTCCATGAGTCAACTAGTACTGAGCAGAGTTTGAATCCTTGAGGGGGATACAGATTAAGGAATTGAAGTTTCTTTGAAACTTGTGGTCTATTTTGATACCACAATTGTGTCATTGGGTTGTTATCAGTGGCGGTTCCTCCATGGGAACAGAGGAGCGCTGGCCCTCCACACTGCTCCCCAGAAAGCTGGAAACATAAAGTGGTAATAAAATGATTTTATTCCCATTTTATTTTGCAGGCTTTCGGCCAAATGGAGAGGGCGGGGCAGGGCCAATTCGTCATTGCTGCTGGTTGGCAGCAATGATGAGTGGCCCTTCAGTATGATTTGCGCATGTCGGTTTGGCCGGCAACCTTGCTATGGCCAAACCAATATGCGCAATTCTAACTCTCTAACCCGGCGGTCCTAGCCAGCAGAGTTGGAGAGCAGGCACAGGCCTTCAGTGCTCTTTGGTCAATTCAGTCGCTTCACCCATGCAGCATGAGAGCAGTGTCTGGAATGGATAAGGATATCTGGGAGCTGTGGGACCTGGTGCTCGGAGGAATCTGGAGCCAGAGACTGGAGAACACTAAGGGCATGCTATTGGCATAAGTTTGGTGTAAGGCAAACCATTTTCTCATTATTTAATGTTTATGTTTATTTGTATGTTTTTTAGTTGTATTTATGATGACTCACCATTTTTGTGGATCACCAGCTGCCACTGTATGTTGAATGCAATCTTGAGGCTCTCTAGTCTAGGGTAGTTGTGAACAACTGAAATGCTGATGACACAAGGCATTGGGTATCTCTAACAACATCGCAATAGTCTCCAATTGTACTTAAAACATCATGCTCAGGATCACTCTGTTTGTTTGACACTTCCTTCCAAAACCACCTTTGGATTTTTTATCAGAGCGCTTTACAGTAGTATTGGGTGGGATAACAGGACAAAAAAGGGGGGGAGCAAAGGGAAAGGGAACACATGGAAGGATACAGTACATGTCAAGAAAAACAATCATAATATCCGACTGCCTATTGGGATAGGCACAAAATTATACAATAAGCTAGAGAAGCAGTCTCAACACCCTGGAAGATTGTTCGGCAGAGCAGGGTAGGTAAAAAAAGGAGAGGGGGCCAGGGATAATGCCGTAACGATAGGTAAAGTCAGGTCACGGAGGAGAGTGTGCCATGAGCATTAGGAGAGGAATTTGCTCATTAGGAAAGTGTTGGTCTCCTTTTTGAAGTGAGCTAGAGACAGTATTTTCCTGATGGCGGGTGGGAGTGAGTTCCATATTCCTGGTGTGGCTCCGGAGAAAGCCCGATTGTATGTTCTTTTTTTCTTGAAGCGTGCAGGTTGGAGCAAAAGGGCTCTGGCAGACGAGGAGTTTCTGGCTTCACCAGATAGAACAAGTTTCTGCGCGAGACTTGGAGTAGAGAGCCTCGTGGGTGACGCAAGCCAGTTTAAATTTGATTCTGGCCTCAAGATGAAGACAGTTCAGAGCTTTAAGGGGGGGGTGAGATATGGTCAAACTCCTTAGAGCCAGTTAAAAGTCTAGCAGCGGTGTTGAGGCAGGCTTTCAAGGGTGCCAGGAAGGTCTTTGGTAGGCCAGCGAGGGTGGAGCAACCATATTCTAGCCTGGAGCTGACTAGAGCCTGAATTGCAGATTTTAGATCTGTGGGGTTGAGGTAAGGTTTCAGGTTTCTTAGGTAGTTCAAGTGAAATTTGGCAGTTTTCGCCATCGTGTTGATACGGTCCTGCATGTTCAGGTTGCCATCTAAAGTAATTCCTAGGGACTTAGTAGAGTCCACAATGGTAGGAGAGCAGTTAAGCGCTGTGATAGCCTTGATCCAAACTTGAATGTCGGTATTGGTGTTAGGTGGTGAGATTAAGAGGAACTCAGTGTTTTTGGCATTGAGTTTAAGCTGGTTTGATGTGAGCCAGTGAACCGTCAGCTTTAGGGCCTTGTTAAGGGAGAAGATGTCCTCTGAGGAAGAGATTTTGATGTAGAGCTGTGTGTTGTCGGCATACATGTGGTAGGAGATGATGGCAGTAAGCAGCACCTCAGCGAGCGGTTCGAGGTAGAGATTGAACCGGGTAGGGACAGGGTTCAGCCTTGAGAGACTCCCACTGTGATCGGAGAGGAAGCGGATAGGTTGCCGTTGATCAGGACTCTCTATGAGTGGTTCTGGAGGAAGGACCTAAACCACACCAGAACGGTGCCATCCAGGCCCATCCTAAGTTTGAGGCGATTCAGAAGAATTTTGTGGTTGACCGTGTCAAAAGCCGAGGATAGGTCAAGGAGGATCAAAAGGCAGGTGTTGCCTTGGTCAAGGGCTTGAAGGGCATCATCTACAATGTGGAGGAGAGTGGTTTCCGTGCTGTGCCCAGGTCTGAAACCAGATTGCAAGCCGTCTAGAAAGTGGAAGTTGGTGATGTGTTGGCTCAGCTGTTGTTGTACACATTTTTCCAGCACTTTAGCTAGGAGAGGGATGTTTGAGATAGGTCTGCAGTTCTCGGGAGAAGCCAGATCAAGTGTAGGTTTTTTTAAGATGGGGACAACCTGGCCGGCTTTGAGGGAGTCAGGAATCGATCCCTGTGGGAGGGAGGAGTTGATTATTGTTATCCAAGAGGGAATGATAGCCTGAGAGGCAGCGGCAAAGCAGTTTGATGGGAGAGGGTCGTTGAAGTGGTTGTTGGGGCTTAAAGAGGAAAGGATTTTTGCAACCGACTGTTCATCATAGACTTTGAAGTTGGACCGTAATGCTTGGTTTTTGAGGGAGGTCTGGGAGGGCAGCGCGGAGTGTGAGGGAAGGACTGGAGAAATTTGGGAATAGTTAGCAGACATGAGTTCCTTTCCTAGGGCAGATATTTTATCACAGAAGAAGGAGGAAAATTGCTCGCATGTGTTTGGAGATATAGACATTTCTTTGGAAGATTTATCTAGTTTGTTGGATTGGTGTTTGACCAACTCGAATAATTTGTGAGGTCTCTTCTTAGCCTTATTCAGTTCAGTTCTGAAGAATTCTTCTTTTGAGTTGATGATATTTTTATTATAGGCGTTTCTGGCTTGCCGGAGAAGTTTAAGATGGTCTGCGGAAGGGTCCTTTTTCCAGTTTCGTTCTGTTTGCCGGAGGGATCTCCTCTCATTGTTAAGGTATACATTGAACCACGGGTTCCTGTCCTTGATCTGTGTTCTTTTCAGTTTTAGCGGAGCAAGGTCATCAATTTTATTGGAGATCGTTGTGGAATAGTGTTCAGTGAGGTTGTCGACTGTGGTGATATGGGGAAGAGGGGGGAGGCCGGATACACATCGGGCAGCCAGTTTCTCATGGTCAAGGTTCTTGGTGTCATGGATCCATCTTTTGGGGATCACCGGTTGCGGTGTCCATGTCTTGTGAGTGCCAGGCAGACGGAAGGTGGTAGCATGGTGATCAGACCAGTTGCAAGGGTCTATGGAGGTAAGTTTGACCGCAGATTTCTTAGAGATGATCCAGTCCAGAATGGCACCTTTGGAGTGAGTAGGGAGGGAGCAGGCTTGGGTAAGGGATTGGTCGGCCGAGAAGTCTCTGATGGCATTGACCTGTGGGTCCTTGAGTCGTCCAAGTGCAAGTTGAAGTCACCAAGAAAAATTTCATTGGTAGTATGGGAGGCTTTGGCTGTGATGATTTACATGAGGTAGTCTGTGAATGTATCATTCTTGCCTAGAGGGTGGTAAAAGATGTGCAGTCTGCACTGAAGGGTGGTGCTATTGCAGATGGAGAGGGCAAGATATTTGCAGGAATCCATAGGTTCGGCTAGCAGTTCAGTGATAAGGAGGTTGGAGCGGTAGATGCAGGCTATGCCACCCCCTTTTTTGTGATTGCCTGTCCAGCCTTACGATGTGATAATTGGGCGGTACTAGAAGGTCTAGGCAGGGCAAAGAGTATTCATTAAGCCAGGATTCCATCAGGATTGCTACGTCCGTGTTTAGATTGAGGATAAGATTGGCTACATCAGCGGCATGCTTTACCACAGAGCGACAGTTGATGAGGAGACCAGATAGAGAGGAGGCGGTATGCGTGTCATGATTAGGTGCAGAGGTTGGGACTAGAGCGAGGTTACTGTTGACTATCCCTCTGTAGCGAAGAGTGGCTGGTCTAAATGGAATAATTGCAACCATGCGTATAGGCTGTACTGTCTTCATGACAGAGGAGCATGGGGATTCATAGCTGACGAGGAGGTCTGCTATTTCGTCCTCCGAGAGTTCCAGAGGCTGGTAATAGGGGCGGTAGGAGGAGGGCCTGTACTTCATCCTCTGCGAGGTAGCAGGGCTGCCTTTGAGGGCGTAGGTGACTCAGGGATAGCAGGATTGGGTGAGGAGGGGGCTCGGAGTAGGGAATGGGGGGAAGGTACTGTGGGAGCAGGATATTCGAGAGAGTGAGCTCAGTGAGGTGCAGGAGGTTTTTTAGGTCCATGAAGGACTTGTGAAAGCTCAAGGATAATTCAGTAGCTTTTACGGTGGAGAGTATCCAAATCCCTGAGAGAGGGGTGCTCTTGCGGGCAGGGGCAGACAATGTGAGGACGGATCTGGTAGGGAGAGCAGGAGGCTTAGTGGAGTGGTTAAGACAATCAGAAGCATGAGTTTCCGTGTCCCCACGGTAGGGAGGATTAGAGGTGGCGGGTTTAGGGAGGCTACTTGATAGTGAACCGGTAGACGGGCTAGGGCTTCTAGCAGGATGAGTTAAGGGGAGTGTTAGGATGCGAAGGGGAGGGATGGGAATGTGGGTTGGGAGGTTGGTAGTGAGGATCTGAGGTAGCGGTTTTAGGGAGGCTACTGATGGCTTGCGTTGGTGGCCTGGTAGATGGGCTAGGACGTCTAGAGGGTTGGGCTAAGGGGGGGTGTCAGGATTCGTAGGAGAGGGATGGAAATGTAGGATGGAGGTCGTGGGTGAGGGCTAGTGAAATACAATACTCGCAATCGTGTTCTATTGCCAGCAGACTCTCTTCAACTATTGGAGATATATTTTATACATCAGAATGCACAAAGCCTCCACTCCAAAATTCCATGTGCAATTTTTATTTTGTTTATTCACTTAGCATTCCTACTGTGGTGCCTTTATCATAGTACTCTTAAGTTTTCTGCATGACATGACTGTGCTTGGCAGCTGAAGTGACATTTTTATCTCTATAAAGCCACCTGGTGACATTGTCAAGAGGTAAGAGTTCTCTCAAAGGACTACAAATGTTAAGTGTTTTTTAAAACTTCATGGCAAATTGGATTTGCTGAGAAAATTAAAACAGATGATGCGATCTTGCGATAGCCCTGGCTGGTTGCCTCAGATAAGTGGATTGTTTTGCCTCTTCAAACTACCTGATCTCCTGGTTTGAGAACCACAGATGGCATTGGGTTTAGTTTGTTTTGTAGCCCCCCTCATCAATGGCAGTTGTAGCTAAAGTTGTCACAGTATGCAGCTCTACCAATATCATGCACCCTTCCGGATTGTCTGAAGAATGGGGGTTTGACTCATTTAGCCCCCTTTTATTTGTTTTGGACTACCTATTTTTTAATCTCCACTTTGAGTGAGTCAAATTAACGGAGTCTCACCCACTGTCAGCTGTAGCAAACTGGCATAAAATGGTGATTTTCAGTGCCTGCTTTTGAAAATAAGATCTGCTGCTGCGGGAGGCTCAGACTGACTGCAAACATTCACATGCATGTGTACCTTTAGAGGATTGAGCGAGCAAGAATACTGTCTAACTCAGCCTGGTATCAGCACACAGGTAGCATGTTACAGATGGGACCTTGAATAGTTCTGCTTGCTTGAGTGCAGATAGTCTGGTGGATCCCCAAGCCAGTTGGGCTGAAAATTCATCTACCACATTTTGTGGTTTTTCCTTAGCCCCTGGGGCAGGCCAGCGTGCCACAGAACCAACTAGGGAAGTTGAGCACAGAATTCCACTTCCCAAATCATAATATCCCTCTGGCGGCCAGAGCTCAATGTGTCAACCCACCACTGAGTTTCTCAAGCCCACAATTATCAACCCTTCAATATCCTTTGGAGGAGGTCTGGGGACCTGACACTACCATGTCGCATCACTGCGCTCCCTGGTCCTTATTTATAAGGTGGTGCATCACTTTTACGCCACTGGTGCGTCACTTTTTGTGACGCACCTGCAGTGTAAAAAATGTGCCTTGATGCACCATATTTACAAAGTGACGCATCTAGGTAGAAATACTGACGTATCAGTAACTCCTTGCGACATGATGTGTTATACAGTAAATATGACGCATCAATCATGTCGCAAGGAGGGCGCACTGAGAAGTGATGCATCGCTGATTTCACGCTGCAATGCGTCACTTCTCATAAATGAGGCCCCCTGTAATTAGGCCTGAGCCATAGAAACACAGGGCCTTATTTATGAGGCAGTGCGTCACTTTTACGTCCCTGGTGCGTCTCCTTTTGTGACGCACCAGCGGCGTTAAAAATGTGCCTTGTTGCACAATATTTACAAAGTGACGCAGCTGGGTAGATGCGTCACTTTGTAAACCCCTGTGCCACATTATATCTGCGGCAGGTATATTGTATGCAGGGGATGTTCTGACGCAAGAAGGGGTCATTAACCCTTTCCATGCCCATGATGAGTTTAGCTCGTCATGAGGCACGGTGCTCGTGTGCTCATGACGAGCTGAGCTCGTCATGAACAATGGAATTCAAGCCCTTTCAGCACAGGAGGGGAATATGCTCCGCAGCCAAGGTGTTAAAGTGACGCAGAGAAATCTATAAGATTTCACTGCGCCACTTCAAGGACACAAATGCGTTAATATCTTACACCTGCCTCACAGCAGGCGTAAGACTGACGTAGGCCCTTTCACATGGGGCTTGCCCCATGTCAAAGGACACATTGCTGTAGTTGCATCACTTTTATGACACACTCCAGCAATGCGTCACTTTTGCACCATACAGATACGTCAGAAATACTGATGTATCTGTAACTCCTTGCGGCATGATGCGTCATATAGTAAATATAGGAGGGCGCACTGAGAAGTGACGCATCGCTGCTTTCACGCAGCAATGCGTCACTTATTATAAAAGAGGCCCATTGAGTTTTGTCTACTGGCTCCATATGGCTGAGGAAAGAGGGAGCACACTGCATCACAATCTCTGCCCACAAAGAGGCAGGCAGGATAGTGAGGATAGCCCACTCTCGCTCTGGCATACACAAGCATTTTCTGGTGCCCTGCTTGGACCAGGGCATCAGGATAAGAAAAGTCAAAGACACATCAAAGAGCGCATTTCGATGAAGAATTAGAAAAGACCAAGTCATCCATGTGACCCTATTATAATACACCAGCACTTTGCTAAGCACCTTAAAGCTTGGTAGGAAATCGGTGTAGATCCCTGGTTGTTTGCTGCATTTTCAAGAACTTTACTTGACCCGTGTCCCTCTTTTTGTTTGCTCTGCTACTGTAAATAGATTTTTTAATATTTCTGACTTTTGAACATGGAAATATTTGCAAATGCAATCATGCTTTAGCAGAGATTACATATCTTAATTCATCATACCAATGTTTTTCATAATATACTGAATGCTACTACAGTTTTCATGAATCATGTTGTAAAGTCCAACTGTGTAAAAATCCTGAAAAGAATGAAGTCATATCAGTAATTCATAGGTCTCTATCCCCCAAGGCAAATTGGATCCTAATTTATGTTCACAACTATAATTAATTTTTTTGATACTTTCCTGAAATTCGCAAAAGCATTTCTGGCATGCATACATGGTTTACTACTGCAGAAATTCTTGCACATGTGCAGAAAGTCCTTAATAGTAACTTCTACTTAAGGGGTGGTTAGCACTGAAAGTTTGAGAATAGCTTATTTTGCAATTGAGTTCTTCCCTATTAGTACGCAAATATTCTTAGCTTTTTTTGATCACCTGTTTTTGCCTTTTTTACTGTGGGTGAATCTCACTACATGTGTCTCACCCACGGTAATCACATTGTAACTGGAATGAATATGTTTCCCACCAGGGTCCACCTTTTAAAATAACGCCATTGTGATGTACCAAGTATAAGGTAAACTTGGCAGGTTGCCCGTGAACACGTGCACACATGTGTGGGTTGTGCGGGTAAAATTAACATCTCGTACATCTGGGAAATTGCGCACTGGTAGCTGGGCTGGTACCTATGAAGAGTCAATAGGCAAAGCCAAGGCTAAATACCTTGAGGAGACCATTCTTCTCTCAGCTAACAAATCACAAACTCTATTCAGCCTAGAAAGAGGCCTGTCCAACCCAGATTGTGCTAAATCCCGGCTTCACAAGAACTTTGTGACAATTTGGCAACTTTTTTCGAGGAAAAAATAGTAATGTTTTAACATGATTCAAATCCCCGGTGGATGGGGATGGGTACCAACATACAGGTGATGATACCTCATTAAATTATGGTATAACTGACAAGGAACACATGACAGTTTTGGACCATTTTACGATGCGCTCACAAAAGGATTTCTACGCAATTGCTGCTGGCGTTTCCTCTGGTTCCCCTATGGACCTACTTCCACACAACTTTTGGAAATTGTTTGGAGGTGAACTCTTCCCGCTTTTATATCACATCTGCGATCAATCTCTAACCAAAGCTGTAGTTCTGGACTGCTGGAAAAGGGCAGTTGTCTCTCCATTGCTAAAAAAGGCCACACTGGTTCCCCAGTGCCCCTCCAACTTCAGACCCATTTCCTTGTTACCCAACCTAATTAAGATTCTGGAGAGGGTAGTGACCAAATCTCTCTCAAAATATGTTGTGGATAATGAGTTGCTGGACGAAGTCCAATTTGGGTTTTGCCCTGCACCTTGGTGGCGGTCTTGGACGACCTGAGAATGACAGTGGTCGGACAGCCGTTTTAGTGCTGCTTGACATGTCGGCCGCATTCGACACGGTTAACCATCGTATCCTGATTAGGAGAATGGAGGAATTGGGTGTTATGGGCAGGGCGCGAGACTGGTTACATTCCTATCTCTCTAATAGGCAGCAGGCAGTAACTCTGTCATCATTTCTCTCCCAGCACAGATATGTTAAACAGGGAGTTCCTGAGGGCTCGGCTATCAGCCCAATCCTGTATTGTTTTAATAAAATCATTTGCCATCAATGTCATCAACTACGCGGATGACACACAGCTTGTCTTCACTGTTGAGGGCAACATTGCAGTGTCTCTGGAAAAATTCCACAACTGTCTGCACCAAACGGCAGACTGGCTGAAAGAGAATTCTTTACAATTTAATGAGGAAAAAACTAAAGTCCTTAGCTGTACGGCAGGTAGAATTCAGCGCCCTCTTCCAGCATACTTTTGGCCTTGCTCGGCTAATAACTCCTTAATGCCCGGTAATACTTTGAGCAACTTAGGAGTACTGATGGATAGCAATTTACAATTGCACTCCCAGGTGAATAAAACGGTGAGCACCTGTCTATCTCTGCTTCGAGCCTTGTGAAAGATACTCCAATTTTTGCCCACTATTACTAGACCTCAAGGGGTTCAGAGCATTGTTTTAAGCAGAATAGACTACTGTAATGCACTTATTTTAGGTGCCCCGACCTCTTTGACCAAGAAACTACAAAGGTTACAGACTATGGCGGCTAAGCTGGCACTAAACCGGCCACGTGGAGCCTCGGCTTCTCTGGCCCTTAAGGACCTACATTGGCTGCCTGTTGTACAAAGAGTACATTTCAAGGCACTCTGTATTGTCCACAGGGCAGTACACAAAATTGTACCTAAAGTACTACAAAGGAAATGTGTATGGTACTCTCCTGTTAGATCCCTGCGCTCCTCCTCTGCGAATCTGGTCTGTGTTCCCCATGTCAAGAAAGTCCGAATTGGAGGCAGATCCTTAAGCTTCACAGCATCTAGACTTTGGAATGCACTTCCTCCGGAGTTTAGACAACTGAACACCTTGTCATGCTTCAGGTAAGAATTGAAAACCAGATTGTTCCCTAGAGTGTAGACCGTGCCTTTCTCAGCCTTGATACTTGCTGCTCGGTAATCTGAGCAACAGGATACCCTTGGGGTGACAGCCGTGCTATACAAGTGCACCTTACATTACATTACAGGTCATGATGGACTCCTCTGCAGAGTATTGCCAATAAACTAACTGTTTGTATTCTCTACTGTCTGACATTCTCTCAGGTGGTTGTGAGTAACCTGAGTGGCCCCTAAGGACCATGTCCTTCAGTTGGTGCCCATACAGGGACCATCCTAGATGATTTGCAGGGTCGGGGTGCGTTTGGTTGCTCGGGCAGATCGGGGTCCCCCACAACAACCAAGCTTGGTTCTCGCAGCTGCCCCGCCCAGCTGATCGTGCGTCTCCTCTTCTGGTGGTCACTGGCTGGGGATCTGAGAAGGCAAAATCCTTGAGTTGACTGTTTGGTCCGAAGAGTCAGCAGTGTATAATAATTCGACTTAACCTGAGTGCACCAGGTGAGTGATTTGATTCTTAGCAAATGGCGCCATTCTTGAATGGCACAAGACTGTGGGCTTTTTCTTGATACAGTTTTTTGACTGTCTTGCTTTAGCGGCACTAGCCGACGGGCTGTGTCTTGGTCTGTTTTGGTTTGAACTTGGTTGGTTTGTGGACCCTTGTTAAAAGATCCAGAGTGCTTGCGAACAGTCTGCCAGACCAACTGGTTATTTGGTTTCTTTTTCCTCACAAAAGGTCTGTCTTCCTGAACTTGGTACAGTCTCTGGACAGCTGTGAGCAGTTTGCAGACCGTTTTGTTTTAGGTTGTGGACAATTGTTCTCTACTAAGCATGGGCGGAAAATCCGTTTCGCTCGCGGATTTTGCGGATTTTCGGTAAATTTGCAATCCGCGAGATCCACGAATCTCCCGCAAAATCCGCAAATCCGCGAGCAGCGGATTTTATGGCTTGCTCGCACTGTTCGCGTGAGTTCGCGGCTTGCCAGTACAACTTCGCACCCCGCGAGTAAGTGCTAAATTGCAGAAATACGATCTTAGCAAAACTGAAACTACTTACCAGGTTCAAAAGTTCAGGCTCATCATTAGTAGCCATTTCCTGTAGTGCTTCCTGAGGGGCCCCTCCAGAGTTCAGTTGCCAGTTGCAACTATTATGTGACCCTGCTCTGAACCTCAGAATAGTTACACATATGCCACAAAGGTCCTGAATTACAGCTAAGGGAGACAAGCAGGAGCCAGGCTGGAAGTTAAAATCCATTAATCAGCCCCTAATTCATTATTGTCAGTTGGGGCAGGGCAGGGGTTGTAACTAATTTTGCAACAATGAAAGCACTTAGCAAGTGCAAAAGATCACTAATCAGGAAGCACTAAGGAAGCAGGTGCCAGCTAAAAAAATATTCTGTGACACATTAATCAGCCCCAAATTAATTCAGGTCACTTGAGGCAGGGAAGGTGTGCTTTGCTTTGCCGAAAATAATGTACACTGGACAACCAGAGGGTGTGGTGATGAAACAGAGGGTGGCATGGGTGGGCCAGAGGGTGGCATGAGTAGTCAGAGAGTGGCAGTGGTGACAGAGAGTGGCAGTGATGAAGAAGAGTGTCCCAAACAGGCTGGACACGTAGAAACAACAAGTTCGCAAAACTTGTGACCCGACAGGTAAGCTCGCAAATTGCGAAATTGTAAAAACCCTCACGAACTGGCAGAAACACGCGCGAACACAAAAAAAAAAATCCGCAAATTCGCGGGAATTCGCGGATTTTGCAGATTGCGAGTTCGCAAATCCGCAAAATTTGCGAACGCGAGATTCGCAAAATTCGCCCATGCTTGTTCTCTACTTTATTTTCTTTCTTTATTTGCGATGGTGTTATATGTCTTATATTAAGTTCCGATGTTTTGGATGTCAATGGTGTTCTACTGATGATCGAATGGAAGACAGTCAGCCTGCGCCTCCGGAGGGTTCTCCAAATTCGACGTATACTTCGAACACGGCATTGGCCCTATTAGGTTTAGCACTTTGTGACATAAGTATACAAGGGACAATGCTGAGTTACAGTGGCAACTCACTGGCTCGTTTGATGAACAGGTATTGAATTTCTTGCAGGATAAATTGATCTCTAAAAAGAGCAGGCAACGATGTTTGATTCTCTAAGAGTGTGGCAGAAAGAAGCAAAGCAGTGCCAATGAGAGCAGACAAAGAGCTCCAAGGGAGACAGACGCAAACGGTAACACAGAAAGCAGTGGCCTATGAGAGGGAAAGGTTGGAGAAAGGTATAGAATGCACAGATAGGAAGTTCCAATTACAGACTGATAAGTGTTATGTTACTAGAGAGGAAGGTGATGATTTTGTAGAAGAACTATTGGATTCTCGCCCCCCACCTCTTTATGCCCCTGAACAGATATATCCAACAGCCCCGAAGTCCTAGTCTTCGGCCCCTATTGCCGCCCTCTCTAGTGTTTCCATTTCTGGTACTACTGCTTCAGCCCTGGCCCCACTCATTTCTTCCACACCATGCCAGCTACAGGGGCGTGAGCCGTTAGCTCTCCTGTCCTGTCTACTAGTTCCATTTCAACTGCTACACCCCCATTCACCCCTACGACTCCGTCTCCCTACATGATGATACCTGTTTCTGCATCCTATTTGTATACTGTCAAAGGTCGAGACACCTGTGCGTAGGATGCATGAAGCAAATTGGTCAGCAGAGCGAGACCGCATGGAGCAAGTGTTGGTGCGTTCTGCTGTGGGTGATTAAGAGAAGCGAATGGTGGCGAATCAGGCAGCTCAGTGGGCTTGAAACGGATCTACCGTGTTGAAGGTGAGTGGAGTGTGAAGAAAGATTATGAGCCCTTTTTTACAACAACATGCTCTTAACCCCTTCGACGCTCATTACGAGCTCAGTTTGTCATGAACGCATAGGTTTCCATTTGCGGTCAGCGCACACCGCGGAAATCTGCACCGCACCGATGGTGTTAAGTACATGTCAGCCACGCTAATAGGACTGTGGAAACAGTGTTTTCAGGGTGTTGCACCGCAGATAATCTACGACATACAGGACAGGGTATATGCTACAGTCATGGCTCCTAATGAGGTTTTTGCCAACGTATCGACATTGATGGGATTCCGTGGCAGACTGTTCCAAAATGTTCCGACAATAGGGACACAGCACCATATGAGAGATGCCAATCCCATTTATCTTCCTGAAATTCCAGAACTGCGTGACTCCACACACACAATAATTAGACCACGGGTTGATGCTCAGTTTCAGGAACAGTGGATTTATACTACTTGAAAGAGGAGTGAGGTCCTATCCCTGAAGAGTCAGCTGCCAGACCCACAGAAAAATCCCACTGCATATTATAAGGAACTGACAGAGGCGGCCTCCTCCACAGTGATGAAGTTAGCTGTTATTGAATTGTTCATTGGTTTGTTGGTAAGGGTGGATATATGGAGGCAGGTGCATATGCAGGAACACGCATTGGAGTTAGGTGGCACATGAGATGAGATCAAGGCATGGGATTAGGAGCGTAAGCCCAGCGATAAGCTGAAAGTTGAGCTCCTAGCTTTACCAGGGTGTATTATTACTTACATGCACTCCCTTATCTGCCAAAAGGAGTGGATTGAGATAAGTTGACTGCATGTCGCCTGAAGAAGGATGAAAGTGTGTCGGATTTCTTTACTACATTCGAAGGGGTGTTTCTAGACTTTAGTTGTCAGGATCTGTCCCAGGAGGGTGGTGTTAATTTAACAGATTTGTCACTAATTTGCTTCCCGAGATTGCAACAATGTTGAAGTCTTCGGAAAGTACTTGAACAACATCATCCCCGTCCGTCATCTTGAGTATGGCACAGAACTACGAGCATAGAGAGAAAGAGGACAAAGAAAAGATGGAGAAAAAGTCAATGAATGTGAAGACGAGGGTGTTGCTGCAGCAGGTTGCGAGGGGAAGAGGCAGGGGTTCGGGTTTGGCTCAGAAGTTATCCAGGACCAATAGAGGTGGTGCTTCAAGTGCGCTCCTTGGGCTGAACCGATGTGCGTATTGTAAGAAAAAGGGACAATGGCGGAATGAGTGTCCGGAGTTGTTGCAGAAAGGAGAAGCTCCGAGAGGTTGAGGGTTTAGAGGGCATGGAAGAGAAGGAGGAGGCAGAGGGGGGATGCAGTCAGAGGATGCATCGTACAATAGGCAGAGCGGGAATTATTTTGACGAAGCCCACAGTACTACCATGATGACTATGACATGGACGACGTGACTGCGTTGTCTCACAGCTCGAACAGCCAGGGACAAGAGGAGGGACCAGTTCAGGTGCCTAAAGGTCAGCACACACCCTACGTCACTGCTGATTTACAGGGTACCACAGAAAAATGTCTTATTGATACAGGGGCTATGAATAGCTCTGTTTCTCGTTCATTGGTCCCAGGGGCAGCTCTGTCTGGCCCAAAAAATGTTTTGGTGGGTTTCTCAGGTGTGCTGGTTGTTAGCCCCATTTCCAAACCTCTTGCCTTCACTATTGGTCCCTTCACAGTTGATTCACAATTTCTATTGACGGCCAATTTTGGGGAGAATTTGTTGGGACTGGATTTGTTAAAAAGACTACATGCGACAATATTTTGTTCTCCTGATGGTGTATGCATGACTATTGGACCACAGGTGGCCTGTAGAAAACAATACTTTGCAAAAGATGCTCTCTCCCTACAGAGTTCAAAGATGTGCCACGCACATTGTGGCTACAGAGGACACGGATGTGGGGTTGCTTCAGATGCAACCGGTCTCCATTCAGATAAATGACAATGCCAACTTGCCATGCTTTCCCAGGTATAAGATCTTGCAGGCTGGAGAAAAGGCCTTACTATGAATAATTTAGGATTTGATTAAGTCTGGTGTGGCTGAAGAGACAGAGGTGAATGTGTGTAATAGCCCTATTCTTCTTATCCTTAATAAGATACCCTTGGACTCTTCTGATGCTCACCCTGATGTTTACCATTTTGTGATAGACCTCAGAGAGGTCAATAAAATAGTGGTTCCCCAGTACACTGTGATCTCAGACATTACTACGATCCTAACAATGATTACCCCATCCGCCAAATTCTTTTCCGTGATTGACTTAAGAAATGCTTTGTTCAACATACTGATCCACGCAGATAGCCAATATCTGTTCGGTTTTGCAATAGCCGGTCAGAGCTTTAGATTCTGCCATGCTCCACAATGCTCTACATCCTATTATTTATAGCCAAGTTTTGAAGGTTCAATTGGACTCCTTGGAGCTTCCCCCTGGAAATGTGCTGTTGCAGTACGTCGATGACCTCCTTGTGGTTTCAGACACGGAGGATGGTTGCAAAGAAGCCAAATTTAAATTAGTGTTGCATTGGCTCATCATACACACAAGGTGTCATTTTCAAAATGCCAATATTGTCGACAGGAGGTCACCTACTTTGGTCACCTACGATCGAAGGAGGGTCACAGACTAACACCTGCACGCATAACTGCTATTACTAATATGCCTGTTCCTAAGACCCAACGCAAGGCACACACGTTCATTGGGATAACCTCGTATTGTCGGCATTGCATCCCTAACTACTCCCTACTAACAAAACTCCTTCTTTACCAGACCACCAAAGATGTGCATTAACCCCTGGCTTGGACACCTGCATACCAGCAAGCTTTTGAGCACTTTAAGGTCATGTTTTGCTCTGCTCCTCTGCTCGGTACCCCTGATTATCAGAAGACTTTTGTACTCTACGTGCATGAGGCGGACGGTTGCGCGCTTTCTGTTCTAACACATGATTTTGATGATAAGCAGAGACCCTGTGCCTACTTCTCTGGCATGCTCGAAAGTGTCAAAAAAATGGGTGGTCTGTGCTTCAACTCTGTATAGGCGTGCATGCTTGCTCCGCACTCCGCCCAACTGCGCTGCAGTATCAAAGAACACAAAGGAACCTATTAGGGTTCCTAATCAAGCTGCACAGCCATTAAAAGAACCGAATGAATCAAATTAATTAAATTTGACAGTTTGTCATCTTATTTTCACTCCACGCTTACTCCATTTCTCTTTTTCCAAATTCTTTTTGCTCCATGTTTTCTTCAATTTATTTTATTCATTCCACAACCATAGTACGATTTTCTGCTGAAACGTGCAGGACACCAAATTATTCCGCATGTCACGTCTTTATTTGAAATATCCCAATGCATTTCGGGAAGTCATATTTCCTTCGTCAGGGGTATCTACAATAAAAATTCAAACATTTCATAAAAACTGCCATCAGCACAACTATTACTTTTATTCATATGAACATACACCTATTTTCATATGCTTAACTGTTGATCTGGAGAGCTTTACCAGTATTACTAGATCATTACATCATAATGCCCTCTCGCTTATAAGAAGTGATAAAGTCACTAAATCTGTTTGCTTTTTACCCAGATTTGAAATAAACTGCCAGGTCATCCGCGTAAGCTAGTAGCTTGGTCTCATAGCCACCCACTACCAATGGTTTCACGCCCCTGCTACCCAAAATCCTTCTTGCTAACGGATCGATATATGAAGCAAAGAGGATTGGGGAGCAGGGGCAGCCTTCCGTTAAAGCCTCAGGGCCCGACAATATTCCTGTTGAAGTATATAAATGCCTGCAGGATATACTTGCTCCAATACTATTGGATTTATTTACAGGCATTATCTGGACAGGTACTACCCCGGACTCATGGAAGGAAATCAACATCATTGTCTTCCATAAAAAGGGCAAAAATAGGGAGGATCCGGGGTCGTACCTGCCGATATCCCTCATAAATTCTGATACGAAAGTATATGCCAAGGTCATGGCTAATAGGCTGGAAGGGGTCATCGGCGGTTTGGTCTCCCCTTGGCAGCATGGGTTTGTGCCGAGCAGGGGCACAACAGACCATACTAGACACATCATTGCCTTGTTTGATGCCCTTGCTGCCTCGGGGGGACCATGATCCTTCTTGACGCCGAAAAAGCCTTTGACCGTGTAACCTGGCTATATTTATGGGGGACATTGAAACAGAGGGGCTTTGGCCCTAAATTAATTAAGGCTATAAGGGCTATGTATGTGCACCCCACTGCAAGAATGCAGCTAATGGGTGGGGCGTCGGATAAAATCTTGATTTCCCATGGGACCCGGCAAGGTGATAATTGCCTTCCAGCATGTTGCACTTATTGTGTGAGCAAGCTCACCCCTACTCCTCGGATCTCAGGATGTGATAATAAAGTCTCTACTATGATGATGCAGGGTATCCAGGATCTAATCCTCATCGATGAAGGAATATTTGAATATTATTTGTATTGTCATATTAAATGTGATGCTCTCCTTCCAGTGTTACCTGATTGTCATGTGAGTACCCATGCCCTTCCCCTTAGAATTGTAAAGACCCTACCGGATAGCAAAAAAAAGCATTTAGCCCACTTCTGCTAAAAGGAGGGTCTGTCAGGTTTGATATTCCCATTCCTGCAATAAACTTGTTTTATGCTATATTAGGTTAGCAGTGCGTGGCTCAATGGACAACATTTCCGTCCACGTTATGCAACCCACTGAGTTATCCCCTTAATGTGCAGGCTTCAGCTAGCAAGTGTGACTCCATTTTGCTTTTCTTAATCCTTATTAGGTTGCTTAGACTGTGCCCAAGTTAGGCCTCATTGCTCATGTAGCGTGCCTCAGCAGAATACCACATCTCGCTCTTATTTTCTCTGTTGTTCAAAGCTGTGTTCTGACTTGCTAATGAATAGGCTATTCTGCCCTGCCATACTTATCAAAATGTGTAGTTTCTGCTCCCATGCTAGGAGATGATGAGACCTAGCACCGTAACTTGGGGCCTTGATAACATGTACCCATTTGGCAGGTGTTAGCTCATCCTACTGTACCTCTTTGTTCATGTTCAGCCCAGGCCGGTATTTTTCCATTATGGGCATGGTTGGGGGCTTCACGAGAGGAATGATTATCCACTGTTTGCTGTTGGGGGGCCAGTCCCTAAGCAGACATCTTAGGGTGCAGGTCATGATGCACTCCTCTTCAGAGTATTGCCAATAAATTAACTGTTTGTATTCTCTACTGTCTGCCAGACTCTTCATTCTTGGGAAGGCAAAGCAGGTGGTTGTGAGTAACCCGTGTGGCCCCTAAGGGCCACTTCCTTCAGCAGCAGTAGCTGTTTTTAGGTTGTCGAGGTCTGTCGGACTTTTGGATTGCCTCCACAGTTTTTCGAGTCGTCTGCAGGTGCGTCTGGAATCTAGAAGTTCAGTGGAAAATCAGCTTGCTTTCTTGGCGTAGGGCTTGGAGGCATTCTTGAGGGGCGTGATGGTATTGGCTCAGCCGGTGACCCAGATGTGTAGATTGCGGGCGGCGGCGTGGTCATCCTCGTGGTGGGAGCGAAACTGCTGAGGGCGGCGGTGAGCTGGTCATCGACAATCTTGTTCCAATTCCTGTGCTGGTGCTGATGCAGGTGCCTCAGCAGGAGAGAGGCGGAGTGGGGTCCTGGCGGTTGTTGAGGTGGAAGTTGAGGTCTCCTAGTAGTGTGAAATTGCTGGAAGTGATGGCATGGGGCGTGATGATGTCGGTGATGGAGTCGGAAAAAGGAGCGTGGGGTCCGGGTGGTCTGTGCATGAGGGTGTATTGGAGGGTGGAGGATGGTTTGATCTGGATCTTGTAATGGAGGTGTTCCATCAGGTTCGTGGGCCCGTCGGAATAGGTGCTCAGCCAGAGATTGGCCTTGTGGGCAATGGTAATGCCTCCTCTGGGGCGGTTGGGTCGATCCTTCCGAGTGAACTTGCATCCTTCTGGGATGGTGATCACCATGTCTGGTCAGGAGGCGGTGTTCATCCACGTTTCGGTGAGAAAGTCGATGAACGGGGCAGTGCTGTGGAGGAAGTCCCAGATATCCGTGGTGTGTCTGTGGAGGGAGCGGACGTTGAGGAAGATGCATCTCAGGGTTTGGGATGCAACAGAGTTGTTGCTGGAGGGAGGTGTAGGGTCCTGGGTTTCTGCGAAGGTGAAGGTGAAGTAGTGGTGGCAGTGATGGCAGGTGAAGGGGCCGTGGGTGTCGAGGGGTGAGGAGAGCTTGCAGTCATAGTTCTTGCCCGCATTGAGTTCAAGGAGAAGAGAAAAGCTGTAGCGTTGGAAGGCCAGGGGAACAGGGATCCTGGTGCTGGTCGCAGGTAGTTTGCAAGCAGGCGTAGACAGGCTTGCCTTTGCCATGCCGACGGCATGGAGTCACAGTGGCCTCCATTAAGTAGAGGTCAGGGGAGAACAGCTGGGAAGTGAGAGTGGGAAAACGCGGGAGCAGAGGCAGTGGTGGCATGGGCCAGCAGCGAGGGGAGAAGTGAGGAAGAGGAGGAAAAAAGCAGATAAGGTGCTAAGAGACGAAAGGGCAGGGGTAAATGCAGAAATTAAATTAAGCAAAAATTGAACAGTAGAAATAAATAAAATAGCAGAGATAAAAAATATAGCAAGTAACCAGTGTAGGGCGTGAACTGAGGTCTTGGGTGGCCAAAAGCAGAGCACTGCCATGGGGAGCTTCAGGGCTGTGCGTTAGAAGAGCAGGAAACCCAGACACTAACATGGGCCTTTGAATAGGCTCTGGCCTTGCCAAAGGCCCATGTTAGTGTCTGATATTAGGTCTCCAAGTTGTAACTGTAGGCCATCTCAACCGGTCTGCTAGGATATTTTCAGCTTTATTGGATTTTCATAAAATCTTTGTTCGAGACACAGGACGGATTTTTTAGTCCTTTCTGTTAGAAGTAAGTCTTGTTTATTTTGCAAGAAAGCCTCTAGTTATTTTATTTTAGTTAAAGGTCACTTGAGTCTTTGAAGGATTTTTATCACAATTGCTTTACTCCAGATTAAAGTAAAGTAATGTGAATAATCTTATATAGCGCGGTTACCCATGTGGGTCATGGTGCTAGCGTTCAAAAAGAAAACCACCAGAGCCTAAATCAGAGCTGATAATATTATTTATCTATTTGTGAGAAAAAATAGGTGTTTACCATTTTCTTGAATTACTACAAACTTGGTTAGGATCTTAAATTTTACAGCAAAGTATTCCAAAATTTGCTTGCACAAAAAAAAAATGTCTGCCGCCCCATCTTGCTTTGGTTATTCTGCTGACATTCACTAATTTAGTAGAACTTGATCTGAGCATATGATGAGGTGAGTGCCAGAAAATATTATTGAAAGTATTCTGGCCCTGTCAGGTGAAAAGCTTTATGCACAAAAAGTAAGGGCATATTTACAAGCCCCTATCACCACAGGAACGTCACATTGAAGTTCCTGTGGCAATATGTGCTTCGCCTTATTTACAAGGCAGCATTAAGCCACTTGACGTAGCCTAGCACGTAGCCTATAACTGCCTAGTAAATAGGGCACCCTTAAAAACAGATGGGCAATTGGTGTAGCAGTGGGCGTTCCACCGCAACATCCATTGATTTTGATGCTGCCCCCTATTTACAAGGGTGGTGTAAATACGGGGCAGTGCCAAAATTAAGACCTAAGAAAACCTAGTCTTACCCTGCAAAACGAGGAGAAATGCTTAATTTTTCCTTGTTTTTGCTGTTTCTATGTGTGCAGCGTTGTGCAGCACACATAGAAACAACAAAACACCATTGATTGTTTATGTGCAGGAAGGTGTCCCTTCCTACACCATTAAAAAAATGACTTTTTGCAACTTCTATGTCAGCTGCAGTAAGGAGCACACATAGAAGTTTTGAAAACACCATTCCAGATGATTCATGTGCAGGAAAGGACACCTTCCTGCACATAAACAATCATTCCCCTCTACCCAGGCATCCTTGCAATATGGTGCAATGGTGCGTGCATTGGTGCTAGGCAGATAAATGTAGCATCCATGTAGGGGGAAACGTAAGGCTGCACCGTATACTTGTAAATACGGTGCAGGCCTGCATTGCAGAAGTGGCGGAGCATGGCATTAAGCCCCACCACTTCCTTCTAAATGTGCCCAAAAAGGGTTTGAAAATAGTCCTTTCCCTAACAGGTAGCCAGTGGAGGCTCTGAAAAGATTGTGAGCCTGGCAGCTGTATTTGGACGAGACTGAAGTTTTTTCACCAAACACTTCTGACAGTCAATATACAAGGCATTACAATAATTGATCCTTGTAATGACAAGTGCCACAATGACTGTTTTTTGTAATTCTAAGTGTATGAAAGGAAAAATCGTCTTTAGAGTCCTAAGCAGGAAGAAACAGAAGGAGGTGGTTTGGTTTGCTTGGTTTGAAAAATATAGGTTGGTGTTAAATACGACTCCCAAATGTTTTGCCTTCTGGACTGGGGAGGGAGAAGAAGCAAGATTGGACTGCCTCCATGAAGAGTTCTAGAAGGTGCAATTGTTCCCCAAAAATAGTACCTCAGTTTTTTTTTAGTTTAATTTCAGACAGTTTCTTTGCATCCAGTTCACAATGTCCATCATGGAGTTGTGAAAACCTTCATCATCAGGTGATATCGACACCACATGGTCTGCATAGGAGATTACTGCAAAACTGTAGCTAGGGATAAGATTTGCCACGGGGTTGACATAGATATTAAAAAGTTTGGGGCTAAGGGAGGACCCCTGAGGCACCTCACACGGTAGGAAAAAAGGACCTGAAAGGAAGTCTCAAAAGCCACCATCTGCTCCTTATGACACAAAAAAAGCTAATATAGAAAACAATTGGTTCTATTGGGTGATACAAATGCTGTGATCACTGTATTCAATACAAGGGCAAAGCTATCTCACAATTCCTTATTTACAATAAATGAAAAAAACTATTTTAGGTAAGAAGACACCAAGAAAACACAAATAGAGTGTATTTACTCATATATTTTCAAAAAGTATAGAATATTAAATGGCTGTCACAAACACAAGTAAATTGTGACAATACAAATGTGACTATTGTGAGAAGGTGACATATGGTGACTTATTTAGCACATGTAATGCAAGACCCAATAATGATTCATTTTTGGTCAAGAGTACTGTGTAGACATGTGTGATGAAAAAGTGTTGATGTTTTGACCCTGGACACGGCACAAAATGGTAAGCGTCACTGCAGGTCTTCCTCATGACTATGAAGGGAGGGGTGGACAGACACAAAACCAGAAACTTCAATCAATGAAGTTACACGGAAAGGCGATCTTTTGGAAGATCAAGAGGCCAGGACGTAGTAGGGATCCAATATTGGTTTTCAAAGCATGAGTTCAAATATTTAGGGTTCCGTCACAGTACATTAATTGTGAGAATTTTTCCTCTTTGGAAAAACCACTCGAATACGCTGAAGATCTCCACCAGCCGGTTAGAGTCTTAATCGTGGGCAATGCTACAGACACACATGACATCCACCAGCCGGTTGGAGTCCTGTGCTAAAGCCTTCACTTTATAAATGCAGCCAACAATCAAGGTCGGGTACTTAAAATCAACGTGCATCTGTCTGTCTTCGTCCGAGGAGCTGGGAGAGTGTTGCAGGAGGCTGTTGTCGAAGCGTGCAGTGCCAGTCAGTGTTGATGACGAGCTTTGCTGGAGCTCACACTGGTGGTCCCCTCGAGCGGTCGATGCTACAGTGTGAAGAGTTGGGCTGGCATAGCTTAGTGCTGATTCTATACTTATAAAGTTGTTGACAAATATATTGAAACAAAAATGTTGATTTTACATATATATATATAAACATTAAATATATTTAAAAGCAAAAGAAATATAATAAAAGTACATGTTGTTTATCAATGCAAGAAACATATATAACTATTATGCTTCTTAAAAAAATTAAAGCCATATATATTAATATATATATTTTAGTATAGCTGTTTAATTTTAAAATATAAAAACACTTCTAATTTTAATCTACATGATTTAATCGCTTTTGCTGTATAATAATTTAACTGACAAAAATTATATATTCATACATATACCCAATAAAATTTCAAAAATTAAAAACATACTAATTTATTTACAAATAAAAAAACAATATACAAATTTAAATGTACTAAAATATGCTACATATGCTACATATTAAAAACATTACTAACTAAACATATTATAATTTTACCGAGACAAAGTCATAATAATAAAATAATATAAGTATATTTAATAAAAATTACATATGGTATAACAACTCCAATTTATGAAACACTACAAAAATATTTAAACTTCGCAAAATAAACTTTACTATTCCTACTACAATAAATGCAACAGTTGGGAAAGCGTTGAATTGCACAATGGAGAAATGTACTATGTCTACTCCACTCAATGCAACAGTAGGGAAACTGTTGGATTGCGGAGGAGTAAAATGTACTATTCACACAACAGTCAGTGCAATATTAGGGAAAGTGTTGAATTGCGGAGGGGTAAAATGTACTATTCCAACTCCAGTCACTGTAGCAGTAGCAAAAGTGTTGGATTGTGGATGGGAAAAAATGTACTATTCCCACTCCACTCAGTGCAACAGTATGGAAAGTGTTGGATTATGGAGGGGTTACATTTACTTTCCACCCTATAGCCCTACAAAAGCCACAACCTGCACCTACATCTTAAATAATTTTTTTTGTAATTCTACAATTAACAATAATATTTATCAATTGAATAATTAATATTAATAAATAATAAATAATTAATTATAAATAATTTACTTCCCACTCTATAACCCTACAAAACCCTCAACCTGCACCAAAACTTAAATAAAAAAACAGATGTAATCATACAAACAACATGAATAATTATCAGTTAAATAATTTATATTTATTGCAAATTAATTATTAATTAATTTTAATTATTTTACTTCCCACCCAATACCCCTTTAAAACCCACAACTCACAACTAACACCTACATAAAAATATAATTATACAATTAACATAAATAGTAATCAAATACATTATTAAAATGAATAAAAAATTAATTATTAATTAATTATAAATATTTTAGTTCCCAACATGTACCCCTATATACTCCACAACCTGCTATGGTACTAAAAATGGCAAAAACTATTAAATTACCTTTAAAAAGTACTAAACATCCACAAACTATATTAAAAAACATTAACAATATTTATAAAATCAACTTATAACATCTACCATTAAAATATATAGTGAAATACATAAAACTCGATATTATTAGCAACAATATTTTTACCATCAATATTACCAACATAGATATTTTTGAAATCAATTTTAACACTTTCTATATTTCTAACATCAATATTACTTACCTAAAACTTGATATTCTTGTCAACAATATTCTTGCTGACAATATTTCTGTCTGACGATATTTCCAACTGAATTTTTCTCTATGTTGATATTAAATTGTAGCTTTTTTGTCTGAATACCGCTGCTTTAGCCTTCATCTGTGCCTCACTGAAGCTGCTGCACCTTCTTGGACTCATAGGGACCTATTCTAAGTTTGGCAATGTGGGAGCAGGACCGTCCCCTCCCGCATTGCCAAACCCATGTACAAAGCGCCCGCCAGATTAGGAGTTTTCTCCTATCTGGTGGGCTGCTTTTCGGCATTCTCAGGGCGGTGCTTATGAAATAGGCACCGCAATAGGAATGTCAAAGGCAGTACTGACAGGACGTAGACTGCTGAGGTCCATGCCAGGCAGGTACTGGTATTCATACACGCAGGGAGGGGCACATGTATTGTCCCCTGTGTGCATCCACATGGCGTGAGGCAACAAGGGGCCCTGCAAGGCACTCTTTGTTTCCTCACTACTACATTTTTCATGGCAGTTGCAATGTCATGAAAAGTGTAGTGGTGAGGAAACTCGTCATATGCTTTGCGGGGCTGCTGCATATTGCGGATTTAAGAACGCCACACCACTGCGACGTCAGTGGAGGCACGTTAGGGAAGGGAGGCTATAAAAGGCCAAAGAATGCAAACTACAGTTCCCACATTACACTGGGAGATAGAATGCACTGCTGATATCCCGACAAGAGGCTGGCTGTTCTTTGACATTTGTTAAAATGTTTTTTGTCACTGCCTCTGACCAAAAATGGGTGTGGAAGGGGGAGTTAGTGGGGGCATTGCACACCTGTGTGCACCCCCTAATACACTTCAGCTCATCTCCAAGCATGACCAGGACTCGGGGCGTGCACAGAGCCAGGGAGGATAATATTGGGTGGGTATTTAGATAACAGTAATGTATTTCAGCTACATATTTCTTACTGGCATGGGTGCGACAATGACATCAAGTTCATGAGGGTAGAGAGCAGTGTCCACTTGCAAAGTCTCTCCCCTACTTTCTTCTCATTTCAGTGATTTATTGTTCCATATGCTCTTGAAAGACTGGAGGAGTGGTAAGTTGTGGGTGGGAAGTCAGTCAGGGACCTTAAAACCGAACTGATAGTACTGTTCTGCAAATCTACACTGTCTCAGATAACTAAACAAAGGGATTCAGATTTGCATCAACTGTGACCGCTAGTGAAACACAGTGGAATCAGGCAGAGTTTTTTAGCAACTCCTCCGAATTCTACACAGTGAAACTCTGCAAGCTCCACCAAGGCCAACTAGAGACGTGCATTTGCAATGCACATGTGTCCTGCCATCCTGGCCCTGGCTTGGGACTAACTACAGGAGGTTTGCAGCCCTTTGTGTAGAGCCAGGGCATAGCCTTTTGTTATATCCTATGTTTTCTTATTTCCTATGTTTTCTCAGTTATTCTCTTTATTGTATGTTCTCCATTATACTGCTGTATCCTAGTGCTTAGGTTGCTAGGTTATTTTAGAATGTTAAGCCTCTGATCTTCAAATGAAGACTGATGCTTCTTGGAAAGCGACGTTATTTTGAGTGCCTTCATTTTTTTGAACCTCCAAATTTTTCACAGACTTCCGACTTTAATTATTGCTATTTTAAAGTATTTATGTGATTGCGACATTCAAATTGGTAAAGTGATAGTTGCTAACTTACGTAGAATTCTCGTTTCTCAAAGATCGCCATTCTTTGCGCTTCACTGATGCCTGTCCGAGTTCCCATGATCTTCATCCGGCGGCAGAAGCGGCAGAATTCGTCATCACGTTTAGACGTCCACGTCTATGTCATCACGTCACGTCAAACAACGTAGTGGCCATTTTTGGTAACCAAGCAATGCTGAAACATCTTTGTGTATGGTTCTCCGCTCAATCTTTAAGAAAGCTACGCTGATACACACAGTTACGAGGTATTTAATTTTAATCCACCAAAGTATAACCCGTCTTTTCTTCGCTGATACACACAGCCCTGAGACATTAATTTAAAATACGTGTATCATTTACGCTGATACACACAGCTGGAAAATAACTTTTGAACTATGTGCTTCATCTACGCTGATACACACAGCTACAAATAACAATTTTTGAATTTTGCGCTTCATTTATACTGATGCACATAGTTTTATCTTACTTTTCTCATTACATTGACCCTTACTTTCTGATACAAAGCACCAATTTTTTTTTCTTTTAATTCATTTTATTTACTAGAGTGTCATATGGCTCAACAAACCGCAGTCCTTCCATCACCATTTCTCCCTGAACCAGGTACTCCGAAAATTAAGTGGACTCAATGGTTTAAGGCTTTTAATAGTTATGTTGTTGCTATTGATGCTGTGAAATTTTCTCCTGTCAGAAAAAATGCAATGTTATATAGTGCTTTGGGTGCTGAGGTTCAAATAATTTTTGATCATCAACCTCCTATAGTTAGACCTTCTTCAGATGATTGGAATGAGTATACTGAAGCTATTGCACGTTTGGAGAAGTATTTTAAAGATGAACCGAGTATAATTGTTGAGAGACACAATTTTTATACTCGTAAGCAAAGAGAATATGAAAAAATTGATACCTTTTTAGCTGAATTAAGGGTTCTAGCTGCAATTTGAGGGTCCTATTGATCAGTATCTTACAGATCAAATTGTTGTAAATTGTTTTAGTAACAAAGTTCAAGAGAGGATTTTATGTTGTCGGAATCCTTCACTTTTAGAAACTTTGGAATTAGCAAGGGGAATTGAAAGATCTGCATTTGCTTCTAAAGAATTGAGTAATAGTAAATCTACACATGTTGATTTAGTCAACACAATTTAATCTCAAAATATGAATCAACGTGATAGACCTCCTAAACTTGAGTGGAAGAAAACTGATAAACCTTCTGCTTGTTTTAGATGTGGCTCAAAGTCACATCTGGCTAATTCGACTTCCTGTCCCGCCTTAAAAAAACAATGCTCTAATTGTAAAAAATTGGGCACTTTGCTGCAGTGTGTAAATTCAAATCTAAACCAATGTATCTAGAGGTTACTAATTCTGAAGAAGTGTCTAATGTAAGTGAAGAACAAATTGTAAGAAAAATGTTATTGTCCGTTGATATGGTTGGTTGATAGCTTTATTTTGATATTAGTATATCTTAAAAGCGTTTACATAACAAAATTTAAAACAGTACATCGATAAGACAAAAAGACTGGACATTAAAATCATCAGGTAAAAAAATGGCATTTTGATCATAATAAATTAGTTAAAAAGAGAATAAATTGAAATAGACAGTCTTTTTAGGCGGATCAACCAAGCCCATTTTAAAAATTTAGAAACTGCACAAACAATGGGAGGGGCAGTGTCCGTTTGTAAAATCCGTAAAGCCACCAAGCACTCTCGAAAGCCTAATTCCCTACAAATTGGTTTGAGCCAACGAGATCTAGGTCGCACATAGTCCGGGCATTCGAAGAGGAAGTGTGCCACAGTTTCGCGTCTGTCAATACATAGGGCACAGTGGCGCGAAGTCTGCTTAGATACATTCCATCTAGAGATTAGATCGGCAAGGGGTAGGGTCCCTAGTCTAAAATTAATGTAAAGGGCCCGATCCATGGGGATGGTAATAGTGTCTAGGTATGGCTCAAAGGCAACAACGTCTTTGATTTCCAGAAAGGCTGCAGTGGATTTGCAGTGTCGCTGGTTGCTGATGAGCCTGGCTGAGACCCTTTCCCAATAGAGTTTTTTCAGGGTCTCCTTAGGGGGTGATGAATGTGTAGACCAGCAGGAACCCAAGCCCAGGTCCCCAAGCAAATGTTTGATGTCCTTGAGCCATTTGATCTTTTGCCAACCATCTGAATGCATCACCTCTGCCAATCCATCTGCATAAGATTTTAGTTCAGGGACCCTCCACAGGCGGGCCCAAAGCAGGAGTGGTCGGAGGCGGGCCTGATCCTTAATTGCCTTACAGCCTACGTCCAGGAGCACCGAAACTGTCGGTGTGCTTATCGGGATAGCCAACAAGTCCTTGATAAATTTGTTTTCTGCCATGGTCAGGGGATCCATATTGCCCAGGCCCCATAACTCTGCTCCATAGAGTGATGCAGATACTACGCGGGCTTTGTAAATGTCTATAATCGGAGCTACACAATGTTTCGATAAGTTGTTATACTCTTTTAACAGTGCTCCCCCCACCCTTTTGTGGCCTACAGTCAATTTGTTGATGTGGGGGGTCCAGCTCAATGCATCGCTCAAGCGGATTCCCAGATAGTCAAATTCTGACACTCTTTCAAGGGCGATTGAGTTCAGGATAGGCGGGCGGCCAAGTTTGCGTTGCGGGTGCATGATTAAATACTTTGTTTTGTCCACATTGATAACAAGTCCTCTTTATACACAAAAATCCTGGAAGCGGTCTAGAAGCTTTTTTAGACCTTGAAGGGTTTTCGAGATGAGAAGGGTGTCATCGGCAAACAACAGGGTTGGGATCTTTATGCCACCCAGTGTGGGGGCGTCTGCTGGTTCTTCAAGCAAGTGCTCAACCACCCCATTTACATAGAGAGAAAATAGGGTGGGAGCTAAAACACAGCCCTGCCGAACACCTCTCTCAACAGGGATTTTGTCGGTCTTTTCCCCGTTCAAACCCCACCTGACCTGGGCATAGTTGGCGTTGTGGAGTTTGATGAGGAGATTTAGAATGTAAGGGGGCATTCCGAGACCATACAACACCCTCCCGAGTTCTTCCCTAGGAACCAGGTCAAAGGCAGTCTTCAAGTCTATAAAGGCCAGGTAGAGACTGCCCTTGCCCAGTTCCACCACCTTCCAGTATAATAACAAAAGTCTAAAGACTTGTTCGATTGTTTCTGTGCCTGAGCGGAATCCAGCTTGCATCTTAGACAGTATGTGGTTATCATCCACCCATTGGAGGATCCTACCCAGAATAGCTTTCCCCGCCAGCTTCTGTGTGGAGTCTATGAGACTTATTGGCCTGTAGTTTCATGGTAGATCCCGACTGCCCTTTTTAAAAATCGGGACTACCTCTGCCCCTTTCCAGGACTCAGGTACTGTTCCTCCCTCAATAATGGCATTCAAAAGTGCAGAGATCAACACCCCCCATTCGCCTGGATAGGCTCGAAGGAGATCCCCTGGTAACCCATCCGGGCCAGCAGCTTTTAGTGGTATAAGAGTTTTTATCAAGTTCGTAACCTCCTGTGCAGAAAAGTGATCCAAGTCTCTGTCCAAGGTATAGGGGGGAAGAATAAAAGGGTCATTTAGCGTTCCTTCTACGGCGGAATAAAGAGCCATAAAGTGATTGAACCACGACTGGGCAGCAATTGTACACGTCCTCAGGGTGTTATTAGGACGGTTCCTACTGCCCACCAGGTCCCAAAACCCTTTCGCATCTCTCCCTCGACTAGCAGCCAAGAGGTCCTGCCAAAAGTTGTCCTCCCACTCCTTCTTGGCATTTTTTTGACAGTGGGAGTATAACCTTCTTGCCTCTCTGGTCATAGTTGGGGATTTAGATTTGACAGCTTTAACAAGTAATTTCTTCGCTTCCCTACACTTGGAATTAAACCACCCTTGTCTAGCCCTGAGGCAAGGTTTCTTTCTACTAGCGCTTCCTCGAACAATAAAAAGATCACTATGAGCCTGGGTCAAGTTGCAAAACTCGGCAGGCACATCCACCAACCCACCCTCAGAAGTGGCAAGGTTTTCCAGAGCTGTAGCTAATAGCTGTGTTATGGAAGATATCTTTTCCACTGAAAGTGATAACTTAGACCACTTTAGCCGTCGACCACAGTTAGAGACCACAGACATATCTGGGGCGGGGGGACAAGCAGTTCTGCTCCCTAAGTCATCTAGCCATCTATGGTTCAGGGTGAGTGAGAGGAGGTTGTGGTCACTCTCAACAGAGGGTATAATCGCCATGTCCTTAACCAAACTCCAAAGATGGACGTCAAGGAGGAAATAATCGATTCTTGACTTGTGCTCTGGCCTGTTATAGGTATGGGCTCCCTCTTTATCAGAAGTAGTCTTGCCATTAAGAGCCCTCAGATCAAATTCCATTATTAGGGAATTGACCTGGAGCACCACTTCCGTCCATTTTTTAATTGGTCTGAGCTCTAGGGCTGGGATCCCCCATCTATTGTCGTCTTCCTCTTGGTCCTGAGTAACTTCAGGGCCCAGAGGCTCGAAGGTGCAATTAAGGTCACCCGCAACCAGGGTACAATTCTTGTATGGAGAGAATCGAAGCGAGGCCTCCAGACAAGCTATGGTAGGTGATTCTCTACCCCCTTTCATACCGCGGGCGTATATGTTGAAGATGTTAACAACAACATGCCCCTTGGCATTTTTAAGTGTGATATTAAGAAGGTCCTGGCAATGAGTGTCATGCTCTTCCACCCTGCAATTGAGTGCGGAGGCTACCCAGACAAGAAGGCCTCCCGATGGGCGACCCCTGCCTGTCTCGGAATGGACAGCTGGTAGAAAGTGGGTAGAGTATCCTGCCTTATGTAGGGGCTCTTTACTCCAGGTTTCCTGGAACAGGCAGATGGAGTATTGCTCCACCAGTGCGTTCCAATCAGGCAGGGCCAGCTTCCTGTCCAGACTGGCCACATTCCAGCTGAGAACCCTAATGGATGGGTCCGCCACAGCCGAAATGCCGCAGGGCTCGGCAGGGCCCAATTGGCCTGTCTCGCACGCAGTGGGGCAAACAATCACACGTTCCAGTAGAGTCCTCCCCACCCTGGTCTCCCCTGAGTATGCTGGTGCCACCGGGTCATCTAAGTAAGTCAGGGGTTCTTGGGGTTTAGCAATTGACAAGGAGTGAGCGTCAGAGGGCCAAGACGTCCCAGCTTCCACTGGGGGGTCTAAAAGTCAGCAACCCATGGCACCCCAATTTGGCGCTGGCGGAGCTGCATGCAAGTGCGCAACGTTAGTTGCTGGGTGCCAATGACCGTAAGCATAGTTTGGGGTTGGAATCAGAGGGAAGCAGTTTATATGGTTCAAGGCCGGCCGCGGGTAGAAGAATGTTAAATCTACTACTTCAACTCCGGGGCCGGTCATGGCCTGTCCTTGACTAAATATTGCGTGGGCAGCTCTTATATCTTGGAAGTTGACCACCACGCAATCCCCCTCAATTAATTTCTTCTTCTTCTGGCCAATCCAGCCCACCCTGCGCACACCAAGAATCAGGCCGTCCACACCCACAGGAAGGGGTCTGTTGGCTTGCAACCAGTGGATGACCTTATTCTTTAGGGCCTCGTGGGTTTCCTGCTGGTTGTCCTTCAAGGCAGGGACCTTAATAAGAACAACTACGTATGGGTGGCACTCGGGGGGAGATTGACTGGGGGACACTTGCGTACCACCTTTTGGGGTATAGCCACTGGATTTGAGTTTTTAGATGGGTTTGTAATTGCTTTTGCCTTTGGAACCTGAACTACTCCTTTGGCGACAGTGGATAGAGTGCGAGGTGATTTAGCAATGGGACCTACCCCTCTATCTTGCTGCTTCTTGGGAGAGGGGTTAGGTTTAGCTGTTCTCGCTGCTGGGGCATTACTAGCATGGACCTGAACGACATGGGTGGTAGTGGACTGTTTAACCGGTTTTGCAGTTGCCAATGGTGCTGGTGTTGGAGCTGTTCCACTAGCTTGTGCAAAGGGCCTACTGAATTTACTTTCCCCTCACTCCCAATTGCAGTGTCATCTCTGAGCCTTGACTGCAATTTAATTAGGGACTTTAGGGAGAAGAAATTATCCCGGGTATTCCGTTCAAATCTATCTAGCCTATCCCCCAGACTCTTAACTTGGTCAATCAGCGGTACCAATAGAGCCTTAACCAGATTCTCGAAGTGTTCTAGGGAAAACCCCTCTTTTGAAGATATAGGAGGTACCGTAGCCGAGTGCTGGGGCGATGGTATTTCTATTACTGGCACCGGAGGGGTAATATTCCCTGGAGTTGTTGGCCCTCCTGCTTCTAGGTGCATAAGACTTTTGTGAGGCTGTGTCCTTGGGCGCTTATAGAGCGACGAGTGGCTTCCTTTCCTGGTGCTGATAACCCTTTTCCTTTTCTTGAGGGCCCAAGAAACTCGTGCCGGAGGCGACAATTTAGGGCTTAAAGTGGGAACCTCTCTAGGAAGTTGGGAGTTGTAGCTTGGGGTGATATCCGTAGGTGGTGTAAGCCTCGATCCCGCTGCAGCTGGACTATGACTCAGGTTGGGTGAATTAGAGATAAGGCTCTCTATCCTGTCAATGCCTGCCTCTATAGCTACAATCCGTGGCTCAACGGACACAATCTCTGGCAAAGGAGAGATAGGGTAGTTGGAGGTTGGGGACAGGGCGTGTGCAACTGCTCCCAGGGACGAGCGTTTGGAAGAAAAGGAGTCTAGTGAGAGGCGACGTTCCGTCATCACAATCTCCTTTTCGATAACCGCAGCCACCCTGGTGATGAATTTATCCATTGTGCCGATTATGGTATTCCCTGTGGCACTTTCTCCCCCACCCCTCAGAGCTTTACCAGAGCGAGTTGACAGGTGGACTCCGAGAATTTGGACCAAAGGCGATGGATGAAAAAGGGGTGGCCCAGCCCAGCCTCTGCCAGCCCCTGACTGCCACAGACGGCCCGCCCTTTGCTCGGGCTTCGCTCGGCGTCCCGCTCGCGTCCCGCTGAGCGGTTGCCCGTTGGTTTTATAACGAGCATTGCGGTCGGGGGGCGTGTCATGCTGGGGGCGCGGCCGTGCACACCTGTGCAGCGCAGGGGCTCCTGGTCTTGAGAGTCCCTGCAGCTCGCGCCCTCAGTTTGGTCCGGTGTTTCCTCCTCCTTTCCGCAGCTGACAGCACTCCAGCAGCCGCGACCCCACGGCTCACGCCGCGCAGCGGCACCCGCGAAGCGGGTGCTGCAAGCTGTTACCACGCGGCGGGGCGGTCAATCCCTCCAGGGATACGGGGAGGCAGGAACGATAGCAAGGGCAAAATGGCGTTCTAAACAGCAGCCGGTGAGTTCCTCAGCACAAGGGGTCCCGCTTTCCGTTGCGAGAATTCCCTCTTTTGTTTCCTGGTCGGCCGGGGGGCGTGTCTTGCTGGGGCGTGGCCGTGCACAACTGTGCAGCGCAGGGACTCCTGGTCTTCAGAGTCCCTGCAGCTCGCGCCCTCAGTTTGGTCCGGTGTTTCCTCCTCCTTTCCGCAGCTGACAGCACTCCAGCAGCCTCGACCCCACGCCTCACGCCGCGCAGCAGCACCCGCGAAGCGGGTGCTGCAAGCTGTTACCACGCGGCGGGGCGGTCAATCCCTCCTGGGATACGGGGAGGCAGGCAGGATAGCAAGGGCAGAATGGCATTCTGAACAGCAGCCGGTGAGTTCCTCAGCGCAAGGGGTCCCGCTTTCCGTTGCGAGACTTCCCTCTTTTGTTTCCTGGTCGGCCGGGGGGCGTGTCTTGCTGGGGGCGCGGCCGTGCACACCTGTGCAGCGCAGGGACTCCTGGTCTTGAGAGTCCCTGCAGCTCGTGCCCTCAGTTTGGTCCGGTGTTCCCTCCTCCTTTCCGCAGCTGACAGCACTCCAGCAGCCTCGACCACACGCCTCACGCCGCGCAGCGGCACCCGCCAAGCGGGTGCTGCAAGCTGTTACCACGCGGCGGGGCGGTCAATCCCTCCAGGGATACGGGGAGGCAGGCAGGATAGCAACGGCAGAATGGCGTTCTGAACAGCAGCCGGTGAGTTCCTCAGCGCAAGGGGTCCGTTGATATGATAGATAGCCATGAGGATTCTTCTACTTATGATCCTGTGTGTGATTTAAAAATTGGTGAGGTTCTTGTTAAAGTTACTGTAGACTCAGGATCTCCTATCACCATTATTGCTGATTTTCTTTTCTTAGAACACTGGAAAGGAGTTCAACTTCTACCTCCTGACATTCGTACTGTTGCATTTAATGGAAAGGCTATTGACTTAATAGGCTATTTCACTGATAGTCTCACTTTTGAAGATCGTACTGTACAGGCGAAAATTTATGTAGCTAAGAAAGGCTATAATGTTCTGAGATGGAGGGATCAAGGAAAATTTCCTTTAGTTTTAAGACCTGGTACTAATAATCCCATTTCTTTAGATCGCTCTAATACATTTAATGCTCTAGTTACTGAAGAATTGTCCTTAGAGAGTATCATGGGGAGATACAAGGCTGTGTTTTCTGATAGTCTTGGATCAGTCAAGGGCTTCGAGCACAAAATCATTTTGAAACCTGACGCTGTTCCAGTGATTCATAAGGTCAGACATGTTCCCTTAAGTATTATGGAGAAATTGAAAACTCATCTCTTTGTTTGGATATTGGTGATAAGGTTAGAATCAGAAGGCCGTGTAAGGGTAAGGGGGGGGTCAAAATTTTATCCTGAAACAACTGTTGTTCGAGTCAGCAAACATGCTGTCAAGGTACTTGGTGGCAAGTGGTGGAGTAAGAGAAGTGTTGCCAAGGCGAAGAATTCAAATCTAGATCTTGTTGAAGTTGAGACAGATTTGCATGCTTTATCTCCTTACATGAGTGATTTCCTGGGCCTACAAGGGGATGGTTGAAGCCTTAGCATTGCTGACCCTCCTGCCGATAACGTGAATGTTAACAATTGTGAGATGCCTTTGTCTGATGTGTCTGTCCCTTGCTCAAGGTCCAGTTCTAGAATTAGGTCTAAACCTAAATATTTAGATGAATATGCTACTTGATATGTTCTATTTCTTTTAGAGGTATGTTTTGTAAGATGTTGGCTTGTTTTGTTCTTTTGGCTTGATTTGAAATGTTTTTTTTTGTTTTTGTTTATGGGAAGGGAGGTGTGTTATATCCTATGTTTTCTTATTTCCTATGTTTTCTCAGTTATTCTCTTTATTGTATGTTCTCCATTATACTGCTGTATCCTAGTGCTTAGGTTGCTAGGTTATTTTAGAATGTTAAGCCTCAGATCTTCAGTTGATCTTCAGATGCTTCTTGGAAGAGCACTCTGATTGATCCGGTGCTGTACTTGTTATTCACAAATAAACTTAAATCCTTAAGTTTACTTCTCTTTCCTATGATCTTTGGATACAACACCTATTAATTCAGAAGTGAGACTGGGCCAGCTCCTCTGTCCCATCCTGTCAGTGATGAACCACCTAGTTCCACTTAAACTCCCCATTGTGTGGGGTGTTCACAGAGGAATACACAAAACCCAGCTGCAAGCTGCACCCACTCATGTGACCCAGAGACAGACTGCAGTCACCAAATGGCTAGGCAAGAAAATGACAAATCTCTTAAAATGCAAGTACGATGGGTCCAGTTTCGGATCCACAAAAGTTGCACAGCCAATGTTTGGATTAAATCCAATGAATTAAGTTTTATTTTCAATCATCTTATCTTCTTCAATTTATATCATTTCATTTTAACCATGTTTTCGTTCATTCAATTCATTTTATTCAATCTGTTTGTTTTCCCATTTTGAATAACACTCAGAAGCATGGGGTTCATTCCATGTCACGGTTTATTATTTGTAGTCCAATGCATTTCGAGAGGAAACCTCCCTTCGTCAGGGACATCTACAATTGTAAACACGTGTTATTTTAAATAATCTAAAATCTCTTAAAATGCCATTTTCAGAATTCCAATTTAAAATTTGAATTTAAATTTGAAATTTACTTTTAAGTTTGGATGTTCAATTGTATTTACAGAGACACAAAACATTAAGGGGTGACCTGTTCCCATTGGGAAATTACACCTAAAATATGTAATAAGTTAACTCCAACATTATACTATGGCAGTGGTAACCTTTGTAGTAGTAAAAAAATTGGCTGTAACCTTTCTAGAGTTTAAGAATAGGTATAGCCTAGAGCCCGCCCTAAATGACATCAAGCCAGCAACAGCAAGAAAGCTCTTTTTGCAGTTTAGATACGGGGTCCTGTCTCTCCGCTCCTTTACAAAAAACTGGGGCGGCTCACAAACTTTGGGGTGCCCGGTAGGTGACTGTCCAATGGAATCTGAAATTCATGTATTTTGTAGCTGTCCCGGATACCACAAAGTGAGAAAAAGGTGGCTGACCCAGATTTGCAGAAACCTAGAAACCAGTCGCTGTTGCAAGGCTTTTAGGATATTTAAACACGATACCAGTCTCCCGATAGTTTATTCGGTTGAAGGTTTCCTATTCTCTATGTGGTGCACTCGTAGGGCCCTCTTAAAAACAAAACAATAGCAATAAACGAGGGCCTCAGCTATGCACAAATGTAACAAGGAATTTTATTGGGCTACTAGTTTTTATTGTTTATCTGAGATCACCTGCTTTGATACATTAAATTTACATTTGTTTGGTCTTCTGTCTCCAATCTTGTAATGCTACACATGTACTTTGTATCGTCAGAACTGTTTCCAGTTATGACCAATTAATTGTTTTATATGAACAGGCTCTCTCATATGGGGAACTAGTCGCACAGACTACACCATATACTTGTTATAGGCCACATTTGTGTTTGTTTCATCTAACTGTGCTTACTGTATTGAGCCACCCTTGTTCTTTTTTATTTTCAGCTTTCTTTTTTTCTTTTTTAATTGTAATCAATTTTAAAAGGAAATGAAATATATGTAATTTTAGTTGTACTTTTAATTTCTAATTGTCCAAAATAAAGTTATTACTGACTGACTGACTTAAAAAACTAATTTAAGTGTTTTTCACTACCAGTTACAACACAAGGAGGGAGGTACCCTAGGAACCAATAAGGGACCGGGTTAACAAGTGTGAAAAAACAAACAAAACGTCCCAAGATGGTGGGGCTATACCCTAGGGCGTAAGATAACCTAGCTAAAGGGCTTGGGGGTTATCTACGCTTTCAAAGACAAAATTATATTACTACAATCAACATACAATAACTCAAATAGAGGCCAACAGTCAGTGTAGGAACCCTGTCTACAATTCACCACATTAGTTAAGAGACTATAATCTTCATCAGTATAAAAAACACAGTTTATTAAAAACAATACAATTTTAGTTTACATTAGAAGAGAAAATTATACAATCAAGTACACATTTTAAAAAAACCAAAAGTCGACGCGGCGTTTCGGTGTCTTGTGTCGATGATAACACCTTCTTCAGGACGGGGGTTTTTAAAAAATCTCTAAAAAAGTAAGATTACAGAAACATAATCAACAGAGGCCTATTATACACTGACTTTAGCTTAACTCTAGATGTCACATATAAAGAACATGCACATTCATTTTAAACATTGGTGATCCCTACATTCAAACTTGTATGCAGAGAAAGACAAAAATTATTTTATATACGTTTCTCGCAGTTGTGAATACCAGGCTAGATAGCAACATTCCTAGGGTCTCTTTAGTTTAAAACTTCGTTGAACATTTGTTACAAATATTCACATTTGACCTAGGTTCACAGAAATATTATTTAACCAGGGTTGTTTCTACTTTAGATTCATTGTTTACTTAGATTGAAGTTGCCCTTTGTTACAACAGGATAAGCTATATAGTCCCCTTAGATTGTTATAGTCGTGCATTACAGTCACTGTCTAATATCAAGTGAGTGATTTGTATCACCCTGAATTTAACCACCTACCTCAGAAATTTTGAGGGAATCGGGGCATATGAAATATCATGAGGATGCAGTTTTTTCAATCATTACTCTGTCTCTCATGGACTTATCTTCATTGGAGGAATTTAGCAATACTTATTCCACCTAGGGGGTAAATTTCATAGTTCAGATATACCCAATCTCTATTTTCCATACTATGCTTGTTGCTCAGTGGTATATACAAAGGTTCATTACCTGGATATAAAAATTCCTATGTGTGGTCAGTGCTGTATCAGGGGTGACCACCGTATATCTTTTCAGCTTTACAACATGTAACTGCAAAAGGACAGAAATACATAGTTTTTTTTGATAATACGAAATTTTGAACCAAAAGAGCCAGAGTCTTTTAATTAATGGCCAGATAATTCGTTTCTACTGATTATACCTTTTGTAGTATAGTGTGGATAGAATTCCAGCTTTTCTTATGTGGGTAGAGGCATTCATATCTTTTTCATTCCATTCTACCAGCTCGCGTTTTATTCTTTCCAGATTTTCGGAATAACGCTGTTTGTGTTGTCAAAGCAAAAATAAATATAAAAGAGAACGTATCAGAGATGGTTTCCTAGTTTCCCTAATCTCTATAGACATTTTTACACCTTTAGGTATGTCATTGGGTTTTAAAAACCGAGGTTATTTGGGCAGTCGTGCTATTCCTCTAACGCCAAGGCTTTAAGAGCATTTGCCTTATGAGCAGAAATCTTCAAAATCCAATCATAGAAGAATTCCATTTGATCGTTTTTTTAAACAAACGCATTGGCTAATCCAGACATAAACCCCTATTCAGGGTTATACAAAATACTTTCTTTTAAAAAAAAAGGACTGTTAACAGATTTCCCAGTGTGTCCTTCTTTATTAATGTTTTAGATTTCTTTCAGGTTAAACCAGGCTGTTAGTCAAGCCTACCGTTATTATTCGTTATTAGTGACTATTCTACAGATTCACAAAATGGTGTTATTGTATGCGTTTGCGTTAGGGTACAGTTATGCAGAAATGCGTTACGCTGTTACTAGGGTCTTTTTTAAAAAAAATATATGTTCCTTTAAATATATATTACACTACTTCCAAAGGGAATTTATTTTTAAGGAGCTAGGTTGCACCCCGATCCCACACCTGACGGTGCGTAGTTCGTGGGCTCGGCTCTCTATCATTAATTAAACACAAGCCGATACTGCGCAGTTCTTACCTTTTGAGTGGGTATCGGCCTCCCTGTCACCTGGTTCCTGATACAGCTTCCTCATGGAATGTTTTTAGTTACTTGGTGTCCCCTTTTATTAGACGTTTGAGCGCGATATTTTGAGTAATTGATCACATGTGATTGGTCCTGTTAATCCATCTCCGAAAAAAGCATCGGCCATTTTTAAATGTGCAAGCTACAGGTCTACAATATATCCAATCGGGCACAGATCTTAAGATATTTCTCCAATAGGATTATATATATTGCTTGATGGCTCATAATATTCAATTACTGATATGCTGTGTTGATTCTTTCGAAAAAGACCTTAACGCGGGGTGTTTAATATGGATAATCGTGATGATTTGGTTGGATAAACACGAGTAGATAATCATGAGGGAAATGCGTCGGCCATCTTTGAATATATAAACTCGAGGTTTATGCTATACATCAGGTAGAATGCTTAAACGCATAGACTGCGAATCTAAGGCTTATTTCCAAAGGAATGCTGCATGTTATTCGATAGCGCATTTTGTTTAATTACTAATATGCTATATTTGTTATTTATTAAAGACATTTACTCAGTAATGTCTTGATTGGGTCGTCGCGTGTGGTTAGTCTTGTGTGCCCGTCACTAGGACAGGCATCTCCGGGGAATGCGTCCGCCATATTTGAATATATCGACTCAAGATCCATGCCGCATCTCCATCAGAATGCTTATGTGTGTAGACTGCGGGTCTAGAGACTATTTTCAAAAAAATGTTGCATTTTATTTAATAGCACATATTATTCAATTATTATATTCTACAAGACGTTTAGCACGCGATATTTTTTGGGATAAAAAGGATGTTTTGGTTGGGTCATCACATGTGGTTGGTCATGTGTGTCCCTTTCTAATACGATGTCTTTATTATTTCGTGATGATTTATATAGATATTTTTATCAGTCAGGCTCAAGGTAGAGGAGCGTCGGCCATGTTTCAGTGTGATTGTTACAATTCTTAAACATACATTAATGGATAGTCAAACCTATCACCTCACTAAACTAATACCCTGTTATGTAAGAAAACAACCATCAGCTCCTCCCTAGTTAGAGCTACATGAGGTTTTTGCTATGGATGTATTTATAATATCCTCTCCCAATCTTCTTTGCTATTAAGTCCTTGTCGCACAGTGTTAAATTTTGACATGTAGAATTGTTCGCGCTTTTTGCACTTGGTATTTACATCTCCTCCTCTTGTGCTCATTTTAATGGATTCCAAGACACACCACTTCAGGTCTTGGCTGGTGTGTTTGGCCATTAACCAATGGTCTACCAGGGGTGCAGTGATTTTCTTGGTTCTTATAGCAGACCTATGCTCGTTTAGTCTAATTCTTATTTCCCTGGAGGTTTCCCCTATGTAAATTAAGTTACACAGGCATTGAATTAGGTAAATGAGGTTTTTTGACCTACAGTTATGAAAATCAGCAAATCTGTGGTTCTTGCAATTTAGTGTTATTTCTGTGCCTCTAATGATATCATTACAGTTACCACATCCACTGCACGGGAAAGTTCCTTTGGGTAAAGGATTCTTATCTATGGTCATTTGTCGCTCTTGATTGGTTTCCCTATATGTTTTCACAAGACTATTTCTAATTGTTTTGTTCCTCCTATAGGAGAACATGGGTTTGGGGAGAATAGTACCATTTTGGTTGGACACCAGATTCCAGTTTCTATTTATTATGTTCTTTATTTTATTGTTAATGCTGCTATGGTTGGTTACAAAAAGCAATGGTCTATCTTTCTGTACATTGTCACTTTTGTTGAAAAATTTGTCCCTGTTATAATATTTAGCCCTTTTATAGGAGTGTCGTATCAGTTTCTTCGGGTACCCTCTTTCTAGGAATTTTTCAGAAAGGATTTGGGCATGTTTATCATAATCTGTATTCTTGGTACAGTTTCTTCTCAATCTGAGAAACTGTCCATATGGTATATTATTTTTTTGACAGGCCGGATGGTGACTATTAAAGTGTAACATTGTGTTCCTGTCCGTAGGTTTCGTGTATAATTCAACCAGGAGTTTGCCCTCACTATGTTTAATTGTTATGTCAAGAAACTCACACTTGTGGTTACTAATACTATGCGTGAATCTTAAGTTGGTATCTCCTAGGTTGAGCCAGTCTATAAACTCAATCAAAGTTGCCTCCAGGCCTGTCCAAATAAAGAAGATGTCATCAATGTAGCGTGTCCATTGTGACACATTTTCAAAGAATGGCGCCATCGAGTTGAAGATATGCTTATCTTCAAATCTTGATACGTAGAGACATGCTAGGCTCGGGGCACAGGTGGCCCCCATGCTTGTCCCTTTTGTTTGTTTAAACAGAGTTTTTTCAAACAGAAAAATATTATTTTTGAGTATCAATGTTGCACATTCCACTATGAATGCTGAATGGGGGTTTAAATCATGGTCATTAATTTGCAACATATCAGCCACCATATGTATGGTGTCGTCCTGTGGAATGTTAGTATACAAGGCCTCTATGTCTAGGGAGACCAAGAACTGGGTGTCTGAGTTAAAGGGCAGACCTTCAATCTTTCCGATCATTGATGTGGTGTCTTTTATGTATGCCCTTTGGTTTTTAACCAATGGTTGCAGAAAGATATCAATATACTTGCTTAGGGGTTCGGTTACTGAATTGATACTTGACACAATTGGTCTCATTGGGGGATCTAATATATTCTTGTGCACTTTTGGCAGCCATATAGCGCAGGTATGGTAGGGTGTTCGTTATATAGGAAGAGGTATTCGTCTTGACAGATAATATCATCTTCCTTAGCCCATTGTATCAGTCTAGTGATCTTATCTGCAAGTGACTTAAGTTCCTCTCTTGTAGATGGGCAGTAGTGTTCCTTGTTATTAAGCATGGTATACATACGGGCATTGTAATCCTGGGTATCCATTATAACAATGCTACCCCCCTTATCTGCTGGCTTTATAGTAATAGAAATTTCCTCTTCTAGTGATTTAAGTGCATCTCTTTCCTTCTTTGAGAAAATATGTTCTACCCAGTGTTTTCTATCTAGGAGTTCAGAGATACTTTTCTCTACACAGTGTTCAAATACCTCCACATCCTTTTTCACCATGTTAATTTGGGGAGTCCATTTTGATCTGGGCTTTAGTCCTGATTTATTCTCATTCGGGGCTCTAGGTTTACCTTCAAAAAATGCATTCAGACGAACCTTTCTAAAAAAGCTTTGTAGGTCACATGTGATCAATTACTCAAAATATCGCGCTCAAACGTCTAATAAAAGGGGACACCAAGTAACTAAAAACATTCCATGAGGAAGCTGTATCAGGAACCAGGTGACAGGGAGGCCGATACCCACTCAAAAGGTAAGAACTGCGCAGTATCGGCTTGTCTTTAATTAATGATAGAGAGCCGAGCCCACGAACTACGCACCGTCAGGTGTGGGATCGGGGTGCAACCTAGCTCCTTAAAAATAAATTCCCTTTGGAAGTAGTGTAATATATATTTAAAAGAACATATATATTTTTTTAAAAAGACCCTAGTAACAGCGTAGCGCATTTCTGCATAACTGTACCCTAACGCGAATGCATACAATAACACCATTTTGTGAATCTGTAGAATAGTCACTAATAAAGAATAATAACGGTAGGCTTGACTAACAGCCTGGTTTAACCTGAAAGAAATCTAAAACATTAATAAAGAAGGACACACTGGGAAATCTGTTAACAGTCCTTTTTTTTTAAAAGAAAGTATTTTGTATAACCCTGAATAGGGGTTTATGTCTGGATTAGCCAATGCGTTTGTTTAAAAAAACGATCAAATGGAATTCTTCTATGATTGGATTTTGAAGATTTCTGCTCATAAGGCAAATGCTCTTACAGCCTTGGCGTTAGAGGAATAGCACGACTGCCCAAATAACCTAGGTTTTTAAAACCCAATGACATAACTAAAGGTGTAAAAATGTCTATAGAGATTAGGGAAACTAGGAAACCATCTCTGATACGTTCTCTTTTATATTTATTTTTGCTTTGACAACACAAACAGCGTTATTCCGAAAATCTGGAAAGAATAAAACGCGAGCTGGTAGAATGGAATGAAAAAGATATGAATGCCTCTACCCACATAAGAAAAGTTGGAATTCTATCCACACTATACTACAAAAGGTATAATCAGTAGAAACGAATTCTCTGGCAATTAATTAAAAGACTCTGGCTCTTTTGGTTCAAAATGTCGTATTAACAAAAAAACTATGTATTTCTGTCCTTTTGCAGTTACATGTTGTAAAGCTGAAAAGATATACGGTGGTCACCCCTGATACAGCACTGACCACACATAGGAATTTTTATATCCAGGTAATGAACCTTTGTATATACCACTGAGCAACAAGCATAGTAAGGAAAATAGAGATTGGGTATATCTGAACTATGAAATTTACCCCCTAGGTGGAATAAGTATTGCTAAATTCCTCCAATGAAGATAAGTCCATGAGAGACAGAGTAATGATTGAAAAAACTGCATCCTCATGATATTTCATATGCCCCGATTCCCTCAAAATTTCTGAGGTAGGTGGTTAAATTCAGGGTGATACAAATCACTCACTTGATATTAGACAGTGACTGTAATGCACGACTATAACAATCTAAGGGGACTATATAGCTTATCCTGTTGTAACAAAGGGCATCTTCAATCTAAGTAAACAATGAGTCTAAAGTAGAAACAACCCTGGTTAAATAATATTTCTGTGAACCTAGGTCAAATGTGAATATTTGTAACAAATGTTCAACGAAGTTTTAAACTAAAGAGACCCTAGGAATGTTGCTATCTAGCCTGGTATTCACAACTGCGAGAAACGTATATAAAAGATTTTTTGTCTTTCTCTGCATACAAGTTTGAATGTAGGGATCACCAATGTTTAAAATGAATGTGCATGTTCTTTATATGTGACATCTAGAGTTAAGCTAAAGTCAGTGTATAATAGGCCTCTGTTGATTATGTTTCTGTAATCTTACTTTTTTAGAGATTTTTTTAAAAAACCCGTCCTGAAGAAGGTGTTATCATCGACACAAGACACCGAAACGCCGCGTCGACTTTGGTTTTTTAAAATGTGTACTTGATTGTATAATTTTCTCTTCTAATGTAAACTAAAATTGTATTGTTTTTAATAAACTGTGTTTTTTATACTGATGAAGATTATAGTCTCTTAACTAATGTGGTGAATTGTAGACAGGGTTCCTACACTGACTGTTGGCCTCTATTTGAGTTATTGTATGTTGATTGTAGTAATATAATTTTGTCTTTGAAAGTGTAGATAACCCCCAAGCCCTTTGGCTAGGTTATCTTACGCCCTAGGGTATACCCCCACCATCTTGGGACATTTTGTTTGTTTTTTCACTACCAGGACATATAAAACTTAAAAGTACATGTCCTCATTTCTAAATACATTGCACTCTGCCCTCTGGGCTGACCAGGGCCTACCCTAGAGGTGACTTATATATTAAAAAGGAAGACTTTGACCAGGCAAAAGGTTATGTTTGCTAGCTAGAAAAGGCAGTTTAAAACTGAGCACCTTTAAAGTTTTACTTAAGTGGGTGGCACAATCATTGCTGAAGGAGCACTAGTAGCATCAATTTTACAGCAAGTAGGCACAGATAGTGCCACTTTATTAGGGACTTAGAGGTAAACTAAATATGCCAATTGGCTATAAGACATTGTTACCATGTTTTGAGCAGAGAGTACAACAACTTGTTAGCAGTGGTATAATGCACAAAGTTCTAAAGCCAACAGAAATGAAGTCAGCAAAAACAGGAGGTCTAAAGGCAAAAGATTGGGAGAAAATGACACCAAGGATGTCAATCTAAAAGTCTCTCATCTCTGGTAGTCGCTCTCTAAGGAGCCCGTGTTTGATCCTGATGGAACCTTTGCAGTTCAGAAAAACAAAGACCTATGCCCAATCTTTATACAGTTTGGCCCATAGAATATGGAACTCTCTCCCACCCAAGATTTGACTGCACCCATTGACCATACATTTCAAAAAGAAATTCAAAAGGATTTTATTCAATAGATTCAATAGAATTGTCCCACTCCGGATAAACTCCGGTCCAACACAATCGTACCCGTGATCCAGCAGAATTGAAAAAAAACATAACACACAGCACATTTATATGCAGAAGAGACGCGAGGGTGAAATTAAACATTGCACACTATAGACACAGTGACACATGAGACAGAGATAAGTGTACTAACAGGCACTATAAAAGCTTTCTTTAAAATGTGCGATACAGATAACACATTCATGAGATAATATTAATACACATAAATGAGTAGAGATAATAATTAATAATGCATATGTTGCATATAGACAGATATTGATGAGAGTTGTGATGCTATATGAAGTGACCTCGTGAATTTTTATTCTTTTTTTGGAGAATGCACCAGTTAGAAAAATCGGTGCAAAAACTTGTAGCAATGAAATACAGGCTTGAGTTTTTGCAAATTGATACTAGAGACTATCCCATAGATTCATCAAGTATCTATTTTGCGATTCCTTATTAGCGAAAAATAAGGATTCGCTAATAAGGAATAGCAAAATGCTATGCATGAAGAACTTGCTTAAAAAATAGCGATTTCTTAAAATTCCTTAATTGCGAATCGCAAATTGCGAGTCGCAATTAAGGAGTACCTCCCCATTTATGAATGGGAAGACAATCTCAATATGCGATTCTCAAGTTCAGAATTGCAAATTGAGATTGCAATTTCAAGGGTGCAGGGTGTCAAAAGGACACCCTGTTGCACCCCTGAAATCTGCATATGGGTACATCTTGCACACACACATGCCCTAAGGGCATGTTTGTGTGTAAAATGGAACTTTGAAAAAATGCACTTTAGTGCATTTTTCAAAGTTTTTGCGCATTACCATGAAGTTCAACTTCATAGTAATTTACTCCCCCTATTAGCAAAATCGCAATTTTTTAAACTTTAATGCATTGCATTTAAGGAATCTAAATTTGAGATTCATTAAATGCAATAGCAATTTAAATAATCACAATTTTGCGATTTCTTTAATTGCGATTTTTGCATTTGGGATGATGCATCCCGAATGCAAAAATACTGGTTGCAAATGGGCAGATTCTGAGAATCTGACCATTTGCGAACGGTGTTTAGCTTGATGCATCTATGCCTATATAGATTATGAAATATGAGAAACAACTGCAGTAGAATGAAAAATGTTAAAAGTGCATTGATATAAATGTCGATAAGTTCTGTGGTAGTAAGGTATTTCTAACGTTAGATCAGCGGCGGCTGATCCATTAGGGCAAAGGAGCTTAGTCCCCCCGCCACCACCAGTCAAAAAAGGGTAATAAAACTGGTTTTAAACCTGTTTTATTATTGTTTTATTTTAATGTCCTCTGACGAGTCTTGGGGGTGGGGGGGCCCAGGGAATGACAATGCTTGTGGGGGAGTGCTGGACGAGCCCTATCAGAACATCAGGTTTTACTTCTCCGGTTTTTTTTTGCAATTGCAGAGTTCTTGGCTTGCATAATTCTCTCTCAACTTAACTTCTTTAGGAGGTTTGGTCTTCCAGTCACTATTCTTTATTTTTACATCATGGTCTTGAGAGTGGTCTATCTGAATTTGATTTCAAACATGTTAGTTGGCTGTTAATTAATGGTTTCATTGCACAGCTAACCTGGAGTTGGTCACCCTAATTTCTATCCCTCCTATCGACGGAGAAAGATTTATCAGAGGATCATTACCTCCATGGTAAATGAAAGAGCTTTAGATTGCCTAATCATAAAGGGCCCAGTACAGTTAGTGGAGTAAGGAGAGTAAGCGTACAATAATTGAAGTTTTATTCACTGCTTCATGCTGCAACAACCCAAATCTCACCTCATACCCTCTCCTCACACCTTAGCTAACTGCAACTTTGTTACCACACCATCTGGAAAGCTCAGGGATGTATAGCGTTCGCTAATACAGATTAGGCTTATTATTGTCTGTGTTATTGATGGACGTATATTTACATATATGACGGAAATGAAACTTTTAGCCTTCATCGAGGTTATGGGTTACTACTATTTCTCTGAACAACGCTGATGCTGTTTAATTTATATTTTTCATATGTAGCAATGGGTACTTTGGCCTTTATGTCTGTATGGCTATGTGATACCTCTTATACCCAGCTGGAGTCTCGTCAGGCACACCAACCCAGGATGCACAGCTAACAATAAATTGTGAACCTTTCAATAAAGTTCAAGGATTCGCATCCAATGTTTCAAAAGAATGCATTCCATACGCCATCTGTAAGTAATCCATCTTTTCATAATGTTTTTAGTTTTCCATCTTCCCTCAATTTCAATGAGTGCCTGCGTGGATATAATCATCTACACATATGTGATACCTCTGTCAGGTTTGTGCTTTATAAAACTTTCTAAATAAAATAAAACCACAATGTGCTTATAGTCTGTGGTGCTGGATATGATCTAAAACCACAGCTCAAGTCAATGAAAATGCTCAGTCACTGAGTTAAGGACAGTAGTGTGATGTTGCGTCAATATACACACATATCAATGAGCACACTGGCAGTTGCACATAAACACACAGACACAAATACACATTGCAGCTACCTGCTTATGTGCTGTAGATTTCCCCTCCAGTTTTAATTGTGGACCCGCGTGTGCCAATTCTAAAAACATTTCTAGACATGGTTGTAGCATTTTATTTTTAATTCACATAGGCTATTTCAAATCTCTGACAAATTTGTCTGAATGTAGCAGCAGAGTATATACCTCAGTCAGTGGTGTAACGAAACTTGAGGGGACTCCCTGCAAAGTGCATTGAGGGGGACTCCCATGCCCTGGGCCCACTCAGGAGCTCTCTGGCCACGGGCCCGCCAACTGTGAATAGCGGGTACCCCTGGAGCTTGGACCCCCTCCCGCACCATGTGGGCTTATGTTACACCACTGATCTCGGAATAGACCATTCCTGCCAAAAATAACTATAAACCCTGTGCCAGAAACACTAGTTCCCACCTTTGTATTTGAGTGCAAAATGTAATCCTTTGAAAGTAATGCTCGAGATTTTCGATTTATAACAGAGTATTTTTATTTTGCAACCTCCTCAATGGGACTGAATTAAGTGCACCTCTAAATAGAAATGTCATACATTTGGAAACATTTGATTTCTAGACCTTCTCTGGGCTTTTAATACAATGTTAGTAAAATAGAATTTCTCTGTTTTACTAACGATTCAAAAGTGTAATAGTTGTATTCTCATTTACATTTTTCAGTTATTTTCTACTATAATCAATGGTACTGCTTGTACAAGACACAATCCCATAATAGATTACATATTTCTGCAAATTATGTGAAAGGTTTTTGATTGGTCGAATCCTTCTCAAGTATGCATCACTCAATGCCAATAATGGCGTGTTTTCATAATAGTTAATATTCATCAACACATGTAACTAAGCAAATGCCACCAAAGCAGTTTTGAGGTGATAAAATTCCAGCAACGAAGCAAATCACCTGAGCAAATACTAAACATAAGGTCTTCTTATTTGCCCATTTGAACATCATCGTGAAATTGCTGGGGCTTCCTCACTTTGCTATATTTTTACTAGCAATTATCAACCAGAATATACAGACAACCAAACGACCAGCTGTCTCAAACTGGTGTGGTGCCAGCCTAAAATCAAGCTGTGATTATTACCACATGTGGCCGATCTCAAAGATAATGTTCACTTCCCTACTTAGTGCCAATGTGCTATAGCATTGTTCAAATATTGTCACCCATTATTGTATATGCTTTCAGCCACATAAATGGAGTCAGAACTAAAATCATTCATGACTTAAAGTCTGGGTTTGGACTCTGCTTGTAGGTGCACACAGAAGTCTAGATATTGCTGACACTTACTATAACGTTTTTAGATTGTCTCACGTCTGCGTTCTCCATAACGACTACGTTAACAAGGACTGCTCCAAGAAGCTATTTCCTAAATGAAACTACTGGTCTGTAATAGGTGATAGGAAACCACCCCACAAATCAGTGCTGAGGTTAAGAATGTCAACTCGCATCCCTCCATGATTTGCAAATGTCTCCCTCTCCAACACTCATCCCGTTGCTCAGAATTGCATGACACCATGATTGCTGCTTACAGATCCACAACAACTCTTGACTTTGCAGAAATACGGATACTGTTCTTTAAAATTAGGCCCTAAATAGCATGGCGTTAACTCACTGCTGCAAGCTTAACAAAACTGTTCCCAATTCAAGTTCCAATAATTCATCGGACGCTTCTCTCTGCTCTCGAATGAAGAACGGTGGATGCAGTGGCATTTGCTGCTTAACGGTGGTGGGGGGCAGGACGCGGGGGAGCAGGTAGGGAATGGAAAGAAAATCACTTGCCTATGTGCTGTCGCCTCTCGATCCTCTTCGCCTGCTTCCAGGACTCTAGGGCAGGAATCAGGTACAGGAAGGACCCTGGCATCCAGACTCCCAGAGCCAATCACAACGCTGTTGATAGCAGCGTTGTGTTTGGTCAGAGAGGAACTGCGCATGTTCTCCACCCAGGCTGTGATACAGCCTGGGTGGAGAACATGCAAAGTGCGCATGACTGTTTGACCGGTCAAGACAGCCGGCCAAACTGTCATGCGCACTTACAGAGTGTCATCACTCCTGCCTCTGTTCCTCTGACAGGGGCCAGCCCAGCTACGCCCCTAACCAGCAGAGCAAGGATGAAAAATGAAAAGATAATAAGAAATGCATTATTATCATCTTATCTGTATTTTTCACTTGCTTGCAGAGCAGTGGGGTGATGCTCCTCCGCCTTAGCTGAGGAGCCGCCACTAGGTGGATGGTGGAGTTTACCTCTCCCTAACAGAACTCCAAGGACCTCTGAGTCGCATGTTCCACTGTTTGCATTCTTCCTTCTGCTCACAGTACATCCCTGAGCTCCAAAGTTGTTGCATAATGACAATCAGCATTGCAAAAAAGTTAAAAGAATGCATACATCTTGCCAGCTGCAGACCCTTTTGCGCAGCCTAAAATACCCAGCTTCATCCTCATAGTCACTAGTGCTGCCTTGTTTATCTAGTGCTGACACACAAAAATCTCCAGTATAACCTAGAGTCTCTAGTGCAATGGTCTGTAATGCAACTGGTGCTCATTTAAAGCGCTCCGATACCTGCAAGTCTAGTTTGCGCTTTATAAAATAAAAAGCAAACAAAAAAAAACTCACATGTTTGGCTGTAAACATATATTTTCCCCGAAAACTGTGTACGTCCGCTATAGTCTTGTATGCCCACTGCAACATTATTGGTCAAATTAAATAGTTAGGTCCTCTGGGATACCATCTTTTGGCGTGGCACAGACTCCTACTACACAGAGCCACATAATTTGCACAACCACAGCTCATTATGCACAGATACTTTGCACAAACCACTGAAAACCTTGGTGCATAGTCTTTTCATAAAAAAGAGAGAGCATGTTCGCAAACAAGAATGTTAGAATTGGCATCCTTAGCATGTTTTCTCGAATCTTTGCCTCTATCTTCTGTATTTTGATAATATGCTGGATCTAGTTTTTGCTGGCTTAGATGCTTTGGGCACTTTGCCACTGCTGATCAGTGAGTGTCAAAGTGCTCCCTGGGCTGTTCTGATTGGTTATCCATGATTGCCATATTTTATGTATTGGTTAGTCCTTAGTTACATGCCCTAAGTGTGCCAGTCCCTGTAAATCAAATGCTACTAGTGGGGCTGCAGCACAGGTTGTGCCACCCACAGAAGTAGCCCTGTAATTGCATCTCCGGCCTGCCATTGCAGTGTCTGCGCGCACAGTTTTAAACTGCCAAGTCGACCTGACAAGGACACCCACTTGCCAGGCCCTAACCGTCCCTTTTCTTACAGGTAGGCCCAAGGTACCCCTAAGGGCAGGCTGCAGTGTAGGTAAAAGGTAAGACATATGCTGGCATGTTTAACATGTCCTGATAGTGAAATAGTGCCAGTTTCATTTTTCACTATTGAACAGCTATCTGTCCCTTTGGCTAACATGGAAGTTATGTTGTAACCTGTAGCGGCTCGAGAAGGGAGTGCTACAGGGCGGTGGGGTGGGGTTGGGGAGGATCAGGGTGGAGGGTAGTAAAATATGACATACAGCCGAACAGAGGTAAGTAAACAAACAAATAAGTAAAATGAATTTCATTGCACGCGCTGGATTGCCAAATGTGAAGCAGCCCGCGCAATGAAATTCGTTTTATTTATTTATTTGTTTACTTACATCAGTTCGGCCGTATTTCGTTGTTTACTAGTGGAAGATAAAGTTTGAGTGGGATGAGGGAAAAAGCCTTCTAAATGTCTAGGAACACTCATTAATATAGATTGATACTTGTGTAACATTTCAACAGGCGTTCTCCATCGTTATGAAATAGGAACAGTTCACAAAATTATGTCATTGGTCATTACTTCTTCTTCCAATTCCCACAGTCTGCACTCTTGTTGCCATTAGTTGATACAAAGTATCCTAACTTGTTACATGAGGGATGGTTCTCATCATTCAATCAATTAGGGTTTTGTATAGCATGACTACTCACCTGTGAAGATCTTGAGGCGCTGGGGGAGAGGGGTCGCTTGTTGTACTGGGTCGAGGATCATTAGAGGAGCCAAATCTTGAGGTCTTTCCTGAATTGGATCAGTGACGTGGATTGCCTGAGGTGGAGGGGCAGGGTGTTCCAGGTCTTGGCGACAAGATACGAAAACAACATTCCTCCGGTTCTGGTCTGGATCCTGGGGATGGAGGTCAGGGAATGTTGGGAGGATCAGAGCTGTCTGGCAGGTCTGAGAAATGTGAGTTGGTGGTTCAGGTATGCTGGTCCTTCGTCGTCTCATGAGAACTCTCTTACCAAAGTTAAAGGATGCTCTATAGGGTCGATGCATGAACAATAGCTAGTCAGTAATGTGAAAGCATCTATCAATGTTATTTGGAAACATCATCCTCATTAAAGTCTGTAAGTCAACATTTAACACAAAAAATGTCCGAAGCTTATTGTATTCTAACACATGAACATGAGTGAGCAGCGGGATAAACGTGATGTTACAGTCAGCACATTTCTGAAAGATGTCACTAATGCTAAGCAGTTTTTCTAAATCTCTCATTCATGTAACTGTGAGCAAGAGCTGAGTGAGAAGACTTTTGGCCCTTGTTAATATGGAATTCAGATATGATGGCTTAGTGCAAAAAACAATTTCTCTGAAACGTGCCTTAATACACATACATTTGGTTAATATATTTTCACAGTTTAATTTACAAGTTTTCTGAACAGCATGCATTTATTTTTTTCTGCAAATCATTTCCTACATAAACATTTATACAACAGTTAAAGCATTTTAAGTGTAATTCAAGAAAGATGAGTAAGTCAGTTTCCTATATTCACAGTGGGGAACATCCTTTACAACGAATGTTTTACAACGCGGTACCATTACCATGCAAGTTTTTCAACGAAAGTCGTTGGAGGGCGCTCTAGGATAGGGAATAGTTTAATTTACTATCCAACACCTTCCCTACTATCCACGGGGACTGGAGTTGGAATAGTGAATTAAACTATTCACTATTCAGCCTCCCCCAACTCAAGTTGTTGTAACGACTTGCGTTGTAAATCCTGCGTCGTAACGGTACGCGTTGTAAAAGCACACGTTGTACCTTCATACATCCTTCACAGTCAATTCTCCTACTACGATTGATTTCTTCTTTTCCCTCAAAACAGGATTTTGTTGTGTATCTCCATTTAGGTCATTTTTAATCTTGTGGTTAATCCCGAAAACTCTTACTGTGGTCCCCAATATGCTCTCTGCCACCTAGGGGGCAATACAACTGAACTGTTAGAACAGACTTCATCAGCTCAGATAAGAAATGATGCTTAAAGAAAGGGCAGGAATTGATGTTATTCCTTTTCTGCTACATTCGGATTAGAAGAGTGCTTGGTTTTACTTAAGCTGTGCATGAAAAGAGATTGTATTTACTTATACAATAGTAGACAAAATCGTACTTTATATGGTGCTGCAGAGCAGGCAGCAATACCAATAGTTTTTCAAGATGAGTCAAAGAAAATGGTCCACCCTCTTACTTTGAAAACAGAGAAGCACTGGAAAAATGGTTATAGATCGTTGGCTGGAGAGTCATGTCTGGTATATAGCATATTAGAACATTGGAATGTTGGGAGCTCCATTACAGACAATGGAGTGCTCCCTGCTTCTATGGGCCAGTAAAGGCCCGCAGAGCAACATTCCAATGTTCTACAAAGGCTTCTCGAAGCTCGAGGAGATTTATATCCCTTCGAGCTTCGAGAACCCTTTGTTTAATTTGTTAGAACATTCTGCCCTCTAGTGGCAGAATGTTCTAATAGCCTTATAGCCCTTCGTAGCAGGGCTATACCGGCTATTAAAGTCCTGCTGTCTCGTTAAAGTCCCTCGCGTTCGGCTCGGGCCTTTAACGATTCAGCGGGCCTTTAATAGCCGGTATAGCCCGCTACGGAGGGCTATAAGGCTATATTGAATAGTTTCTTTAATAGTAACTTTCTCTGTAAAATAGACAAAGGAATACATTCCCAATATGGCTCTGCATGGGCTTTAGCTCCATGTACATTTAAAAAAATGCTGCAATACTACTTTTTGAAGCATGGATAGCATCAACACGAAGTTCTATTAGAGAGCACACCCATTTTGTTTTCTATACTGTGATGCACCCTACATGCATTTTTTTTTATTGCAATCTGATTTTATTCACGATTTTTTTTCCAAGAATCAAATGTCTGAGTGTCATAATCTTCATATCTTTTATTGCCTTTAAGCATTACTTTTGCTTCCTGACAATTGCCTCTCCATTCCAGCATTTGCACAATGATGTTGCCTAGAGCATCTTGGACCAATACTCACAATTAGATGTAAACTGGTCAAAGCCTCTGTCTTGAAGGTAAGGTTATGAAAAAAGGTCAAGTGTTCTAATTTTTTGCCTCTTTAGATAAAGGGAAATTACTGTGCCATCAGTCTTTAAAGAAGCAGTGGTTATTCCGCTACAAAAAAGCAAGGTATTGACCCTCAGAAGCTAGACAATTACAGACCTATATCCCTTCTTCCATTTCCGACTGAACTACTGGAGACATATGTAGCCAAACCTTTTAGCACCTTCACAGAGGGAACTAATTTCTTAGATTCCAATCAGGCAGGTTTTCCTCCATCCCACTCCACCGAATCTACAATACTATCTGTCATGGAAGATCTAAAAGTAAAGGTGGACGAGGACTGCACTCAAGCCCTGATTCTCTTGGACCTGTCTGCAGCCTTCGATACTGTCAACCATGATATATTTATGGAATGTATTGCTGCAGCAGGTCTCAGAGGTGCTGCACTGAGTTGGTTTAAAGCCTTCTTTGAGAACCGGAAGCAATCAGTGTGGCTTTCGCCCTACAAATCAGGCACTGTTAATATGAGCTGTAGAGTACTGCTAGGTTCCTCTCTAACCCCACTTCTATTTAATGTCTACATTTGCTCCCTCATATCTAGGCTTTGTCAGATGGGGTAAAGATCTATAACTATGCTGATGACCTGCAGCTGATCTTCTCCATCGATGTTTCAATAAAATCCAAGGAGTTTCCTAGGAACACCATGCTGTTCATCAGGAATTGGATGAACAATAATCAATTAAAACTAAACTCCGAAAAAAACTGGATCATCAGCACCAAAAACAAACTCCTTCACAGGACTCCTGCTCACTGGCCCCCCAGAGCTAAGCCCTGCACCTATTCCTAAGAATACGATTAAGAGCCAGGGCATACAGATCGACTTGGATCTTTCCATGAGCATGCAGATCGGCTCGGTTACCTCTTCATGTTTTTTCCATCTCTGGAAATTGAAAAAAATCTGAAGGTTTTTCAGCAGAGAGGCTAGCATCCAAATCATTATTGCCTTGATTTTATCAAAAATTGATCATGCAAATGTGATTTACTTAGGTCAAGCACACGTTCAGAAATACAGTCTGCAGCTCATACAAAATCAAGCCGCCAGAATTATCTATCAACAAGACAGAGGTGGTCACATTAAGCCACTGCTGAAAGAGCTCCACTGGCTTCCTGTGGAGCAGCGGTCAATGTTCAAAATGGAATATATCCTGTTTAAAGCTATGCATGGCACAGGTCACAAATACATATCTTCAGGAATTCACAAATACTCCCCACAGTGCACCCTAAGATCCATGCACTTGAATTTATTGGTAGTCCCCAGATTCAGACGCAAGCGGACAGGAGGATCGCGTTTTTCAATACAGGAACCCTAACTCTGAAACTCTCTGCCTACATCTCTGAGATTCGAAACAGTTCATTTGCTATTTAGTAGAAAGCTGAAGACCTGGCTTTTTACCCAAGCTTACATTTAGACATGGACTTCTTGACCGGTGACGCCAGAATTAAAAACTTAGCAATAAGAGACCTGTAGGTAAATGTGCACTTTAGAAATCCACAGAAACCTAACATAACTTGACAAAGGATACATCTAAGATTTTGATAATACCATTACCTGCATAATTTGAACTCCAACTGCATAATCTGAATATTTAACCGAAAAGGCAGACTTAATGGATGGCATCCTTTGTGACTTGGGAAATTATTGTATTGTTAAACTCGGATTAGATAATACTGACAATGCATCATGTGCCGACTTCATGTATTGTTATGAAGATTAAAAGTACATTGGTTTGCACGATCTCACCCATACTCAGTTTCACAAGAGTTGCAAGCAAGAGGGTAAAAATGTATGGTAAATAAGTAGTATATTGATGGTCGGTACTAATACAGAGAAACAGATTTATGTAGACATTTTATGTTCTGATGTGCACAGAAGAATGCAAGTGCTGTTGCTTTCTTATATTAATCTCTGGCCCGCTGTTAATGAATACATTTTAGTTATCAAGAACCAAAAAAAATGCTAAACATTTCACAATCCTTATGACAATATGAGAGCTATTCATAGTGCCTGATGTTTACATAATCACTCAGTGCAAATGACAGCAAAACGTTGTCCTGTTTCACGCAGATGTGAGGGCTCACAACACATTCACTGTTCAGGTACCCTAATTCTACATTTATCAGTTGCAATTTGGAAGAGTTCTCCCTACTGAGCAAATATTGCAATGTACAGGAGACAGAATTGCAGCTGAAGAAGGAAAGATAATCCAGACAGTGGTAAACCACAGGAAGGTTTCGAATATTTTTATCTCCTTTGCATCAACCTGGATGTGGTATATTTGGGGCGAACCGATTAGTCAAATTACATATGCAACAAAGGTTGTGTGGGCAGACCAGATATGTCGACCAATTTCAATCTCAACCTGGACAATGCACAGAACACACATTTTTGTTGTGATTAAACCCCATCTGAAAGATCGCAATGTTTTCGAACACAAATAAACATAATAATTCCTTGTGCAATAAATATCTGTTAGATATGCTTTTCTCAGGGTCTCCTCATGACATATGCGGGGTGGGGTCAATGTGAGTTAGGCCACTGGTGAACCCACTAGCCTGCATCAGGTTTCCTAGGCAATGAAAGTAAAGTGCAATCACACGATTAATTCGCGTTTATTTGAAATAAAGTTTTATTCTTCTGTAATGCAGTGCTTAATTTGATCCAGTGGTATCCGGTGCTCGGCACCAGCACTGAATTGTCAACACCTGCAAATATGACAGTGTTCCACATGTGACACGGTTTTTCTGGTTTAGAGATGATCATTGCACAGTTTGTATTTAATCAATGAACATTAAAAATAACTTATACCAGCCACCAAAGCCATTCTCATACCTTTAGGGGCCTGGAAAATTCCGAATTGTCACACTTCTAGGAGTGTGATGATTAGTAGTTGTGTTGTGTTGTGTTAGTACTGCTATTGGCAGGGCTGGCAGGGGCAGTAGAAAGTATAAGCTGCTGTGGCCTCACGAGGAGGGCCCTGGCACTTATTATTATATACATTAAGCACTGCTGAAAAGATTATCCTTTATTGATGCTGTTGCTACGAAAACGTTTAGCATCGCCGCAGGAAGGAATGCAGGTAGTGCGTTGCTTATGTCACAGGCAATATGGAGCCTCTAGCCTAATACCTGATGTAAATGATCATGTGACGTTTGCATTCTATCAGGTGTACATGTGCCTTTAAAGGCTCCACAATCTTTTCCACCGAGGGAATGAGTTGTGTCACCAGTCATAAACCTCCACACGAGAGTACTGTACAATTAAGAACATTTCAGACCGAGCCTGACATTTGAAGGAATATCAGGGAAGCGTCGCGTGGTTCAAGACCGCCGAATCGAACATTACCACTAAGACGAGCTGTCACATTCTGGATTTATCACGAATGTACGGTGATCATGTGTGACTACTTTTCAAGCGCATCAGGGTAATGAGAAGGGCTTTCATTTAGTTAAGTGGCATCTATCCATTCGAATTATTTGTGAGTGGGTAGTTTGTATCCAAAAACATTATTCGGGTCATTCATCAATGTCCCTCTCTACTGTTTGTCACTGTTCGTCATTTCTTGGCGGCGCGAAGGGCAGTGCAGCGTTCAACCTGGGAGCAGCGCGGTCCCTTGGACTCGACTCCTATCAGAAAGTCAGGAAAAGCAGCCGCATGCGGAATGGCCGGTGTGTTTGCGCAAGAAACTCGCGGGTCATGGTTAACCGTCATCATCAGGCGCGTAAGTACCGTTTGTGCAGCAGGTGCAGTGTCACCGGGGACCATTGAACCTTGAACATTGCTACATGTTACTACCCCAACAGTAATAGAAGGGCCCTGTTATTTGTTTGCTGGCACCAGGGCCCACGGCAACCTTGCTATGCAATTGGTCATTACATCAGATTCAGTCCAGTGTAAAGAATACAAACACTGCTTGAATGCTGTTTGAAATCAATGACGCACATTTTTCCACTAGAGTCAGAAATCTCGACTGCTTCTTTAAGCCCTGGGAAAGCACACTGAGCCCAATTCACAGCGCTTTTTTTTCTCCATGAGTAGGTGTGTCTCACTCCTGAAAATAAAGGCGCTTTGCTTTCTGCAGACCATGCTCTAACCTGCACTGCAACTGAGTTAGAACATGCTGCACAGTCCTGCCAAGTATCACGCATCAGACGTGACTCTAACGCATTTCAGTGTATGCATTTCAGTGTGGTGTTCCGCATCACCGCACTGAAATGCATTGTTATGCATTTTAATCCCTCTGACTCTGTACCAGCAATGAAGTAGTGGCCACGCCAGGCTGCTGGTGCGCGCGCCTATGCACCCTGCAGACTTGCCGCCCGGGCGCTAAGCTGCCACCAGCACAGGCTCAGTAACAGTTAATTCTGTGCACTGCTGCTACAATGTAACTTAATGACCTGCTATATTAATATTCCCACCCGGGCCGGGGCGCCGCTTGGCTGAGTCACTCACTGACTACAGCCTGAGCCAGACATGACGTCACCCGGCCTGGCCGAGATAGTGCCCAATACAGAGAGACACCCGGGCTGGACCTCTGCCTTTAGTGGTTGTGATAACTGGCTGTGGAGCCGCGGGGAAATTTGACATCATGTCCTCCTCATCCTGGAAGGAAGTGAGGTCGGATTCAGGAAGCCCTGGCACGTTCTGGACTCGGAGGCGTGCGCCGGCAGTCACACAGTCCTGTCGTCCCGCCGCATACAGATGACAAAACAAGTACTACTTTCAGCAGCATGATGAGCTGCATGGGGTGTGAGACTGACTATTCTAAGCCTGGCTCGAGTGTCACAGTCGATACAGCTCTCCGGTTGTGCCAAACTATTAAATGAACACAAAGTGACAGAGGGACAGTACGTACTTCTAGCCAGGCAGCCTGCAACTTTAGTACTGGGTTTTCACACTTACACACTACTCTGTACGTGACGCGTAACTGAAATGCCATAGGGAAGGGCTGAAATGACTGTAAACACTGTACCGGCCGCTAAGATCCAGAGAATTCATTTGCCCCTGTGAAAGACATTTTAGATCGGCTGCTCTCATTGCTTATTTCTTCAGGCAGGCTCCACGTCTGCCCAGCTGCTGAGATCCCTGTTTCCAAGCTCCATTGGCATGATACTTTGCCTTCTAAGTCTTTCGACTTTTAAAGGCCGTCTTTTGCTGTTCCGTTGTACGGTACCTAAAAGTATATTTTAGTTCAATAGGCAAACCTGACCTCCTTAGTTCAGTGTCTTTTTCTATTTTTTTTCTTCGTAGGGTGTTAACACCAGGGTGAAGGGTGCCGTCCGTAGGAAACGCACAACGGGTGCTAGATTCAGAATGGAATACTAACAGGTTACATATCGAAACCGTGAAATATTATGAGTACCTAGGAATAACATTCAATGATAATCTGTCCTTTAGACAGCATTTCATTAACCTTAAAGCAAAGGCAACATCCTTGTCCTTTGCTTTTAGAAAGTTGAGGGATAAGTTGTCTTGTCCAAATTACGAACATCTTTTAAAGTTTATGAAAGCAAAGCTGATCCCCTCTTTGACTTACGGTTCAATGATTTTTTGTGGTAAAGATACATAAATCCTTGATGACCTACAAATAAAAGTCTTCAAATCAGTCTTTGGGGACCCTAGGTATATAGGTCACTCTAATGTCAGATTAGACTTTGGTCTGAAAAGGCAATCTCTGGTACGGCAATCTGCCTTTTTAAAAATGTTATATTCTCTGTTTCGTTCAAACCAGTGTACCCTTGCAAACCAACGTTGGCAGGAGATAAAGAGGTATGAGCATGCTAGGAGTTGGAGAGCTTAACTAAGAGAGAGTTTACTCAATTTTAAGTGCCCAGTCTTTGAAGAAAAATTTAGGAGCAAGGCAGTATATAAACAGACAATAAATCGTTCAGTCACTCTTTTATCAAGTCTTTTAGATAAGGATGAGCTCACAAAAAAGAGTCACTCCTGGTCAGTTATAAACTCATGTATTAAATTAGAACCTCAATCATATCTCATGACCCATTTAAAACCATTTCTAAGGAACAAATGTATGCAGTTACAGTTTGGGAGATATCCCACAAAGGACGGAATACCCAAATGGGAAAAAAGTGGTCCATAAAAAGCTGTAGGTCATGTGGCTTTTATAACGGATCGTTAATACATATTGGGTCAGATGTAGGTAATCTACATTTACCGATTCAAAAATACCGAATTTTACCGATACGGTATTTTAGAATCAGTAAATGGTATGTAGGAAAAAATTCGGTAAATGTTACCAAATCGGTAAGATTCGGTATTTACAGATTCGGTAATTCCCATTCATTCCTATGGTCCTGGAGGCCCATAGGAATGAATTGGAAGCCATTCACTATTATTGATTCGGTAAATACCGAATCGGTAATAGAGGGCACATATTCAAGGGTGGCAGGGTGTCACATTGACACCCTTTTGCACCCCTGAATAGTGCATGGGTGCACATGTTGCACACATACATGCCCTAAGAGTATGTATGTCTGCCACATGGCACTTCAAATAAAATTAAAAAGTGAATTTTTAACAGAATTCGGTAATTACCACCAACTTGAAGTTGGTGGTAATTAACAAATTCTTACAGCTCATAAGCACTCTTTAATATGCTTTTTTACATAGCATTTACCAATTCGGTAAATACCGATTCGGTATTTACTGAATCGGTATTTACCGAATCGTCACCTACATTGGAAGGGGCTAAATACTGGTCGGTAACAGTCGAAATTCGGTAAATTAACGAATTTTGACCGTTACCGACCGGTATTGGGCTACCTACATCTGGCCCTAAGTAACTATGGGCCAGATGTAGGTATCCAAATACCGGTCGTTAACGGCCAAAAATACAGATTTTCTGCCGTTACCGACCGGTATTTGGATACTGAGATGTAGGGCCACCTAAAATACAGATATGGTAATTTTACAGAATCGGTAAATTTACCGATTCTGTAAAATTGCCGAATTGGTAAAATTACCAAATCTGTATTTATAGATGTAGGTAGCACTGTAATCAGTGCTACAGGGCTTTAAGAATTCGTTATTTACCACCAACTAGAAGTTGGTCTTAAATAATGAAAAGCCTTGAAAAAGCATTTTTTTTGCTTTTCAAACGCTGCCATGTTGCAGACATACATGCCCTTAGGGCATGTATGTCTGCAACATGTGCACCCATACACGATTGAGGGGTGCAACAGGGTGTCAAAGTGACACCCTGCCACCCTTCAATGTTTCCCCCAATTACCGAATCGGTATTTACCGATTCGGTAATTGACATTCATTCCTATGGGCCTCCAGGCCCATAGGAATAAATGGCAATTACCGAATCGGTAAATACCGATTCGGTAATTACCGATTCAGTAATTTCAAAAGAGAAATTACCTATATCCCATTTACCTACTCCTAAGTACCGAATCGGTATGATTCGGTATTTAAGAGTAGGTAAATCGAGATTACCTACATCTGGCCCTATGTGTCCTCAGCTGTCAGCTGTTAGAAGAGCTGAAGACTCTGTTGAGACACATTTCTAATGAACTAGGTGTGAGAACATGTTGACACTGAGAAAATTGCCAGCATGATCCCACAATTTGTAAAGTTCATTTATATTGTCGAAAAAAAGCTATTAACCAAGTGTGATGATGATTGTTATTGAAGCAACATGTCGCCAAAGACATCAATACCAAAATGATAATTTGCTCCTCTCTAAAAGTTTAGTGCACAACTCTGAATTTGAAGTTCCAAAGGGTTTTAAGTTGCTATAGTGATTGGGAAAACAAATTTGAGATTCAAGAAAAACGGTTTTAAAATTTTAAAACGCGCACAATTAGCTGTACTTTCTGGGCTGTCCTGCTAAGGAGAAAATTCTTTATTTCTTAATAACAGTTTTTGTAATTGTCCGCCAGTCTCTAGCACAACTGTACTTTACTTATTGCTGCTAAAAAACAAAAACAATTCTTTGCACATTGTACTTTAATTATTGATTGGCACAGGCACTTTTAATCATTGCTGCTAAATTTTCTGTATAAAGCTGTACATGTGTTTTGTCGACAACAATTAATGTTCTTAACCTATTGTTGGACCTGGCCTTGTGGCGTGGTTCGCCCCCGTTCCTCAGCTCCCCGTTAGCCCAGCCCCGTGCCCAGAAACCCCTGGCTGCCCTGCCCATGTCCGACCAAACGCCCACGACCCGCATCGGCCTGTCCCCGGCCACCTTCCCAGCCCCGCACGCTCCAAACCCGCAAGGCCCCATAGGCCCACCGGCAGCAATTTGCCCATCCCGAGATCCCTGACTCCATGGGCTTAGCATGACCCCAGCCCCAGCGAAGCTTAGGCTCCAGACGCGCTAGCCCCCGTTGGGAGGGTGAGGGCTACCCTAGTGAGAGACGACAGGGAGTTTTGATGGCACCTCCAGCCTCCCCTGAGAGACTGGTTTCTGTCACACCTCTGCTCTTCCCCTGGGGGCCAGTTTTGATTGCACCTCTGGCCTCCCTGAGTGCTGGCTCCAGACCTGCTGGGCGTCTGGGAATTCCCGGACGCATACTCAAAGGGATCAAAGAACCAACCACCGGACCTCACCAACGGGCCGCCCCCAAAGCCTCAGACCTCCGCCTGCGACGGTCCGGACATCAGAGGGCCACTGGACTATATCAAGGCCCGCCCAAGAACTAGCGTGCAGTTGTATCCTCGACAAAAAAGCCCTGCTGATCTGATCGCGGCTGCCCTTGGGGAAAACTGAACTTCGTAACTCTTCGAGCCCTGCTGACGCTGTCGCGGCTCATCCTTGGAACTGGAACATTGGAGCCCTGCTGACCTCGACGCGGCCCAATCTTGAATCCTAAAGACCTCAACGAACATCCTGAGCCCTGCTGACGTGGTCGCGGCTCCTCACGAATTACCCTCCAGATCGAGCCCTGCTGACTCTGTCGCGGCTCGAGGAGTACTCTGGTCTGGCTGGACTATCGGCACTACCAACACAAATTGAGTCATCCTCAAATGAGTAGGACAACCAGTGCGACTACCATCTCTCATAACCCCCGGCTCGAGGATTGAGAGCTGTGCGCAGGTTACGCTACGTACTGGCCTAAAAGACTGAGACTGTCCCGCTACCCCGTCCCAGAAGCCTTGAGACTTTTACGATCCCTCGATCGTGTGTACATAAGAGTGCTAATTCCTTTTACCTGTTTATAAAGAACTTGATATCGAAAACCTACGGTGTAGTGTCTGTTCATAAGTGTGGTGTGGTCCTCGTGTGTACGATTCAATACTTGAGGTCCTCCCCAGTGGGGATCCCTCGTTAGGGCTCGGCATTATTGGAGGGAGAGGCGGGTCACAGAAGAGTCGGGTAGACATAACCTGGCCTCTGCGACCGCCCCTTCTAACACCTATTGTATTTTATTCTTGATTGTAATGATTTTTATAAATCAACAAATAAAGTATAACTACAGGTGCTAGATTCAGTGGGGAAAGATGCAAGAGGGAGACGACTTCAGTGTAATTAAAAAAGCATAGTATAGCTCATACAGCTTGTATTTTCACCAGCGGGTCATAAGAAAGAATATGAAGCTATATCAAGTGCAATGGGGATAGAGCCAGCGACGTGGCTAAAAACTAAATATTTTTTAACTATTCTGCTAGCCTTTTTCCTGCAGGTAACTGCATATAAAATAAAATGTACACAGATTTAATGAAGAACATAAATGCAAGTTAAAGTAGCAGGTGGGAAATGCACTGTTATGTCATGGAAGCTCTGCTGGGTAATGTGATCACTACAGGTGTCTGTTTGTAACATCAACAGAATTGAACCCTTGTTGATGCATTGGAGATTAGGAAAATGTATTTGATGTGCTATGAAGTCCTAGCCTCTGGCAGCACTATGAATATGCATGTCATTATTTTCAAATTGTATAACTCAGAGTGTAAGATAGACTACGATAACAATGTGCACAAATAACTAGGAACTGTTAAGGGTTTGGCAAGGGTATAACAATACCCTTTCCACTGACATAGTAGAAGGGGGCCCTTGGCTCCCAGCCCGGAAAGTGGCACCGTAGCAAATGTATGCATTTGTGATGGTGTCTGCTGTGTTAAATGTTCAGAATGTTCTCTAGTCAGTCCTCGAACAGAAATAAAAAACACATTTAGTTTGGCATTCAGTTTGGCCCGTCTCGGAGAGGCCTGATTTATGGTATAATCTCCTAGTTGCACTTGCTATACTATGAACTTTGCTTTTTAGGCTAGCATGCTGTCTTGAATGATCAAATCAATAAGATCTTCTGAACAGCTACAGTGCCTACCTGTCTTCTGTTACTGAGAACTGCAGTCACAGTCTGTCTCTGGTTAGCGCCCTTCCATTTCTAGTGCTTTGTATTAGTTTAAAGATCTTTTTAGAGGTTCCTGTTACTCAAATGAGTGTAATTTCTGATTTTTATAAGTTTCCCTCATCTTTATCGCATGATTTTGGATAGATGTTGAAATGTTGCTTATAATTACACTGAAATTATAAAAATGTCACACATAGCAATCTGAAACCTGGGCAGCTAAGCATGCACTGACATAAAAAAGCAGTATTTTATTACAAACAAGCACACCAATCAGTTATGTGCCTGTGTGGAGGTACAGTACTTGCTCAGCATATTACCCCCTACTGTCCCTATGCCAGGCACACACTGCTGTTTCTAATCCATTGATTTCCACATTCCACTAAATTACTGTTGTCCATTTTCTGCAGTACTGAACAGGCGCCCCCATGCCTAGGGAAGGGGCGCCCTTAGTAGCGCCACAGGGCTGAGCCTCCAACAGGGCCCCTAGAAAAGGAAGGGGTTGGATGAGGTGATGTAATCGTGAGGCACAGTGAAATGAAACCTAGCAGAAACTTAACTTACCAGGTATTTAAGGCTGTGCCCTGGGTGTTTCATTCTCTTTGTCCCCTCGGACCGCAGCCTGGCCACAGGAGCATCGTTGATGTGTAGAAAGGTTTCTGGTTGGCGGTGGGTGGAATGGCAGGCTGAGTTGGAGGAGGCCGTGCCATAGTGTAATTACTAGTTAAGTTTATTTTATATAACATATTATTGGTATTTCATTTGAATTATGTTCTGCCAGCGCGCAACACCTTTGTTTGAGGTGGCAGACTGAGTTGGATGGGGCTGTGGCATAGTGTAATTACTAGTTACATTTATTTTTTATATTTTATTGGTATTTCATTTGAATTATGTGGGTGTGCGAAAGCTTTGTTTGAGATGGTTTGTTGTGCTGGGTCGCAGCGCGACCTCGCCCACAGGAAACACTGAACTGACAGGAAATTGTAGCATGCATTTATTATCGGCTGCAGGCTCAGCAGCACCAGCACTCTTCCCCAGGGATCAGCCTCAGGAGACAGTTTGCAAATTAAATTCTACTTACTGCGACACAGAACGTGTAGTCGAGTCGTTGATGTGAAGTGGGAGTGGGACTGAGGTGTAGACCCAGCCCTGATAATTATGTGCCGGTGCTAAGCACCGGAAAGCACCAGCACAAATTAAGCACTGGGCCGGAGGCTGATCGGATTGTGTGCATACCGCGTTTCTTGGCTGAGGGCGGCCCGTATATTTTGATCGTCTTCATGCCCTTCATTGGGTTTTGTAACCAGGTGTCTTGCGGCTTAGAGTTCAGGCGGCCCCTGCACTCCCAACACTTTTCGGACTATTCATTCTCCCGAAGGTCTGAAATCGAGCCATTTTAAATTGGGAAAAATGAAGCCTGTTATGCTGTGTAAGAGGCACGTTATTGGTGCCAGTTGAATCCAACTACAAGGCCGGTGGGGACCCCCCCATGGTGGGTGTCACCCGCCAAAGGTGGGTGAGATTACAGGTGTGGACTGCTATCTAGCAATGGCTCGAGAATGCTGACCTTGTTTCTAGACCTAGAAGTGGCAGCCATTCCAAAAGCATACGGTTGAGTTTCGCTTTGGCAGAGTCAAATTTCGTGCAATGGAAAGGGACAGTTGCTAAACGGAAACCTTCAATCCTGACACCAGTGCTTTGACGATGAGCTAGTTGATACAAATTGGAAAGTTTCATTTCGAGGGCTTACACATTTCCTCAGATAAGCACAATAATGGAAACTGCAACTGACATTGCCGAATTGTTGTCATAATTTGAACCATGCATATAAAGAAATAGATTGCACTGACCAGCAAGTCTTATACACGGTCCATAGCTCCTAATACTAGGCAATGTTACCAATGGACTGCAAGGGGCGTGGCTGGGCACTAGAGCATTCGGCTGCAGGCTGGGGGACCTGGGTTTTGAGATCCAGGTTTTGTTTGCAGCATGAGCGGGAGGGCTCTCAGTGCTGGCCTGTTTTCAGGGACCAGGTGTTCGGGACTCCTGCTCTCCATTTTAGGTTAGTTCAGCTGTGAGAAAGTGTGTAAAAATCTTACGGGTTTGCCTTGTGGAGGCAGTTGTGCACAGACATTGCGCTTCTACTGTGTGTGGAATGCGTGTCATGACTGAAAATTGGAGGCAAGGGTTGTGAGAGAGCGCAAATCAAGTAAAATGTAGAGGTGCACCATATTTACAAGCACGTTGCACCAGTCTAGTTAAAGGAACATATAAGAGTGTCGAATTTATAGAGTGCATACATATAAGAGTGTTTAATGAATACAGAGTGCATATATCAGTGTGAAAAGTTAATGTAGAAGTGTTTAGAGATGTTAGAATGACATTAAATTCCATGTTATGTGGCTGTTGCAGAGGAGAATGTAATGCTGCTAAACGTAGAAATGTGTAGGCCTCATGGCAGTTCACTGAGAAGAATACGTGCCTTTACAATTTCACATGATATGGATTACTGCTGTTATAATTCAAAGTATTATTGATCATAGACTGAAAATATATGTTTCATAGAAGTGTTTCCTATAACCAGTTGTGTGTAATAAGTTAGAATACTGTTTAGGCTGAGAAATAAAAGGTTCATAGAATGCACAGGCCTGTTTCATGTAATTCTAGTAGGCCTGGATAGATAAGGTCATTTCTTTTGATCTGCATGTGCTAGTTAAAATCAGGTCGTGTTAAGCATAAATTGTGGACCATGCTCGAAGGTTTACGACTTGTGAGATAAGCTGGAGGCCGGAATTTGGGGCCCACTTCATGGGTGTCTGTTTGCAGGTGCGAGGGGGTTCCAATCAAGAGAGTGATGAATAGAGCTCTGTCCTGGGAGACAGGCACAGGCCTGGAGGAGGGTTCAGGAATTTCCTGGGGGGTACCGTCTTGCCGGAGAGGAGCCTGAGAAGCAAGGTCAACGTTAACAAGGAGCCCAGAGGAGTATCAGCATGGAAAAAGCCAGAACTGACACCACGTGAGGGGTGTACGTGAGGGGCATCTCTGAGGGGCGTTTCAACTGTAATTGTGATTTTGTATTAGGGACAGCACCCCTGGGTGGAGTTAGAGCAGATGGCCTGAGGAACCTAAGAGAGCGGATGGGTAGGCAGATAGGGCATAACTGCGATGCACAGATTTCCAACAAAGACTAAGGGAAAGTGAGTGATCTTCTTTGGAAGTCACCACGGCTGACACCTTTTTAGGTTAAGATCTTGCTAAGTAGGGATGTCACTTAGTCTAGTGTAGGGACAGTCTAATCTGGATTTTTCTTCCTTTTGTAAATGACGCTCAAGTTACAATTTGTGTCTATTCTTGCAAACTTGCTGATCTTTGAATTAGTTTTGGTGATATTCTTCTGTCGCCTAAGAGCATTTAGAGAATTCATGTTTATATTGATGCCAGTGTATCTTTTGAACCTTATATTGAGATGTTTGTATCTCCAGTTGTCTTTAGCTTTATAATAAAACTTTAAAACGTATTCGTAGTAAGTGGTTCTTCAGAGTTGGGTAAGGTCTTGAATTGATTAACCTAGTAGTGGATTGCTTTTTACTCTAAGACAGGTAATAAAGGTTCAGTCGACCTGAGTTGGGATCTAGATCTATAGTGATCTGATAAGAGATCAAAAATCCCACGGTAACAGTTGGTAGCAGTGTAGGATGGTTACCTTCTAGAGGAAGGTGATCTAGACTAGGTTAAGATTACCCCGAGGCCCCTAGAGATCGAGAGATGAGCAGCAGAAGAATCGCCTGCCGAAGAAGGTGCTGACGGTACGAGAGAAAAGCAGCAGAGTCGGTCGAGAGTGAGTATAATAAGGGTCATGCGTTGTCAGATTGCGGTGTTTTGTTTTGTATCTGTATTGTAATGTCATGCGGAGTTGAATGCCTGTAGTGTGATTGAGGGAGGGTTGTGAGCGCGCGCAACCTGGTGAAAATCTTAAGTTCAGAGAAGAGCTTAAGTGTTTCGGGTGTATCGAACATCCAGAGTAATTGTCGACCATTGTAAAGGGGGTCATGAGGTACCATTGATCGCCCGCAGGACCATGATAGGGGGAACGCAAGAGTGAGTGTATGGGTAACGGACGCAGGTCGGAAGTTATCGTGTGTAAGTAACCTATCAGTCAAGGCGATTGTCTGGACGTTCACGGAAAGACACTTCGTCAGTTAAGGTGACAATTACAGTTAGACTGTGGGCGTACAGTCAAGGAAAGTGATCGCTTGGTCGGAAGTAATCATTTTTCAGGGTATGAATGGGACGCATGCATGACCGGGAGACAAGCTGAGAGAGGAGGAGAACTGCTGCGAAGGGGAGACGAGTGACGTCAGAGAGAGCCGCGCTGTGATAGGCCGGTTGACGCGAACCGCGCCGTGATAGGCCGGTTGGTGTGAAGCCGCGCTGTGATAGGCCGGTTAGCGAGAACCGCGCTGGGATTGGTGGATTGTCATCAGGAAGTAAACGAACGCAGGGAAATAGGAAAATTGTAGATTTTGAACATGAAGTGTTTTAAATGCTTGAGAGCGATCTTTAAGAGAAAAAGGAGAGAATCATATTACGGGGAAGAGGCCCCGCCAGAGGGTACACCAGCTCATTATATGGCTACGAATGTTGGGTTGCATACTATACTGTGGCTTAGTACTTGGAGTAAGATTACAGAAGGGAACGAGGAACTGACTTTTCCGGAACACGGAACGTTTAGATTAGAAGTGTTGCACCAGCTCAAAGCAGTTATGTCTTCATTGAGACCTTTGCCTAGACCAACACAGTTTGAGGCCCTTAATGCGTGGATTAGGGCGGCGCACGACAGGAATCAGAACAGACGTCAAGAAAGGGTGAGACGATCGGTAAGAGCAGTACAAGATGCCAAATGGGATGCGGAAAACAAGAAATGGAGGGTACAGACTATTGAAGTGGATAAGTTGTACCCAGTGATAGAGGTTACAGGAGAAAAGAGAACCCCAGAGGAGGATGACGAGAGCGAGACAGAGAATAGCCTAATAAATAGGTTGTTGATAGATAGACCGCCTCCGTACAATAGGAAGATGGAAGGTATTGAGCTCCCAAGGGAAGAGAGGGTTGGCATAGAGGAGAATCGATCATTCCCTATAACGGACCGGGTACCTACCAGAGGTGAGGAAACACCACAACTTAGTCCAGTACAGAGGGTAGTCGGAAGGTTTGTGGTGCAGAAGGTGCCAGCAACGGAGTGTGTTGAGTCTCATGGATTGCCAGATGCTCTTCAAGTACCCGTTACCATAGGTCCTATAGTGTCGGTTTATAACCCAGAGAAAGTGCGAGAGGAGGAACAGGTACGGCTAGACAGAGAAAGAGCAGAAATGGAAAGAAGGAACAACATGACAAATGCCTGGAGGCAATTGCCAGGACCGACAAAATGGAGCACCCCATTGGATTCAGCAGTGGATCCCATAACAGATCAGGGGGGTCAGAGAGGACCGATGGATCTGAGAGGACCACGGCCAAAATCCTTTAAGGAGTTGAGGGCTGATTTGAGGGAATGGGATGCTGCCACAGAAACACAGAGTAACAGGTCAAGAGCGGAAGCTGAGTGTGGAAGTCGAGGCGATGGGACATTGTCTCACTGTGGGGCTAGCGAAAGCGGTCAGGAGTGGGACGGTAAGAGTCAGGAGAGTAGAGGAGCTACCCGTCATATCCACGGTGGAAGTAGGCAGGAGCAAGAAGGTAGAAGTACAGAGTGTGGAGGGGTGTCTCGTCTCATTCACAGTGAGGGAGACCGAAGGACACAAGAGTACAGGGATAGCTTTAAGTGCACCCACCATGCACCTGGCGATAACATACAGCATTGGAATCGCGGGAACATGGGGAGCCACGAGGTGTCTCACCATGTGTCAAGCGATCATGGGCAGGAGCGGGATCGCGGGAACATGGGGAGCCGCGAAGGGTCTTGCCATGCGTCGAGTGATCGTGGACATCAGGGGAATTGCGAAAGCATGGGGAATAATGGAGTGTCTTACCATGCACCTAGAGACATCAGGCAGAATGGGAGATGTGGGATTATGGGGAATCGAGCAGTGTTTCACCATACACCAAGAGAGGATGGAACTGCATGGGACCTGGAGGGATGGGAGCATGGGAGGACTCCCCATAACACGCCTGAGCCCAGACATAGGACTCAGAGCTGTGATGGGAGAGACGTAAATGGTCTCTCTAGAGACAACACACTGAAAGCTGTGATAAAGGCAAAAAGGCTCGATGTGACCAGTTTAAAATCTGACCTGGACGAGATAATAGATGGTACGTTGCCTTTAGAAAGGATCGACATGTACGAGCAAGATGAGGTGCTGTTTATAGCAAAGGATATTACTCGGAAGGCAAGAGCAATTCACGAGAAATTGTCTGAACTGGCAGACAAGTATATGGTAGACTTGTCGAGAACAAAGGCATTACAGGGTAACCATAGGTTGCATTATTCAGATCAGGACCTGGACGAGAGGAGGACAATTGGATTAAAAACACACATAAGGGAACTGATCACAGGAATAAGGGCATGGAGAGATCTGGATAAATGGGAAGAAAGGTGGTCCAAGAAAGGGACTGTCAGGCGGAGCGCGATTGTGATGTCCCTGGAGGGAGGGCCACTGCGGATGGAGGCATTCCCTTTGCGAGAAATATCGAATGGGAGTTATGTACATGTGCCCTGGAGTAGGGGAGATTTGGCTGCGTTTACCAATTCATTTCCGAAGTTAAGAGAGAATCCTGTAGAGTGGTACAAGCAGGTAGAGAGGTTTGTGAAGATCTCGAAGGTACTGTGTATCGATTTGAACACCTTATTTGATATTGTGGTCCCAGGAGACTTGTGGACAGCATGCAAAGTTAGTGTCGAATGGCCCACAGAAGAACCAAAAAGAGATGCTCGCACTAATGGTCCGTCAGAAAGAGTAATGATAAAATATGAAAAAGTGATGACATAGCTGAAAGACAAGGTGCCACCGCAGGATATAGATTGGGTGAAAATAGACCGAACTAGACAGGAACCCAAGGAGACAGCCCATGAATTTTATGAACGATTGCTGAAAATGTTCAAACAGTACAGTGGATTAGATGTAATGGATCCCAAAGACATAGGACAGTTTGTATCGAAGTTCGTTTTGGGGTTGAGACCTGCTATTTATTTGATGATTCAGCAACACTTAATTTGCTGGCAAAACAAACCATTGGATGAAATTTTGAGATATGCAAGGTATTGCAGTGATGAAATAGACTCAAAAGCAAAGAAACTTAAGGAGAAGTTGATGATGGTTCAGATGCAGTCGGCTGGAAAGGGTGGACAACAGCAACAGGGAACAGGGACGATGGGAAGGAGATCAAATAATCAGAATAGGGACAACGAGGAAAATCCGAGACCTAGAATAGACTTTGCTACATTGAAAAAGACGACAAAGTGTCACCAGTGTCACCAGGTGGGACATTGGAAACGCGAGTGTCCCTATAACCCTGAAAACGGAGAACTGGAAGTAGAGGAGGAAGAAGTTCAGACCGTTCCAGTACAAGGGGTGACAGTACCTAAGGGAAAGGTGGCCAAAGGGGGGACTTCGGCTCCTCGAGCCCAGTTCCCGCAACCACCAAAGATTACGACAGGGGGGAAGATCTATAGACAAATGTCTCTTTTAGTAGGAGGAGAAGAGTGTTACTACGTTGATCCGCTAACTGGACGGCGTGTGAGTAGAGAGGAAGACTGTACCCTCGGGGCAGTTCTAGAAGTGGACCAAAGAGGACCGTTTGTTGAGGCTGAGGTGGCGGGGTGTCCTACGACATTCTTAGTAGATACCGGAGCTACTCGATAAACTTTGAGATCAGCCGTGGTTCCGGATCTGCCAATGTCTGGGGAAACAATTCAAGTGATAGGAGTCGTAAATAGGAGAATGACTAACCCTTTGACAGAACCAGTGCTAGTGAGAATAGGAAACTACAGCGATGAACATCAGTTTGTAGTATGTGATTCTAGCCCTGTGTGTCTGTTAGGAAGAGACTTATTGTGCAAACTAAATTGCACAATATACTGCACGCCTCAGGGAGTAGAGGTACAGACTAACGACGATGACGCCACCTTTAAAGTTGCGAATTCAAAAGTATGCGTAGAACTGTATCCTACCCTGATGGTGGAAGAGCTCCCCTGGGACTTAAGAGATACTGTGTCATCTGAAGTATGGGATTTCACTGGAGAAGAGATAGGATTGATTAAAGGGGTAGAACCAGTGAAAATCGTGATAAAACCAAATGTTGAATATCCAAGAACGCCTCAATACAAATTGACCCCGGAGACGATTGCAGGGATAAAACCCGTGATCGACTCCATGATTAAGCAGGGAATACTGAAAGAAATCGTGGGTAGTCCATGCAACTCCCCGATTATGGGTTTGCAGAAACCTAGCGGGAAATTTAGAATAGTACAGGATCTCCGAAACGTTAATAGCATAGTTGTTTCATGTTGTCCAGTGGTACCGAATCCATCAGTGATATTGTTTCAGATACCATTCCAAGCTGAGTGGTTCACAGTGATAGATCTCTGCCAGGCTTTCTTTTCAATTCCATTAGATGAGGAGAGCCAGTTTCTTTTTGCATTTAAGCTGGAAAATCGCGTCTTAACATGGTGTCGTATCCCACAGGGGTATACAGAAAGCCCATCGATTTTCAACCAGCTACTGAAGAGAAATCTTGAAAGTCTAGTACTACCACAGAACTCGGTTCTGGTTCAGTACATAGACGACCTACTTGTTGCGTCAGAAACAGAAGAAGCTTGTAAGACAGACACCATCACCTTGCTGAACCATCTAGCTGAAAATGGGCATAAGGTGTCTCCGAGCAAATTACAGTACTGTCTGACAGAAGTACAGTACTTGGGTCACCGAATTGAAAAAGGAAAGCGGAAGGTGTCACCAGACAGGATAGAGGCGATCATGAAAATGAATTCGCCTACGACACAAAGAGAGGTCAGGATGTTCCTAGGAATGGTTGGTTATTGCCGACAGTGGATAGCTAACTTTTCCCTGAAAGCAAAACCCTTACAAAAACTGACGCACAAGGAGGTGAGTGATCCGGTACCATGGGACAAGGATTGTTTGATGTCGTTCCTACAGCTGAGAGAGGACTTGTGTCGTGCTCCAGCTTTGGGAATGCCTGATTACGAAAAAACATTTTTACTTTACTGTTGCGAAAGGGAAGGTTGTGCTTTGTCAGTCCTAGCACAAATTCATGGAAATGCCCGTAGACCAGTTGCATATTTTTTGGCTACTTTAGACCCTGTAGCCGCAGCGTTGCCCGGATGTCTCAAATCCGTTGCTGCAACGGGTGTCAGCATTGAAAGGTGTGAAAGTATTGTGATGGGACATCAATTAGTGGTGTATGTACCTCATTCTGTAGAACTGTTAATGACCAGGACCAAGACACAGCACTTGACCAATAATAGGCTCACGCGCTACGAGCAAGTTATTCTTGCTGCAGAGAACGTGACCCTTAAGAGGTGCTCTGTTTTGAATCCTGCCACTTTGATGCCACTCCCTAATGATATAGAAGACGAGGAATGTGAAGATCATGATTTCCTTGATGTGACTGAACTATGCACCAAGCCAAGACCAGATATTGTGGATGAGCCATTGACTGACCCTGATGAAATTTTCTTTGTTGATGGCTCATGTGTAAGGGACAATACTGGTCAGTTGAGAGCAGCTTATGCTGTTTGCACCATTACTGGAGTTGTAGAAGCCGCTTGCCTGGAAGGAGTACACTCCGCTCAGGTAGCTGAAATTATTGCATTGACACGTGCCTGTTTAGCAGGTAGAAAAATTTGAGTCACCATTTACACGGATAGCCAATATGGTTTCGGTGTAGTTCATGACTTTGGGCAATTGTGGTCTCAGAGAGGTTACATGACCTCCTCAGGTTCGCCTATCCGAAATGGGGAGTTTGTGCGACTATTGTTAGAAGCGTTACAAGGTCCGGCAGCTATTGCCGTTGTTAAATGTGTAGCACACACCAAAGGTACAGATTTTGTGTCCCAAGGAAATCGTTATGCCGACGAAGTTGCTCGTTACTGTGCAGAGCAAGGATACTCTTTCACGGAAGTGGAAGTGGGTGGGACACAGGAAAAGACAGAGGTAAACATGATGCTAGAAGCAGTTGATACTTGGGATGATCTAAAAGGCATGCAAGAGAACGCATCAGATTTTGAGAAAAAGACATGGGAAACAGCAGGTTGTATAAAAAGTGAAATGGATTTGTGGATTTCAGCAGATGGAAGGGCAGTATTACCAAATGAATTAGTGAGTCCAATGGCAAGACAGATACATGGTCCAGTACATTTAGGAAGAGATGCCATGCTGCGGGTATTTAGGCAGACTTGGTATAATCCGAAATTTAGAGTAGTGCAATTTAGAGTAGAAGCAGTGTGTCAGAGGTGTGTAACATGTCAGCAATTGAACGTAGGGAAAAGGACACCAGTTACATTGAGTCACATTGGGAGGTCTGGTGGGCCTTTCAACCGAATGCAATTAGACTTTATTGAGATGCCAAAATGCAACCGCCTCAGGTATGTTCTGGTGGTTGTATGCATATTTTCCAGATGGGTCCAGGCATACCCTACACACAGGTGCGATACACTCACAGTAGCAAAGTTGTTGCTTAGAGAGTTAATACCACGCATCCGGGTGCCGACCTCTTTGGAATCAGATAGAGGGACACATTTTAACAGTGAAGTTATGAAGATGCTTTGCTCTGCATTAAATATTGATCAGAAGTTGCACTGTAGCTATCGACCAGAGGCTTCGGGGATCGTGGAGCAGATAAATGGAACCATAAAATCCCGAATGGCCAAAGTATGTTCATCGACGTCCTTAAGCTGGCCTGATGCCCTGCCATTGGTACTCATGAGTATGCGTAGCACACCAGACAGGAGAACAGGCCTCTCCCCACACGAGGTTTTAATGGGGAAGGCAATGAGACTTCCGTCTGTTCCAACTACAGCTTTGTTGAATATCACAGATGATCTGATCCTGGATTATTGCAAGGGACTTTCTGATGTCATTCATTCTGTGTCTCTTCAGGTGCAGGCTGCTGAAATTCCATCTTCCAGAGACCTATGTCATGACCTGTGCCCTGGTGACTGGGTGTTGGTGAAGAAGCACGTCCGAAAGAACTGCCTAGACGTGCGCTGGAAGGGGCCATACCAGATAATTCTAACAACGAATACTGCTGTAAAGTGTGGAGGGCTGCCAAATTGGATTCACGCCTCCCACACTCGAAGAGTTCCAGCACCCCTGGAAGAAACAGCTCCTCTCACAGATGAAAATCCAGCTGTGGACGACGAACCACTAGAGGGGATCAGTCAAGCTGTGGGGGTGTCGGAGGAAGCTGGGAGAGCTTCAGATCAAGCGGAAGAAAGACAGGACGACAGTGAAACTGACGTTGCCACAGAAGGAGAAAGTTGCTGTGAATACGGCTCAGACACTGATCAAGTCACAAGTGATCAAGAACTGAGAGTGAGGACAAGAAATAGGAGAACAAGGCGTGGAGAAGCTAGTTGGCCTGAAAGGAAGAAGAGGCTGAGCTTGAAGCCAACTCCAGGGAGAACCCTTGCTCCTATATCTGAAGACTCCGATCTGGACGAAGGTGCACAGAATCGAGAACAGGAGGGTCCAAGAAGATCGAGGAGGGTGCGAGTGCCCTCCAGAAGATACGCCACTCCTGAGTGGACCTACCTAGCAGCAGATGTCTAGTGCACGTAGATCCGAGAGGGTGAGGGAAGTGACAGTGACCAGTACTGACCCAATCATAACATTGGAAGTGGTGTTGTTGGTACCTGGACTAGAGATCGAAGGGTTGCTGACACTCACTGTCCCCAATCCGCCTTATCTGAGCAAAATAAGAGAACTGGTTTTAAACAGAGTAGAATTTCCAACTTTTTGTCCAACGATACAAGCACTCGAGGAGATCATTCTTCGCTTAGAAATATTAGAATACGTGATTAGAGCCGCTGGAACACGCCTGATTACAGACGGCTAAAGACTTTGTAAATAAACAAGATTGAGAGATAACTTAGCGCCAAGTGGAAGAAGAAGACATTTAGGGACTCTTCCATTTAGAGGACGGAGAAGGGCTAGGGTTGTCTGTTGCTATAATTCAAAAGACTGATCTTGCAAAAGGGATTGTCAGCTTCCAGGTGTGGTTCGAAAAGACCGAATAAACAAAGAAAACTGTTGAAGGAGCAAAGAAAAGAGACTTTGTGTTGTGGTGGAAAAATTTGAACTACACTGTCTTGAGATCATGGAGGCCGGCAACCCGAACCGCAAAGCAAAATGCATAGTAGGCACACTTTTAGTGGGAGTAATTTTTCTTATAGTTTTAGTAGTTACTGTATCTTATATAGAGGGACATAAAAATGAAGAGAAGGCAACAAAAGAAGCAACAGTTGTAGTGACACTGAAACCTACTACTGCTGGTAAAAAGGGGGACAATACAGAGAAAGACAAAGCTTTGCTAGCAGCAGAAGCTCGTAGGTTGCACGTAGATGAATCACAAGGAAATTTCAAATCAAATGCATATGCTAAATTACTTTATGAATACATTGATGCTATGGAGGCAAAGGACTGTTATGTCTGCATGCAATTGCCAGCCTCTGTAGAAGAAGGTATTAGATACCATCATCTTCCATTGACTTATGGAATCACATGTAGTTTGTTGCTTAGTATATTTTATGAACGCAATAGCTTTGAGTATTATTTTTCAAACTTTGACGCTGTTTTACCAGAGGTCCCGGCCTACAAGCATATGAACAAGTGGGACTATTATAAGAGTGAGGATCGATTAAGGAAATTTTTCATTCCTTGGAGAACGCTGTATACTTCATATGCCCGAAGAAATAATTTGACTTGTAAAGTGTCAGAAATTGAGAAAAAGTTTATAGGGCAGGTGGATGATCGGTATAGGAGGCAAAAGATCCTAAAGGCTTCGGGCCAATGGAAAACAGATTGGACCGAGGAGGGAAAGTCACACAAGAGGAAGGGTAGTAATGGTCCAATAGCTTTAGACCGAGTGCAAAGAGGAAAACTATGTATATACAGGGGTAAAACCTACTATGAGAATGTGTTTGTGGGAGAAGTAAGTTGTGAACATGCTTTCCAAATAGAATACTATACAAAGGATTTCCTGAAGGGAATGCAGGTGATCCCGAATGTATATTTTGTCTGTGGAAGAAATGCATACGTGAAACTACCGGATAATTGGTACGGATCATGTTATTTAGCAATTGTCTTCCCCAAAATATATCATGCTAAGGATCTAGAAATCATAGAGGGAAGAACTCAAGCCAGAGGGAGAAGGGATGTAAGCAATGATGAGGTAGTTGGAGACGTATTTGGTGCCATGTTCCCTCTTCTAGGGTTAATACTGAACGATGTCAAGATTAGGAGATTGGCAACTGTTGTAGATAGATTATCTGCCAGTACTGCTAGATCATTAATGCTGGTGGAGGGAGAGATGCAATCGATAAGGGCAATGGTTCTCCAGAACCGACTTGCTCTAGACGTTCTGTTAGCTAAAGAGGGCGGAGTCTGTAAGGCTTTGAAGGTCCAGGAATGTTGCACTTACATTCCAGACAATTCAAAACCTCTTGAGAAATATATACAGAACATCACTGAAATTCATCATGAGATTGAGGATCTGACACAGGTAAATGTGTGGGAAAAAGTAGGTTATGGAATGGGTAAAGTTGGAGGTTGGTTTGCCAATCTAGGGAAGAGTTTCATTTGGTACATACTGAAACCTATCATCATAATAGTGATTTGTGTAATCACATTGTGGGGGTTGGTGCGGCTGTATCAATGGTATAGGTCAAATAGGTTGCAAAGATCTATGAGAGAGCAGGAGCAGAGGTTAGCTGCAATGCAGGATAACCAGTACAGGAGTCTGAGGGCTCTAGAGATGATGAAGCGAGGGAGCATTGCAACGAGTTCTGTTTAATTCAATTCATACCCTCAGGGATGGGGTTGTGATGGTGATGACCTCTAAAGGTCATCAAAGGGGGGAACTGAGAGAGCGCAAATCAAGTAAAATGTAGAGGTGCACCATATTTACAAGCACGTTGCACCTGTCTAGTTAAAGGAACATATAAGAGTGTCGAATTTATAGAGTGCATACATATAAGAGTGTTTAATTAATACAGAGTGCATATATCAGTGTGAAAAGCTAATGTAGAAGTGTTTAGAGATGTTAGAATGACATTAAATTCCATGTTATGTGGCTGTTGCAGAGGAGAATGTAATGCTGCTAAACGTAGAAATGTGTAGGCTTCATGGCAGTTCACTGAGAAGAATACGTGCCTTTACAATTTCACATGATATGGATTACTGCTGTTATAATTCAAAGTATTATTGATCATAGACTGAAAATATATATTTCATAGAAGTGTTTCCTATAACCAGTTGTGTGTAATAAGTTAGAATACTGTTTAGGCTGAGAAATAAAAGGTTCATAGAATGCACAGGCCTGTTTCATGTAATTCTAGTAGGCCTGGAGAGATAAGGTTGTTTCTTTTGATCTGCATGTGCTAGTTAAAATCAGGTTGTGTTAAGCATAAATTGTGGACCATGCTCGAAGGTTTACGACTTGTGAGATAAGCTGGAGGCCGGAATTTGGGGCCCACTTCATGGGTGTCTGTTTGCAGGTGCGAGGGGGTTCCAATCAAGAGAGTGATGAATAGAGCTCTGTTCTGGGAGACAGGCACAGGCCTGGAGGAGGGTTCAGGAATTTCCTGGGGGGTACCGTCTTGCCGGAGAGGAGCCTGAGAAGCAAGGTCAACGTTAACAAGGAGCCCAGAGGAGTATCAGCATGGAAAAAGCCAGAACCGACACCACGTGAGGGGTGTACGTGAGGGGCGTCTCTGAGGGGCGTTTCAACTGTAATTGTGATTTTGTATTAGGGACAGCACCCCTGGGTGGAGTTAGAGCAGATGGCCTGAGGAACCTAAGAGAGCGGATGGGTAGGCAGATAGGGCATAACTGCGATGCACAGATTTCCAACAAAGACTAAGGGAAAGTGAGTGATCTTCTTTGGAAGTCACCACGGCTGACACCTTTTTAGGTTAAGATCTTGCTAAGTAGGGATGTCACTTAGTCTAGTGTAGGGACAGTCTAATCTGGATTTTTCTTCCTTTTGTAAATGACGCTCAAGTTACAACGTGTGTCTATTCTTGCAAACTTGCTGATCTTTGAATTAGTTTTGGTGATATTCTTCTGTCGCCTAAGAGCATTTAGAGAATTCATGTTTATATTGATGCCAGTGTATCTTTTGAACCTTATATTGAGATGTTTGTATCTCCAGTTGTCTTTGGCTTTATAATAAAACTTTAAAACTTATTCGTAGTAAGTGGTTCTTCAGAGTTGGGTAAGGTCTTGAATTGATTAACCTAGTAGTGGATTGCTTTTTACTCTAAGACAGGTAATAAAGGTTCAGTCGACCTGAGTTGGGATCTAGATCTATAGTGATCTGATAAGAGATCAAAAATCCCACAGTAACAGTTGCTTTCTTGCTTTTAAAGTGGGAGTTAAAAAAAGTGGTCTTTCGAATGGCTCACTTCAAATTGAATACAGAAATGCATTCAGTTCTGCAATTTCAGTTGTTCCGATGGCTCCATGCAGCTCCTTTTTGGGGCCGTCCTACAACCAAGCATAACACTTGTACCTGCCTTGTTAATTAGGACAGCTCTGTATGTCAAGCTTTATAGTAACTGTCTTTTAATTGCCTTTCTCTTAAAACCACATTTTTGGGTACGCTTCTGCGAGCCTCTTTAAATTTAATTTGCACCAAAGATCTGAATTTCACTTCAATTATTTTCATATGAATGTAAAAAAATTCTTTGGCAAATTAGGATGCTCTGCCTGTATTTTCCCGAACCAAAATGTATTTTCTTGGCACATTCTCACGCGAGGCACACAATTTTCATAGTTTGCCTTTGTTGTTGCAAACATGACATAGCATGTATTTGTAAAACGCACGTTTACCCGTGGGCGTCGTGGCGCTCAATGGCAGATGTTTGTTGTTGCCCAACTCCATTGCAGTCATTTTGTCGACTTCAGAGGGGTGGGGGTCTGAGTGGACCTGCCAGGTTTTGAACATGTGTCCTTGAGGTTGAGTAGACAAAAAACTATTGTATGAAACAAAAGTCAGGAACCTGGTTTTTTAATACTCACAACGCTTGTTGGGGTTGGAGTGGGAATAACTGTGATATGTAACATAGAAAATAAAATATTATTTCTTTCTTGTGTCCCCTCACTCACCGGGGTTTCCCCACAGTGACATGCTTCGTCATAGGGGCCATCCCAGTCCTCTACGGGCTGAGGCGTGCTGCGACTTGCGAACTACGTAGGAGCACTTTTATTGTGGTGGACTATGTGTGGTGCATGTGGTGTAGTGTAGTCGGAGTGGTAAGTGTCTAAGTGGTTAAAAATACCTGCCTAGTGAGCTGTAAAATACTTTATTCTGGCTCCTGGGTGGTATATTAAAAGTGGGGTAGCGAACTAGGGATCCTACTGTCAATGGATAAGGTATGCCTGTTCACTTAAGCCAACATGTTTCGAGATACCCCTATCTCTTCCTCAGGGCTACACAGGGACCAGCCCTGTGTACGCCACTCCTAAACCGTGCTGAAATTCAGAGAGAATAATGAAATTAATGCTGCAGGAATAAAGCATGCATAAGTACATACGTCCTAATGGACACGTCGTACCTGGAAAGGAAAACATATATCAATAAAAAACACAGGGGGTGTGTAAGCCCCAATATGTCATAGCAATCACTATGTTATTTAGAGTAGCGATGTCATGCTTGGTAGCGCCACAGTCCATGGTTAAGAAAGAAAGGCAAATTGCGTGAGGTGAAGAAAAGTGAACAACACACAGATAAATATAAAACACACACACACTAGGGATAATCATGTAACAAACAAAACAGACATTGCACATACATTAATATGGGACCTAGCTTTGCCCCATGGTCAGCGGAGGATCATTTGTGTCCTGCCCCAATCTAAGGAGTAAAAGGAGAGACATTGCCCCGTTACTTAGCTGGTTACGGAGATGCGGCTTGCGGTGCAAGTCTGGTAGAAAGCTTTATTGATCTAGACAATGAGGCCGCTCCACATACGGGGGCAGGAGTATATACAGAACATCATTGGCTTACTTTTTCTCTTTTGTTGCTTTTATATTGGTGATATCCGGAGGCAGGCTTTGCTGGGAAGGCGGAAGCACGGTGTACAGGTGTCGTCCGGCGGGCGAAAACTTTCCAATGACCTTGAAGCAGGCACATCTCGCTAAATGCCTACAACTTTTACCAGTAGCTATAATAGCAGCCCCTCAGTTGTGTGAAGAAGGACGACATATCAGAAAAGGTGGGGCCAGCATCAGAGTGGTGCTCGTTGGCAGCTTTCACGGAGGCTGTCCTGCTATGTATATGCACTAGAAGTCTGGTTGGTTCAGCTTGGAACCTGTTATCATGCCTGGCCTGTGTGGATATATTACAAAACAGGGTTGAACCCAAATAGTCAAAGGGACCTGGGTATATAGGTATTATAAGCAGAGGGGTCCCCAACAGGTATAGGAGTAGGTAAGAGGCGGGGGAAGTCAAAAGTAATTTGTTCAAACAATTTAAACGGAAAGTAATCAAACAAAAATATAATTAAAATGCAGTGTTTTATTCACCATGCATTTTTTCATCACAGTTGAATGTATTCAATAAAGAGCAAACTACATACGTAATTGTAAATTAGTTCATGTGCCCAAGTAGAGAAAGGGAGGAAAGGGGGAGGTAGTAAAGTTTACACGAAAGATGTGACTCACTATTCAATTCATTAGAAACAGAAAACATACATTAAGGATTCTAGTATGAATTCAAAAAAGATCCCTATCCAGTCAGGGTCTTATACAGTAACAGAAGAATCAGGGGATTTTTCAACAAAAGTTTCAAGCTCCTATGGAGCCGTACAAATCGCGCCGGTGATAGGAGTTGATGAAGGGTAGATAAACAGTCTACGTTTCGACCCAATTGATCGTAGGGTGATTGAACCTTATAGTGCGGGTCTTCTTCAGGACAAACGGGGATGTGGGGGGTTGGGCAAAACCTCCTAGGGTTAAAACAGAAAATGAAGATCAGAAATTAATTATCACAGGGCAATTGGTCCCTATCTAAACCGTAGCGGGGGTTTCCGCCCGGGAACATAGTTAAAAAGTATATACACTGAGGGCTGCACATGAGGACAAATGTGGCTTACAAGGACTTTACCTGCTGAAAATTGCAGGTCAGGGGGTGAACAGATTGCCAGTAGTTAATATCCGAGTAACAATGAAAAAATGAAAAAATGGGCATCCCAGACGGAGCTGCTAAATGGCAAAACCGATCTGTGTCGGGAAATAAAAACTCAGTTAGAGCGTCCCGAGACACGGGTTCCTCTTTGGCAGAGATGGTATTATTAACGGTTCAATATTTTTACCTTGTTTGTGAGAAATGCTGCAATATTATACAGATTCTAGAAGGGGAAGTGCCTCATTAGAGTCAAAAAAGCGGCTGAACTGGTGTCAGAACTCCGTATCTAAAGGAGAGACACTAAGGACAGTTTTAGAAAAATTACAGGAAATACAAGTCAATTGGAAACTAATTGAAAAAGAAATGTAAACGCCCGTCTGTAAAAGAGCGGTATTGGGTATTTCAATGAGCTTACCCAGAGTTATCTGTACTGCCTCATTAATTAATGAATTCACAAATTTGGTTGTTAGGCTGGCATATAAGTCGAAGGCGGCTAGGCTCGTGTCAGAGTTCCGCATCTGCAAAGGGGACACGGTAGAAAGTTTGTAAGGAGTGATCTAAAACTAAAACACGTCCCTCCGTGAGCAGTGTTAAGCATGTGGGAGAGCTTACCAGAAGTCATCGGATGTGACTCGTAAATGAGTTCTCAAGACGGCGGGCGTCTCCGGGATCCGGGAAGGGCCAGGGGTAAAGTCACGCTGAATTGATTTTCAGGCCGTGTCTGGGGAGGGAAGATAGTGATGCCCGTGAGTAAAGCGTCCTGGCGGATGGACGAATACCATGGCGGTTGGACGTATAGGTGGAAACGGCTTACCCGTGTGCGCAATGCTGCTGTTCAATTACCGGGACGTCTCGTGGCAAAGAAGCGTCTCCCGTAACCAGGAAGTGTCCTGGAAGGGGGCGTGGTGAGCCTTAAGTACGCGGCTCGGAGAGATTAAGAAAGGACTCCAGCGTGGTAACCAGGCAACGAACCTGGTAAACAGATATGCGTGCTCGTTTGACGGGCTTGAGAAGCGGAGCATCTCGGCCGCTTGCCACGGCAAAAAATTAACCCACATGGAATGTAATAAAGATTGGGAGAGTGATATAAAGCATAGAGTGTACATTTCACATTACATATAGAAATTGGGAGAATGATAAAACTAGAAAACATAGAGTACGTCAAGAACATTGGCATTCATTTCAATATTACATACGTTGTATTTGGTAGTCAGATTGGTATCAGCAGGAACCTGCCCACATGGCGGTTAACTGCTTAACGGCTACACCCAAGTAAAACATTTTTCACTGTGCAGAATGACGTGGACAGTGTAAGGGTTAGGTGATCGGCATGAACCTGCCAACCAGGCGGTTAAATGCACCACACCGGCACAGTTATATACTGAATGTTTAAGGCAATGTTTGGAAAACAGATTGGAATTTATAAATTCCAGTCCACATCGCTCCTTGCACACAAGGTGGCAGAAACACAACAGCCATTCTTAATAATTTACTTAAGTTCCTTCATATGGGTGGGGACAGGACTGGGATGTATGGTCTGCCACTTAGTGTGACTCGTGAGCGGACAATGCCGGGGAGGTAGAGCCAGTGGAGACCTGCTACCACATTTAAATTGTCTGCCAGGGCTGAGCGCCCTGGCAGTATTGAGAGTGGCAGTTGGTTTTTAACGTTTAAGTATGGGATGTCCCAAAACTCCCGGCAGTGGCAATGGTGGCTAATTCACTCAACAGATAAACAATACTAAACCTGAATCAGAACAATAATGACAGGCATTCTTCTAATTCACTTATGTTCCTGTTCATATGGGCAGGGACAAGACTGGGGTGTTTGGTCTGCCATTTTAAGTAACTTCCTGTTGGACCATACTGAGGGAGATAGATCCATTGTAGACTTTCTTACTGATTTGATATTTCTTGATATTTCTTGCAGGGCTGTGTGCCCTGGCAGTTCTGAGATCAGCCATAGGTCACGCTTTAAGAAGGTCCGGTTAGAGCAGTGAGCCGTAGTTGTTCCACTCAGGTTATTGTGCTATAGTGGAAATGCTTGCTTTACCATGCTTGCATCTAACCACTTGGCTGGGTGATGTCATAGGGTGTAACCTAATTCCTGGCATTAACAGGTAGTTTCTTTTTGGGTTTTCATGGTCCTACTAATCAGTCTTCAGAGCTGGTATGGGATCCTTTTAAAAGTTTTTACTCCAAAGTTGGGACAAGCAGTTTGCGACCATGCTCAACAGACTATGTTCCTTTCATCAAAGGTGGTTATTACAATTTTCAGTGCCACCCTACTAAAGCCAGCAGCAGTACACTAGCCCAGAAGTGGGACCAATTACTGAGGTCATGGTAAACTCCAAGGTATTGTTTGTTTAGGCTGTATTAGTTTGTTTAGGTTGGACTAGTGACTACATTTTACATGGGCTGCATGATCTGGCTAGTCATCAAAGAAAAATATCTCTCCAGCCACTGCTTGCCCTAAACAAGGGCAACACAAGCTTTACTTAGTGTTGGGCGCTTAGGTTTAGCCAAAAGGTATAAGCTTAGGAGACCTAATCACAAACTCTGAGCGTGAAGTGGTCCCTGCAGATACCATAAGAAAGTACAGTACGTTAGCTATTCGTCAACTATTCAAGCCTTATACAGGAGGGTATGCATATCTTTCAGTGCTGGGGAGCAAGATGCCCGCCTGCACAATACATATTATCTTGGTCTGGGCTTATTACCTTGGAGATTATGCAAGCTTTCACAGCCTCTTCTCGACTAGAGGAATGCCCAAATACATAAGAACCCTTGCCACTTAGGTGAAGTTGGCACTGCAGAAAGCTGGGGTGTGGGGGCTCAGAAGTCTTTTGTGATACTTACCAGGGAAACAGCGAATGATGGGGGTTGGGGCAAGGGGACTACACTGGGAGCCTCCACAAGGAGCTGGGGTGTAAGAGCCTAGAAGTCTTTTGGGATAATTACCAGGGAAATATCGAGTACATCGAGGTGCCTGGTACCAGGGGCCTGGTACATGTGTAATCCATGTGGTTGGTAGTTCTTATCTGAGTTGTAGTAGTGTTTTAGTTTCTTCACTGGAATGTTGCTCTGCTATCAAACAAACCTTGTCTGCTCCTCCTTAAGTATGTCAAGCAGTACAGGTTCCAGAGGTTAGGCTAACTAGTTGGCTATAAGTGAACAGCAGCCTTTAATGAGGAATTAAAAACCAGACATTTCTTCTCCTTGTCCCGGCCTTTCTCAATTTCTCGCGGCATGTGGTGATTAAACTTGCGGCATGCGCTAGTTAAACACACCGGTATAATAAAGGCTACAACAACTTTTATCCAGGCAAGAGTCGCATGTTATCTTGTTTTGCTGTGTGTGGAAATTTTGCACAATTGGCTAATGCTCTGGTTAAATACACCAGTTCTAATGACTTGGTGCTTCAACGTTAACAGCATGAGGGTTGCAACCCCCCCCCTTTTAATCCAGGCAAGCAGTGCACATTGTCTTGTGTAGCTGCTAGTTGCCATTTAGGACAGTTGGCTCATGGCCGGCACCTACCCCCGTTCATTCTTCTATGGAACGGTAGTGAAGCCAATGGCTGGGTTATGGCTCTATGCAATGCTGACTGATGTCCAGCAGGTAAAATAATTGGCTATCAATGCAGCGCTGGGGCAGTTGAAGGCATGTCTAACAGCTATGAATACAAGCGGAGTTCACTCCCAGGAGCATTGCTTCTACAATGGATAATAGTACCTTCAGATATTCCATATGCTCAGCGCCATAACTATGGTGAAGGGGGTTATTATACGGTGTCACCCTTCAACTTTTACAGGAAAGAATGGGAACCCTCTTCAGCGGGGATACTGTGGGGCTTGTGGCCAAGATGGGATTTAGCTTTCTCTATAATAATGGGTATTATCTTGTAATATGCGGCCCACAAAATTCGAAATAGAGCAGTAATAAAACCTCAAACAATGAGTACCTGGGAGGTGACAGTTACTGAGCATGCATTGTTATCAAAGTACATCGCTTTGTAGCGAGATAGCACTCTTCATAAAGTGCTCAACAATAACGGTATGGGGAGGGGATCGTCATAGTTTTTTAATAGGAGTCTCCTGTGATCAGGAATCCCGGTGGCAGTGCTTTTTTTGTGAACCAGTGAGGGCAGGTGCCCACTTTTCTTCTGCTCCAATGCCCACTATTCAAACATAAGTGCTGGTCCATGTAAATAACTTAGTGCACAGTACAGGCATTCACTGACACCAATTAAGAACTGCCCAGTGGGCCGATGCAGTATGCAGTGCCCTTTAGTTGGTGCAGTTGTCAGACTCATTGTTCAGCAAGTTTCCTGCAGAAACAGGCAGGTATGCCTCGGGTAGAACCTGGGAAAAAGCTGTTGCAAAAAGGGGCCTGCTGGCACGATGCGCACAGCGGAGGTCTCAAGATGTATGTTCTCCACTGATGGTGGTCGATATGAACATGTGGAGAAGTTATAACGCATATTTTCAAGTTTTTGCCCTTCATAAATGGGCAGCGATGTACTGATGGGAACCTGGGAAAAGTTGTTGCAAAGCGGAACCTACTGACATGCTGGGCTCAGCGGATGTCACATTAATAGGTGCTGGATGGTCTGAGAATGGGAACAGTGATAGTTCTCTTGGGTATTCAATTTCTAGCTTGGGGGCTAATATTTTCAGCAGTATGGGCCAGGGTGGGCTCCAGTTCAAGCGAAACAATTAACAATTTGGTCAAAACTATTTTAGCAAGTCCAACTATAGGCACAATTGGCTCAACTCGTCTAGTGAGGAATTTGGCTTTGTTCTGTAAAAATAAAACAGGCAGGTGTTGTGGAGTACGGTCAGCGTCTGGGGGGAGGGTGAGTACGCCGAGGAGCTTTTCACCCTGTGGTGGAGCTCTGACAGTTATCAACAAAGAGGGATGCACAACAATGGAGGTGCAGCCATTCGATGGACCCCAGGAGGGTGTAGATTCCACATGTGTAGCGGGTCGGCTGGGAGGAGGGACTGACCTGCCCATAGTCCTGGACTCTACTGCCCTAACCCACAACATATGGACTGAGTAGAATCTTGGGGAGGCTGCCTGTGTTCAGGTACCCCGGTGGGCCGGTGAAGTATGCGGTGCCCTCGATGTCACATAGTGCAACTGTTGGCTTTAGCGCATTGGGGTTTGCTGGTACATTGTGCTCATCAGAGTGGAACATTGGTGGCTGCGATGGCCAAGTTAAGAAATACGGCCAAGTTCTAGTGTACGGCTGAGTTATAAAGTTAAAGTGTAAAGTTCAAATGTACAGCCAAGTTGTTTTAGTGTATGGCTGAGTTAAAATTAAAGTGTTATGTCCTGCATAATTCCCTTACTGCTGTTGACATGTTTATGCAGCTAAAATATGATACTGTGAATAATTCTTATACATCTAAGAAGGATATTTTTCTTCGGTAATGGTCTGTGGTAAATTACTTGGTTTGATGTAAATAAAAGGCTACGCCGTGGACAACATACCCTGATTTTGAGGCAAATTTCTTTATTTGGCATTATACAAAACACCAGAAAAGTACAGCTAAAAATGCTAATAATACACACATTCTTGTCGGTAAAATGAAACCTAGCAGATACGAAACTTAGCAGGTATTTAAAGTTGTGCCCTGGTGGGTTTCGTTCTCTTTGTCCCCTCAGACCACAGCCGACTAACCATCCACCCGGCAGAAGAGCAAGGCTTCAAGGAGGCAGAGCGCTGAGAGTTAACAACAAAAAGGGATGCACAACAATGAAGGTGCAGCCATTCGATGGCTCTCAGGAGGGGGTAGATTCCACGTGTGCAGTGGGTCGGCGGGGAGGAGGGACTGACCTGCTGGTAGGCTTGGACTCTACTGCCCTAACCAACAATGTATGGACTGAGGAGATTCTTGAGGAGGCTTCCTGTGTTCAGGTACCCCAGTGGGCCGGTGCGGTATGCGGTGCCCTAAATGTCAAATAGTGCAATTGTTGGATGTAGCGCGTTGGGGCCTGCCGGCACAATGTGAGCAGCTGAGTGAAACATTGGTGGCCGAGCAGCCAAGTTCAAATGTACGGCCAAGTTCTAGTTTACGGCCGAGTTCAAACGTTCATGTGTAATGTTCAAATGTACAGCCAAGTTGTTCTAGTGTATGGCTGAGCAAAATTAAAGTGTAATGTTGGGCCTAATTCCCTTCCTTTGACATGTTGATGCAGCTAAAGTGTGATGCTGTGAACAGTTCTTATATATCCAAGCAGGATACTTTTCTTTGGTAATGGTCTGTAGTAAATTACTTGGATTGATGTAAATAAAAGGCTACGCCGTGGACAACATACTCTGATTCTGAGAGTTCTTGGGCGTAGCGGGCGGAAAGGTGATGAAAGGAATTTGGGGAGGAGAGAATGTCACGTTGTGCGCATACTGTGGGCATTCTAGAATTCTGATAGTAGTACCAGCGGTGCTAGTGCATAAGCCATTTTAGTAGTTCTGAGAGCTATGATAGGACCAACAAATATACACTGTCCCTTTCAAGCAGGGCCATCTGCCAGAGCCAGAATGCCTGACTGGTCAGTCCAAAACTTATTTTTCATAGCCAAGCGGGTGATGTTGAAATAACCAATAAATCAATGCCAATTATAGCACCACACTAGTGACTGACTCCAGTATGGACAGTAATTAAATTCCAAATATGTTTTGTTTTCTACATTTGGGTGTTAGATCTTTTTACCTACTCCAGATTACAAATGGTAGACTATTCATGTGAGCTAAGGTTCTATGAGTCATAATGTAATAGTCGTTTTAATACCACTATATATTATTTAGTGGTTACAAGATGCATTTTGAAACTCTTGTGTGTGGGACCTCAGTGTTTGATTTATGAAACTGCATATTTGTTTTCCTAGTCATTTTTTTCCAGATTTTTACATTACAGTTGCATTTGTGCCCGGTGTGTGTTTTTTGATGATGAAGCAATCTGTTCACTGAGACATTAGTGATCTGCCTTAATGAGTGCTATTGCTAATCACTGAAAATAAGAAATCCTATCCGTTTTCAATTGCTTCAAACAAGGCTAAAGAAAAGAAGGTATTTGACTGTTGCCACAGACAGGAATGTGACAAAGATATTATGCATTACAGACAGATTGTGGGGCAATATATCACTGTTGTGATGTTAGCTCAGTCCAGTCTACCACAGGCCATGAAATAAAGGAACAAAAACGCTCACCGTTTTCACTGAGTATTACCATAGCTCACTTTTTTGTAGTTTGGCATTAGAAGCAAAGTCTTAAAACATTTATAAGGTGCACCCAACCATAGGAGTCCGGTGTCAACACTGTCAGAATTAATTGGACAGACATTTAGAGCAAGATCATTTTCAACCTCTTCTTAAACTGGGTGAAACCATCAGTCTTCCTAAGATCATTAGGAGGGCTATGCCACATCGAGCATCAATGCCCGTAACACAATTGTCTCCAAAAGTGCACGTCTTAAAGTGAGGGGGAGCAGGTAGTTCTTATAGATCCTTCTCAGTGGTTGACAGGGTGCATAAGTAGCTATCTCAAGTTCCTATTAGGCAAGACCTTACCATAAACCATTTTTGAAAATTGAGGAACAAGACTAAAACTTAAATCTATCGCCTATAGGGCACAGATCACATCTATGCTTAATGTTTGGACTGCAAAATTCTGGACTTTTTGTGATTGGCCAAAAATCTTTTTAGTAGCAGCTATAAAAAGGGTGCCACAATAATCGAGTCTTTAGTCTATTGTGACACATCGTAGTAGCTCAAGCAGGTAAAAAGTTTATCTGATCTCCCAGATTCAGGTTGGTGTTCAACACAAACCCAAGGTGTTTTACCTTATCAGAAAGGTCGACAGTGGCTTCCCCTATGGCATATAATTTGTGAGATTTTTAACCATAGCCTTAGAACTGAACAGCATAAGCTGTTCTTAAATTTGTTAGGAACAGTCAGTTATCTGGCAACCTAAATGGTACAGAGGGCATCAGAATGCAAAAGAGAGCCTGAATTTTAGTCTGTGTTACCAGTCAAAGAGGTATCTAACTGGGTGTCATCATAATAGATTTTCAGTACTGCTCATGGTGTAGCCAGGAAACATGTAGTGGGGAAGCCAACTGATCCTTGAATATTACCTGGAGTTCTGGGTCTCCAGGGGCAGCTCACAGCAGCAGAGGAGTCCTGGTGGAGCAATATTAGGCCTTGGGCAGCAAAGCAGTCCTTGGTCAGCAAGCAGGTCAGCAGGGCAGGGCAGATTCACAGCTGGGCAGTTTGTAGCAACTTCACAAGAAACAGCAGTCAGGAATGTAGTTAAATTTAATAAGTTTATTCAGGTACAGAGCTGCCGGGAGATACTGTAACTCGGAATTGATCATAAGCCAACTTTTCAGAATCATACAGCACAAACATTACAGGAATCTACATTCTGCATTCCATCATTGGTCTCGGTCCCAGTGCATGCTCACGCTGTGACCAGAGCTTAATACTGTCAGAATGCTATATTTATTTACCTTTTCGTTTTCATAAAATAAACTATAAAGAAACTATAATACAAAGAATTTAAAAACAAAGAGAATAAAATATAATAATAAGAAAAACAATACATTGTAGAACACTTAAAAACCAGGGTAGAATGCAAGGTGAAGAGACAACAGAAAAAAACAAGAAATGGAACAAAAAGAAATCCCAAAATAGAGCAGAAAAAACCCGGTAGCTCACTGCCTGAACCTGACGGATAACCTTGAACAACGTCCTCTCCTATGTAGCACATGTTCTGTCTTCTCTTCAAAACCCTCACATATCCTTTTTTCTTTCTTTCAATTGAAAACTATTTCCAGGACTTCCCGTTTTCATTGAACTCGAGCTTTCAGTAGAACACTTGAACTCTTCTGAACCTGATCCATGAACGGATTTGACCAATCTTCCCATACTCCAACAATTTGCAAAATACACTCTCACAGCTTTGCCACATACTTTGTCAACCACAAATGATCCATCGAACCTTTATCCACTTTTATGGACAAACCCACCCTTAATGAAAACAGAATCACCTACATTAAATGTACATATCTTAGCACAATTGAGACTATCAAAATTGATTTTTTTGTTCCAACATGGCCACTCTCACTTGCTCTTGCTTCTGCATCACCCACACACTGGCTTCATTTCCAAACTTGACCCTTTTACTCATCCACCCCGGGCAGATCTTGGTGGCCGGCTTCCTCCCTCTAAGCATTTCAAAAATAGAAACCTGGGTAGTGGACTAGGAGTAGTACAGCAAAACCACAACATAGATTTTACTGCATTGGCCACCATGCACTTGTTAATGACAGCCCACTGGACACAATGCGTCAGCGCACAATTCATTTGTTCCACTTGACCATTAGTTTGAGGATGATGCAAAAACGTCTTTAAATGTTTGACATCACCACATCTAAGAAAACCCTCAACCATGAAGTAGGTAAATTGAACAACATTATTCGAGATCAAATACCGAGGGAGACTTTCCCTGTGAATAGGTTCTCTGAGAAAATCAACCACTGCATTGGCACTAGGTTCAGAAAGAAATTTGACTTTCGACCACTTTGAGCAGAAATTTACTGTTACCCAAGCAAAGCAAGACTGGCTTGGTAACTTGTTAAAGGGACCTACCAGAACCACCCCAATCTTTTCCCAGGCCCTTTCAGGATACTCAATGGGTTGCAGAGGTGGTTTCCTCACCACCAAATCTTTTTTCAGAAGACAAACATACCCCACAATATCCCACAAAGGATTCAACTTCTTTATCCATGGATCGCCACCATAAAGTTTGTCTCAGATGTTTCTTAGTGAAAGTAGCTCCCATGTGCCCATCATGAGCCATTTTAATGAATTACAACCTCATTCTGACAGGTGGTACCAGCTTGTCAGTCCTAATAAGAAACCCTTCATCAATCGATAGTTCATCAGCCACTTTCCAAACTGGTTGACACATACTGGAAACTGATTGTTCTCTATGGCAACCCTTTGAAACCCAACCATTAGTTTTTATGACTTAATCCAAGACCATTTCATCTCTCCATTCACGTTCCGTCACAGCACACATACCTTCCAAATATAAAGAAGCAATAAAATAATTCTCTCCAGTGTCATCCACACCACCCATATCATCATGTGGAATAGCAAACTGTGACAACAAATCTGCACCAACATTCATGCCTCCTTTGATACGCACAATGTCAAAGTTAAACTGTAGCAATTTAGAAGATAACCTGGAAATTCTAGGTGTCTACTCTTTAATACTTTCTCCAGACAAAATGGCAACTACCGATTTATGATCAGTTTTTACAGTAAACTTTGTTCCCCATACATATGGTTTAACTTTTTGGATAGGCCACCTAAATGCTAATAATTCCTTTTCTATTGCAGAACACTGCAATTCTGTTTCCTTCAATACTCTAGATGCATAACTGACAGTGTTCTCCACTACCTGATTTTGCTGAGTCAATACAGCACCTAAACCATAACCTCATGCATCTACTGTGATTTGTGTGAAACTCTTTTTGATTGTGCTCAGTCAGAGTCTTTGTGACGTGCAAATGTGATAAATGACAGCTCCTCCTCCTCACCCTGACAGAGATAGTCCAGCCTGACATCACATATCCCCCCTTTATCTAATTGTCTGGGACTTATAGACAAATACCTACTACTAGCTACACTAAGTCCTATGATCCAGGACATGGGCTGCAGGCACCAAATGGTTAGGACAAGAAAATGCCAAATTTCTAAAAGTGGCGTTTTCAGAATTGTGACAAAAAATCCAAAATGACAATTATTTAGAGACCAAACTTGACTTTCTTACCTGCTACCAGTTGTCACTGATTAAATGTAATAAGGTAATCCAATGTTATCCTATTGGAGAGATAGGTCTTGCATTAGTGCAAATTGAATTTAAGAGTTTTTCCCTCACAGGACAGGTAAAACTTAAAGTTAAATCATTGTCTCCTGCCATCCGGGCTGTTCAGGGCCTATCCTAGGAGTGACATATATATATTAAAAAGGAAGTCCCAGGCCAGGCAAAAGGCTTATTTTACCAGGTCGAAATAGCTGTTTAAAACTACACACACAGGCTACAATGGCAGGTCTGAGTTATGTTGAAAGGGCTACTTATGTGCGTGGCACAATGAGTGCTGCAGGCCTACTAGTAGGATTTAATTTACAGGCCCTGGGTATACGTAGTGCCACTTTACTGGGGACATACAAGTGAATTGAATGTGCCAATTGGGTGGAAGCCTAGGTCACCAAGTTTAAAGGAAATAGCATAAGCACTTTAGCATGGGTTATTACTGGTAAAGTTTATTGAATCCTAATGCCAGCAAAAACAAAATCAGCAAAAACAGGAGACTTGAAGGCAAACCATTGAAGACCATGCCAAGGATCCCAGGTCCCACAGCTTTATATAGACATTAAATACCATGGGGGAAGAGAGGAGTCTTGCGGCACCCCACACACTGATTTAACCACTAGGAGAACTGCTCCATTCATAATCACGTGAGAGGTTCTGTTAGTGAGAATAGACTCGATAATGAGAGAGAGGTGGAGGAAAGGTAAGTAACAAGCTGCGATCAATTTACCAATGTAGGATTTTCAATGGTGTTGAATGTAGCTGAAAGTGCTTTCTTGCCCAAACCACAGTTTTCTAACAGTCTGTTGCAGATGTGCATTAAAGCCGTATCAGGAGTTCTACCCATGCACAATCCGTTTTGGGCATCACATTGATCACGCAAAATGTCAATGAGCCTCCAAGCAATATGACAAGAGATTGGAGCCCTTCCCCACAGCCCAGTTTAAAGAATTTCATGAATTTAGAGACTCTCTCTGTCTGAACGGCATTAACAAAGAATATAGCAGGACTAGGTACTAAAAGAAATGAAGCCACAGTTGTAGAGCATGAAAGAGGTTGTGCATGTCATGCAAAGACTACAATTGAACTCACACTGCTATCTCTGTTATTATGCAGGCAGTGTGAATGTTGGCAATTGGTCTGTAATTATTTAGCACAGCAACTTATATCATTGATCTCTTTGAAAGCGGTTTCACAAAAGCAGCTGTCAGACTGTGAAAGACACATTTGAGCACTGATTTCTTCATACAATTCGAGTTGGCAGGAGGTACATTAGAAACAATTCTGTTAATAAATGACAATGGCTCGTTTGCAGAATCAGTAATTCAAAATAATGTGGGAAAATAGCAATATTGTAAAACGTAAGAAAAATCAGAGTTAATGTACAATCTAATCTTCCAAACATCTCATATACAAAATATCACTTATCAATATTTAGGTATATTTTCAATTTCATTTGATAAGAGGCAACAATACAAACATGTAGAAGGATGTTAAACACGTGTACAATGTAGTGGTACAACATGTCAATTGCTCATAAAAATGTATTTCTTGTTCAATCCAATCACCCATTGTGCCTCTTAATTACCCCTCAGTTCTAAAACCTTTTGAATATCAGAGCTGGCATTAGCAAGCAAGGTGGCTAGTGAGTTATACATGCATATGTTGTATATAAATATCATGAATCTAGCAGGATGTTAGTGGAGTGGCTTACTTGCTCAAAGGAAAATGCACAGTCCATGTGAGTTAGGAATAGTAGCTGGTTTGTAAACTGTTATATTATTGTTGGACCTGGGCTTCTCTGCAGGGTCACCCCAAACATTTTGCCTTCCTCCTCCAATATTTGCTGAATTTGTTTCTGTGGCCTCAGGACTCTGAGCCCTTTACCAGCTGGTGGCCAAGTCTTTCTGTCTCTGAGACTTCAGACAGGAGGCAAGCTCAGTTCAAGCCCTTTTAGATCTTCTTCAAGATTACAAAGCAAACAGCAAAGTCCTTTTCTCCTTTCCTTGGCAACAAGTAACCACTGCAGGCCAACCGCAGACAGCAAACAGCACAGGGGCAGTACTCCTCCTTCAGCTTCTCCGGTTTCTTCTCCTTGACAAAGGTTCCTCTAGATTTCCCAGAAGTGATCTAAAGTTCTGGGGTCTGGGTCCCCCTTTTATACACACAAAACCTTTGTCTCTGAAGGCAGAGAGTGTCTGTGCCTAGTTCAAAACAGTTCTGGGTGCATTCTGCCAGTGCACAACTTCTTCCTTTGTCAGTGTGGGCCAGGGTCATCAGACGCACCACAGCAGGTGGAGACAGCTTTGTGGAAGGCAGGCACAGTCATATTCAGGCCCAGGTGCTACTCCTCCCACCACTCCCAATGCAGATAGGCCTATTCAGCCTAGTGCTGACTCGCCCTGTCTCCTGGTGCCGTCCCAGCACCTGTCACTCACAAAACAGACATGCAATACACAACCTAGCAGAGGCAGGCTGGATGGTTAGGCAAGAAAATACATACTTTCTAGAAGTGGTATTTTCAAACACAGAATGTTGAAACCAACTTCACTAAAAGATGTATTTTACCATTCTGAGTTCAGGCATACTAAATTCATTTTTCTACCATTTTGCCTGGGTCCGTTAGGATTATAAGATGTTATAATCAAAATGCCCATTCTGGCCTATGGAAACAGGTAGCCTTGCACTAGTGAAAAACAAAATTGGCTGTATTTCACTATAAAGACATGCCACACACATCAGAGCATGTCCTACCTTTTACATACAATGCAGCCTGCCCTGGGGCTACCTTAGGGGTGATTATTATGTAGAAAAGGGAAGTTTTAGGGACTGGCAAATGAGTGCACTTGCCAAGTCGACAGTACGCAGACTCTGAAATGGCGGGCCTGAGACACACTTTACTAGCTGCTTCTGTAGGTAGTACAATCAGTGCTGCAAGCCCACCAGTAGCATTTGATTTACAGGCCCTGGGCACAGATGGTGCACTGTACAAGGGTCTGACAAGTGAATGAAATAACCAATCATGGAATCACTAATCCATTACATCATTTTACAATAGGGAGCACTTGCTCTTTGGCACTGATCTGCAGTGGCAAAGTGCCCAAAGCATCTAGACCAACAAAAACAGATGAGGGAACAGCAAAAAGTGAAAGGGAGACTCATACCTATGGTGCCAAGTCTAACATTGTTTTTTCTGGTGAGATGTTCCTGGAAGATGAATGTTTACGGTACATTTGAGTGAACTGGCACTGAATGAAAGCAGGAGTTCCAATTTTTCTAGGCAAATTCATGTTTTGGGATTTGTTGTTCTCATAGAATAGCAGGGATTCTGTTTTGATGGGGTTAAGAATCAGGAAGGTGCTGAACATCCAGGTCTGAATGTGGAGCAGGCATTGTTGGATGGCAGAAGCAGCAGAGCCCCAAGGAGTTCCTTATGGAGATTAAAGCTGAAAGGGGACATGATGGAATTCTTTGGAACTCCACAGGTGATCAGGATCTTCTGGGATATGGAGGTGGTCATGTAAATTATTTGATGTTAGTTAGATAGGTAGAAGAAGAACCAGAGAAGGACATTTTCTCAGATTTTCTATTCATATCGTCAGGGTGCGGATGAGTGTGAGGTGGTTGAAAGTGTTGAAGGAGCCTAGTGGTCCAAATATATCAGCAGGCAGGGTTAATCTTTATCTGTAGTCAAGAGAGCATGATATAATAATTGCAATCTGGCTATCTACATGCTGAAGCCTAAATCAGAGCTGTGAAGGAGATCATAAGCATTGATGTTATGTTACAGCTAGTCATGGACAGTTTTTTCGGAGAACTTGCAGATGAAGCGTGTTAGAAATGGGTTTTCTGGTTGAATAGGGTTTGCTCCTAAGCGAGGCAGAATCCAACAATCTAGTCATCATAAGGGGATTACACGTTGAAAATAACCCCTCCTCAACCCCTTGGTTGCTTGGCTCGGGCAGTCAGGTTTATCCCAGATGCAGTGTGTAAAGCAATTGCACTTAACAAACAGTAATACAGTGAAAACTCTACAAAAGGACACCACTCCAGTTTTAGAGATAGATCCAATATTTCTGTGTAAAACAAGGCCAAAAAGATGTCCTATAAGAAAGGTAGAGGACATATTAGAAGATTAATCCTGTATATCAGGTTTTGGAGGAGCTAGAAAACAAACTCAAATACTATTCTTGTATTTATTAAAAGCCCAATTCAATCATGACATTGGGATTTTAATAACTATTTAGGGAAAGTAACTTTTATAAATGTATCTTATCTCTGCCTTAAGCTCATGGACACTAATTTGCATTAGCTCTCAGTCAAATGTCAATCAAGTTCTTGACCTTAATAAAGTTTGATGTGTTTCCAGAGCAGGGACAGGGGCCAGGGGGCAGGGAGTGTTTTGTTTGCCCTAGCAGGAGCACAAGATACAATTTTCCCAGGAATTTTATTAATTGCCACAGGGCCTGCCCTGTCAAAAGTAGATGTCAAGTGACACCTGAAAGACCCAAACTTTGTGCCCATAGTCAGGTTGGCACCAAACTCAGTAGAAGGCTATCCTCAGTTTGCAGAAGGGCAAACCGGACTGATGCAAAAGTGGGTTTGAGAAGAGCCAGGGGTCACCCCCGTTCATTAGCTTGCACCAGGCACAAATGTGACTCCCCAAGGTACTATCCTCAGAACACTTTCTGGAGCTGTGGAAAAACAAAAGAAAGACAGATTGAGCAGAGATTGGAAGGTTTGGCACCTTGTACCTAGAACAAAGAAGTAGACTCCAAGGGTCAGTTGGCTGACATCATGTGTAGCTACATGGACACAATAACCAGTAAGAATCCCTTTTACTCAAGTGGCCAGCTGTTGCACCATGGACCGTGCTTCTTCCTCGGGGGCCGCAATAAAGCCTGCAGCACCACCCTCTATTCTTCGGGCACGTTGTGGTGCTGGCCGGCGGCCTGCTCTTGCCATTTTGGTGTTGCAGGTGCGTCCCGCGGCTCCTGCTCTCTTTCTGTGCCTTGGCATGCCGCATACCTGCGTGGCGGCCCGTTATATGACAATTTGAATGACAGGTATGCCGCTGCTCCACTTTTGGAACTGCGGCTATCTATTTACATATGTTGGGCACTGTAGTCCTACCTTCCTTTCACTGGATATATATTTCTTTCTTCAATTCTTCTTGGAGCTATCTTGCCTTCCCATGATTCCATAGGGAAGTATCTGCTCTACCAATTCAAGATGGCAACCTTCCTATTCCGTCCACTATCCTTTTCCTTATTCAAGATGGTGGTTACGTACTTCCTCTTTGGTCACTTCCTGTTCTTGTTTTGTCACTTCCTGTTCCTGTATGGTTACTTCCTATTCATGGGTATATAAAGGGCTGGATCCTTCATTTCCTAGCATTGCAACACTCTTTGCTCTTGCTGGTGTATCCTCGCTCCTGCTGGTATCCTGTGCCCCTGCCTGGTGTATCTGAGATTCCTGCTGGTATACCTTCTTCCTGATTATAGACTTCTATTCCTTGCCTACTAATTCCTCCTTACTGGTAGCTTCTTTCCTTCCTTTTTCATTCCTGGAGTCCCCACTTCCATCAGAGGTTTTTCCCTACAAGTTTTTTCCTCTTGGGACTCCTTTTGGAAGGCACGGTCTGCTTTGGCCTTTTACCTTGTCGGCAGCACTGTGGCTACTTGAAGGGGTTGCCCTTACCTAGGACTGACCAGAACTCTCAAAAACCAAAGTCAAGGACCTCTCCAACATGCCAGAACCGGTGAGAACACTACAAGTTGTGACACCAGCTGACCAGTAGCTACTGAACCTACTCTGGACGCTGCTGTAAGCCTTTGCCTCACACCCTGAAAGTCTGTAAGTGACTCTTCCGGAGGACTTAGAGGTGTACTTGTTTGTGTGTTTGGACAACAGAAGAAAGCTTGGAAAACGTTTACACCAGAGCGCTAGAGCTTCAGTGGGAACTGCAAGTAGAAGTATCTAACTGGCAGTTCCACAGCATGGCATTGGACTTCAGCTTTATCCTGCTTAAAGGTTCCTGCACTTCAGAAAAAAATAATACCCATTCTTTATTAGGTCTTAAAAATGTTCAGTGAGAGGTCTCTAAAGTACAAGAGCAGTAGCAGGACCAACCTGCTTCAGATCTCTGGCCCTCTGTTACAGAGCGGCAGCAGCAGTTTCAATGGTGACCCATGCCGGGATGATTTTGCTTCTTCAAAAGTGACAAAGTGACATTCTGCATTAGAACGTATAAGAAATGTCAATGTTTGTCTTCCCGAACGTGACAGTCATTTTCTAAAGTGGGACTCAAAACTTTTTTGGAACTTTTTGAGTTACAGACTTTCACCCGTACCATAATTTTTACAAGGAAATTGATTTTTTGATTTGCTATTAACTTTGGCACCGTTAGGTAAATCTTCACAAAAAAAAAACAATCTTTCACAACACCTTCTGGCAAAGTTTCAGGATGATCCATCAAGTAAAGACTTAGAAAAAGGGGTGGGGGTATAGAAAAAGCAATTTTACAATGCAATTTGCATAAGGATTTTATATTAGCACTACCACCTCAAGAAGCTGAATAGAATTACATCAAATTTGGCACAAAGCTGGACTTTACCCGGAAAGCATTTTTCTTGTAAATGTGGCAGTTTTTGAGAAATTAAGGTTTACAACTTATAGACATTTTGGCTGCTGGGTAAGTGGCTGTCCCCTGAGAGTCTAGTGGGCCTGCAACTTCAAATAATAGAGCAATCCACTTAACAGAGGGGGCTTTTTCCCATGAGCCGCCTCACTGCCAAGGTGCGAGAGCCTCCTGTTAGTCCTGTAGGAGCTTGTGCTCCGTTTTGGCTGGCTGCAGCATGAAGAGAAATTATGCGGCTGCGATTTATCCAGGACCGCCCTACAAGATTCAGGTGGTCGGGGTAACCCTACCCCACCCCTTAAATTATTGTTTTTGTAATTTCATTTATTGCAGCAATTTTTAAATATTAATAAGTCACCCTTCTGTAAGCCGTGTTACCCACAGAGCAAGGTGTGTGGTATTTAAAAGTTGAACATGTCGAAATTTAAAGTTAACAGGTTCTTACAGTCCCAGCTAGAAAATTAATTAAATCATTATATTTAATAGTTAGTGTTAGACCTGACACCCTTGGCGTGGTTTTCCCCTATCTTTTTTCCTCTGCCTCCTGTATTTTTTGATGCTGTGCTGGATTTCGTTTTTGCTGGTTTAGATGCTTTGGACACTCTACCACTGCTGATCAGTGCCAGAGTGTAAGTGCTTCCAATGGAAATTGTGATATTGATTGGATATACATGATTGGCATATTTGTATCACCAAGAAGTCCCTAGTAAAAGTGCACTGGGTGTGCCAGGGCTGGTGATGACAGATGCTACTAGTGGGCCTGCAGCGCTGATTGTGCCACCCACATGAGTAGCCCTAAAATGGTGTCTCGGGCCTGCCACCGCAGTGCCTGTGTGCAGTCTGTGAACTGCCATGTCCTCCTGGTCAGTGTCCCCACTGGCCAGGTCTAACTCTTCCCTTTTTGTGCACATTGGTCACCCCTATGGAAGGCTCAAGGTACCCCCTTGGGCAGGGTGCAGTGTATATGAAAGGTAGAGCATGTACTAGTGTCGGTGACATGCTCTGGTAGTGAACAACAGCCATTTTGTTTGGTCACTGCTGCAAGGTTATCTTGCTTCATAGACTAACATGGGGGAGGCTGGTTCCAATGGCTACCAGCCTATCTTCCCATAGGAACAAGACAGGACATAAGAGATTGGTATCCCTGAACTCAGAATGTAATAACACATCTTTTAGGAAAGTTTTTTTTAAATTCTGTGTTTGAGAACAGTACTTTTAGAAAGTGGCTGTTCTCTTGTCTGACCTTCCTGTGTGCCTTGGCCTGCTTGTGGATTGACTGTCTGGTTTAAGGGTGACAGGGGCTGGGGAGCCCCCAGGAGGTTGGCTGAGTCATCCCTAGACTGAATGACTGCATTTGCAACTAGAGTGGTGGGAGGGGATAGCACCTGGGACTGAATAGGGCTGTGCCTGCCTACCACAATGCTGGCTCCATCTCCTGCCGGGCGGCTGACGACCCTGCCCCTCACTCTGAAAAGAAGGAAGAAGCCAGGAAAACAAAGTGATCAAGCAACACCCAGAACTGGTTCAGACCGGGCTCAGGGCCCACTTGCACAAAGACTTCAAATACTTTTAGGGGTATAAGTATAGGACCCCTGACAACCGTTTTTCAGATTTCTACAATCAAGAGGAACCTCTGCCAGAAGAAGAACTGCTAAGAAACTAAGGAAGACTGCCCTTACTGTGTGCTCTGGGGCTGACCTGTTTTGCTGCTCAACTGAAGGAGAGAAGAAGGGGACTTTGCTGTGTGCTGTGACCCCTGCCTGCTTGATCTCAAGACTTTGCTGTGTGCTGTGTCTGCAAGAATCTCCAAGGGCCTGAAAAGAGCTGACCTCCTGTTCTGGAACCCAGGGTTAAAAGGTTCCCAAGCATTTCCAAGACGCTGTAAAGATCGTGCTGTGTTTGCCCTCAGTGCGTGATTTTAACTGCTGATCGTGGGGAAGGATTGGTGTGCTCTTCGGCACATGTTCGAGGGTGACCGGAGGCTCGTTGTGCCTCCCTATGTCAGGAATCGCCCCTAAACGACCTTGTGGCCTTGTGAGTGGTCTGACCCCGATCTGCACCCAAAAACCGCTGTGCCGCTAATCACCGCCGCTGCCCGGGGCCTGCATTCACTAAAAAGTTCTTGCTGTCCCTCGCCGGGGCTGTGGAGAAGAAACCGGAGAATCTGCGCCCCTATTGGCTACAAGAGACGAGCCCCCTCAGCAACCCTGAAGCCTGGTTGGCGGCGCCGCGCTGGGATTGGTCCCCGGGCCGCTGCGTCATCGTAAAGCCGCGCTGTGAGTGGCCGAAGCAAGAAAAAGCCTCGACGTCATGAGGGGCTTTTCCCGTGAGCCGCGCTGCGAGTGGCTGAAGCGGCAGAGGAGCCTCGACGTCACGAGGGTCTCGCCTGAGGAGCTGCGCACGGATTGGACCGTGTGAGGAGACGACGTGGAAGGTGCCGAGAGCCGCGCTCGAGTCAACGAGAGCGCCCGTCCTCGCCGAGGGTACTGCGGGTGTGTTCATCATCCCCAGCCTGCCATCCCAGCACTGAAGAGGTAATCTGGCTCCCCGCCGCTCGTTGGATTGTCGAGTGCGGGCGGAGAGCTAGCGGCACCGGCAGAGGCCGTTTCTGAGGTTTCCCCTACTCGGAGACTTCCTGTGAGATAAACATGGTGAGGCGCTTCTGTAGAACGGCGCTAGACACGGCACAGAGCTGATTTTAAAACCTTACAGCCTACTACAATTGTTTCTGATCCTTATGAGACTGAGAGTTAAAGTTATAAAACCTTCCTAGAAAATAGTGCAACCCTTGAGAAGAGTAAAGAGATTGTGTAACTGCATTACCTTTGGTGAACTGCCTAAAACTAGATAAAGATATATTTTTGATATACTTACCTGTGTGGTGTCAGTTTGTGGTGCATTCTGTGATTACTGTGTGTGTTAAGTGTAACTACCCTACACATTGCCTTGGGGATAAGCCTGTCTGCTCGTGCCAAGCTACCTAAGGGGTGAGCAGGGGTTATCTACAGTGTTTATCCCTTTACCCTGACTAGAAGTAAGGGTCCCTATTTGGTCAAAGGTACTTACCTCTGCCAACTAGAGACCCCCAGTTCTAACAGTTAGTAGAATGCAATTCAATGGTGTAGACAGATTTTAATATAGAACATGTTTTGAAAATTAGGCTTTAAATACTCAAACTAGTTTTTAGTGTTAGATGTGTGAGAACACTAAGATAACCATAATACACTACACTCTTACATCTGCCCAGCTTTGTTGAGACTTTCCCCAGCTTGAATTTGCCCGGACACATTGCATTTTGGACCTGTTTGCTGTAAGACAAACATGAACTATGTAAAACATGGTCCTAAAAACTTTTATCACTTTCGTTAGGGTGTGCACACCTGTCATTCCACCCCATAGCTCTTTCCAGGCGTAAATGTGGCACCTCTACACTCCGGGTGAATCTTTAAGAGTAAAATGTAGTGCACAGCTTTGCATTGCACCCTATCTACACGGTGCAGCACAGTGAGTAAATTGCATTTGCAGAAGTTTCATATATGTCACAGGTTACAGATTAGAGTCACGTGGCTCACACCATATTATGATGACACCACTGCAAGAGTGCCCTGTGATGACACCTTGCACACGCTGCCACAGAATGTTGCTGGAGTTGTATCTGGACCCAGTTCCATCTAAAAAATAGCTGCTGGGAGAAGAATCTGGGGCCAGGTTATCAAGAAAGGGCAATCCATTATTGCTGCTTTTATCGGCAGGAAACTGCAGCTAAAGCGGCGATAATGGGCTTGATTATATGCCCTTGTGAATTCCCATAGAAGCCCAGGTTAACACCAGAACCTGGGCTTCTATGGGAATTCACAAGGCCATATTATCAAGCCCATTATCGCCACTTTAGCAGCAGTTTCCTGCCGATAAAAGCGGCGATAATGTATCGCCCTTTTTTGATAATATGGCCCCTGGTTGGTTGATACTTCAATCCACTACTGATCAAGCCAAAACATTCCTAAATCTTAACTCAATTACATTTGGACATCGGATTTCCTCGATTTTTATCAATTCCAGATATCCCTCTCAGGTGCGGGTACATATTGCTAAGTATGCACTAGAAGTATAAAAGGATGATGAACTCTACTGAAAATTTTACATAAACATCACTGCAACTTTCTGGCATTGACATTAAAAATGAATGCCTTCAAAAATGTCACTAGCTTTTTAGTCATTTAGTCATCCCTGCGTAGATGCCTTAGGAGGTTGAGTTCTGACGTTTTCCAGTAAATCATGTGCGTTTGGGGACTACTACAATGAGCCTGATGTTTCTTGGCGTTCCTGCAAACTTAAAAAATGTACGACTACATTCAAAAGTACAAGTTGATTGGTTGATGTACATATTAAGATGAGGACAAACTGATGTTATGCCATTATTGCAGAGCACCCAAAATATCTCTTCAACCGAAAAAATTTAAAGTAGTAACATAACATCACAACTTATATACAGCTATTTTGTAAAAGTAGCAAACGTGTAAATATATTGGGCCCGATTCACAGAACTAACTTAAGACAAAATCCTAAACTTACTACCATTTTGGTATTCACAGAAGGCACTTACTCATTTCGGTATTCACAGAAGTTAGGAGTCCTAACTTTAGGACTCCTAAATGCCTTCTGTGAATACCGAAAGTCCTAAAATTAGGATTGTTCTCAGTTTAGTAGTAGTAAAGTTAGGACTCCTAACTTTAGGACTCCTAAATGCCTTTTGTGAATACCGAAAGTTTTAAAATTAGGATGTTTTTCAACTTTACCACTACTAAACTGGGAAAAATCCTAATTTTAAGACTTTCAGTGTTCACAGAAGGTATTTAGGAGTCCTAAAGTTAGGACTCCTAACTTCTGTGAATACCGAAATGAGTAAGTGCCTTCTGTGAATACCAAAATGAGTAAGTGCCTTCTGTGAATATCAAAATGGTAGTAAGTTTAGGATTTTGTCTTAAGTTAGTTCTGTGAATCGGGCCCAGTATGTTCTATTCGCAATAATATTAGATAAGTAAACGTTTACAATGACACAGCCAATAAATAGACATTCAATACTTTTATCATTCTAAGATTAGCACACTGAGTGGCCTATTTACAAGCCCCCATCGCCACTCGAGTTTCACTTTTGTTGATGCTCCGATGACATAGCACCATTTACTATATTTACAAGGTGGCACTAAGCCACTTAGCGTGGCTTAATGCCACCTTGTAAATATGCCCCTGTTAGCCACAGTCTTTTGTGGCACAGGGGTGTGCAATGGGTGTTGCTGTGGACGTTCCACCTCAAAACCTATTACTTTTCAACGCTGCCCCAGATCTAAGAGAATGAGGCTGTGCCAAAAACTAACACCATAGAATACCAGGCATTATAATGGCAATACAAGGAGGAATTATTCATTTCTCCTCTTTTTTGCTCTTTCCGTGTGCACTGCATTCTGCAGCGCAAATAGAAGGAGGAAATCTTCATTATTGATTGTTTATGTGCAGGAAGGTGTCCCTTACTGCACACAAACAATCATCCCTGCGGCGCAGGCACCCTTGCACCATGGCGGTAGGGTGCCTGTGCTGGTGCTAAACAGCTTTTTTTTGCACCAGCACTAGAGGAATAACAGGGGTGAATAATGCATCCCTACATTTTAAAAATGTCGGAGTCATGGCTTCCAAATTTGACAGAGCTATGAGCTCCGGCATTTATTGTAAATATGCCACTGCGCACCATTAAATTGGGTATTACTAGCACCTGTGCTTGCCAGCTCTTAGATATGGCATAAGAGTAATATGAAGCACTGTATACAGAACTAGCTATTGCTACTACAACTGCAGCAACAGTAAGCTGAATCACCACTAAAGAGTTGGCTTGGCACTTTTGGGTGTATTTCAGAGAGCCTTTCGATCCCCACCACCTTATGTTGCCTATACCACACATTTCTCACGCTTCTTACTACAACCTACCAGTTATTCCTTCCATCCTTTGCCAACAATATTCTGTGATACAATTAATGACACCTGATTCTAGTTCACTAGTGCCTGTCCTATTTCATTGATAATCACATATCAGCGTACTATTTTTAACCTAAAGAATGTTCATAGTTCTTTCACACCTTAATAGGTTTGTCCATGAGTGTATGCAAGGTACAATCATTTCTTTGGATACGTGACATGCAGTAAGGGCATTATTGTTGCATTCACCGTGTTACCATTCCTAGGCTCATGTTTACAGCGATTCATGCAGCGCAATACTGTAAGAAAATCTGTGCAGCATTGTGCTCACTTTGTGTTAGGGTTTGTGCACAGCAAAGAGCATGTCCCCTCTCATTGCACTAGTGGTCTCTGTAATAGCTCTCTTTAAACATACTATTGAAAGCCTTTCTTGTTATCTCAGCCCCTCCCTAAGACGTCTGTGTATGTTGCTCAATGTATTCACAAGTTTGGACATTGCTGTCTTGTTTGCACATTGGACCTTGCTTTTACCAAGGCATATTTAGAGCACTCCTCCCTAGGCCATGTGTTACTTCAACTCATTACCATATTAACTGAAGCTCTGCACACCTGCTTGTGAGAACCACACCCAGTTCTTCGAACCACACCCAGCTCTTCGAACCACACCCAGCCCTGTCTATAAAAGCCAGCCTCTGAGCCTCACCCAGTGCTTGTGCTCGCCTACCTCCCACTTACCTGAGAACAGATCCTTCAGCGCTGGCACTCCTGCTCTCTCCAGACCTTCATTGGCTTCAACGGGCGCGGCTGCTGGCTCTTCCTTCTTCCGGTTTCCAGGCTTCTTCTTGCCTCAGCCCCTCTTCTGTCCACTGCAATCGACCTGCAAAAGAGAAAGAGGTCAAGGTTAGACTGATCAGTATCCCTTTTCAGCAAAACCTTTTATTACCTGAAAGAACTTTGTCGGCGCTTTCTGGATTCATGTAAAGACAATTTGGAACAAGATATCTCCCACGAACTTTGTGGTTCAAACCCTTTGTTACAAGAATACTTTGTGGAACTTCGTGAAATAAACATTGTTTTACATGGAACTTTTTAAGAATCGAACAGAGGAAACCATTGACAGCAAGGCAAACAGTAAATCAAGGACTTGCAAAAATTATCTGCTGTATTTTGATGTAAAAGTACAGTATTTGTTTTATAAAAAGTCTGAAATGTGTGAGAAGTGAGTTTGCTATTAGGAATTTAGGCTTTAGTTATATTAAGGTGAATGTTAGACGTTGGTTATTCTGATAAAGATATTCGTTTGGTTTTACAGTAATAGAAAGCACATCCCAGAACAGTAACACATTCCAAACCTGGAAGCTTGAGACCAGGATCCAAGAGGTACTTTTAGAAGAGAATTTCTAATAGATTAAGGTTTAGTCAGGAACACATTTAGGGATAGGTTGCACTTAGTTCTTTGTTTATGTTTCATTAGGCACCAGTTTGTACAGAAGTCAGAGAGGGCCGCAGATTTTAGCAGCTCTTCTTCAGTGGAAACGTAAGAATGGTGTTGTCTCTCTTTTTTTATTTTATCCACTTCCCCCCTTCCCTTGAGCTTCTGGTGCCACTATTTACAGCTCTTTTCCTTTAACACCAGAATTCCACTCAAAGCCAGGTTGCACTTTGTGTGCTGACTTTGCATGCAATCCTCAGAGATGGGGATTTTTGAGGCTGTCCGGTTCCTGCCCTATTATACTCACTCTGCTTAGATTGTTTTGGGTTACTGTATGGAATTGGTTGAAGTACTCTGAGGTAAGCATGGGCGGAAAATCCGTTCCGCTCACGGATTTTGCGGATTTTCGGTAAATTCGCAATCCGCGAACTCTCGAGAATTTACCGAAAATCCGCAAATTCGCACGCAGCAGATTTTTTTTCTTGGTGATACAATATTGCGGCGTGCGACGTTCACTTACCGTCATTCAGCGTTTGCCGAGTTGTTTTTCTCGATATTTTGCGAGTGCTGCGTCATTTTGGATCTTGCTGCGGGATCCCGCGGGAGTTTGGCGACGCATCGCGAGAGTTCGCAATTGCGAACATGTAGGTGCGGCGGCCAGAAAAAATCTTGCACTCGCGAAATTACAAAATTTGCAATTCTGCACAAGAAATCCACTAGCAAGCAGCATAGACCTTCTGAAAATGATGATTTTTATCAGAATAACTCCTCAGGTTGACATTTGCCTGCACTTTTTTGGATTTGAGGCCTTTTGACTTTCTTTGGATCACTTCTGGATTAGAAATCAACTTTCACAAGTAAGTTTGTTTGGGGCACTACAGTTGCTGTTCTGCAGAAAAACGAGTTTTGCAAAACTGAAAGCGCTCAGCAGGTGCAAAAGTTCACTCATCATTAGTAACCATTCCCTGTAGTACTTCCTGAGGGGCCCCACCAGAGTTCAGTTGCCTATGTTTGTTCGGGGCATTACAGTTGCTGTTCTGCAGAAAAACGAGTTTTGCAAAACTGAAAGCACTCAGCAGGTGCAAACGTTCAAACTCATCATTAGTAACCATTCCCTGTAGTGTTTCCTGACTGGGGCCCCTCCAGAGTTCAGTTGTTAGTTGCAACAATTCTATGACCCTGCTCCGACCCTCACAGCAGGCTCATAGAATAGCTACAAGTAGGCCACAAAGGTCCTGGAAAAAAAAATTGCACTGCAACAGAAAGCAAATTACAGATAAGGAAGCAGGTAGCAGACTGGAATTTTAAAACAATGACACATTAATAAATCACCCCCAAATTAATTCATGTCAGTTGAAGCAGGGCAGGTGTGCTTGCTTTCCCCCCCCATAAACTACAGTGATGAACCAGAGGGTGGTATTGATGTACTAGAGGGTGGCATGGGTGAAACAGGGTGGCAGTGGTGAAACAGAGGGTGCTGTGAACCTGTGATGATGAACCAGATGTAGAAACAACATAGTCGCGACCGTTGCGAGCCGACAAGTAAGTTCGCAATTGTGAACTGGTACAAAACCCTTGCAAACTGGCAGAAACCCTTGCGAACACACAAAAAAAATCCGCAAATTCGTGAGAATTCGCGGATTTTGGGGATTGCGAGTTCGCAAATACGCAAATTCGCGAACGCCAGATTCGCAAAATTCGCCCATGCTTACTCTGAGGTAACACAGGTACAATTTTAGAAATCTATCCTCCATTCATCACCAAAGTTTATCAATTGACATTTTTCAAAGCCTTCCCCTTTATATTGCAGAAACAGCTATAACATAAAATCCCACATTAAACATACAGAGATCTGTGGTAGGACAAAATGATTTAACTCTTCATTTTGATCTCAAGTTACCATCCATGCAAACTGAGAGAAAGTGGATTATTAGTTTGGATGGATGATAGTCTACCTCGAATAATAATGTCACTATTCTTAATAGGTCCTGTAAAGGGTTCACTAACTTAAACCTGAGCTCAACCCCTGGTGGTTAGGACACAGAGCAGATAGGTTTAATTTAAGAAAATTAGTAAAGCATTTGAAGTACCTACACAGTAAAAAAATCAACAACATAAAACAATAAAAATCTCACTCCAATTTATATTAATAGAGAATGACTAAATCAACATAATGATACCAAGGTGACCAAAAAATTCAATAGGAGGGATCCATCTAGGTGCACTTGACAGGGACCTAGGTGCGAGTTAAACTGGAGCATGAGCGAGAAAAATAAACCTTACTTAACAGAGTCATAAGTTTTACCTTTGGGGTTAGTCTCTGAAATGGTAGTCAAAAAGCCAAAGTAGGCATGGCTGTAGGTGAGCAACCTGACCCTTGGAGTCTACTTGTTTATCCTGGGTATAAGTGGGAGCAGGTCAAGCCTGTCAGATTATCTGATAGGTCTAAGAAGCAGGAAAAGTCTTCTTCTGACTTCCACAGGCACAGCAGTGTTCTGAAGATGGTTCCTATAGGCGCTACATTTAGCCTCGCACTAGTATATGGGTTTGGGAGACCTGTGGCCCCTCCCTAACCAGTTGGGAAAAAGTTCCCAGGGGTAACCCTAACCACTTTTGCAGCAGTTCCTGTGTGACCTACTGGAAACAATCCTAAAATGCCCCTCTCTGCCAAATCCAAGATGGTGAATCCCATCTACCCTTGTGTCTACCTGAATAAAACAACAAAGAAGGGTGCTGCCCAGGTGTCAGCTAACATTTAACTGTGACAGGCTTTTTTTGAAGTCAGTCAACTTCCTGAGCACGGCCCGGATGGCCATTCTGTTAGAACAACAGATCACCTCCCCACACACAAGCCTTTGTACTGCTCTGGAAACAGTTTTCACACCTCGTCAAGGGAGTATTCAGCTGCCGGGTGTTGGTTGGAGCTCATTCATGGGCCTTTCTGAGGCTTTAGGCAAGGAAAGGGTAACTTTCTAAAAGAACCAAAATATGTATTAAAATCCAAGTTCACAAATGAATTGGACATGTAATAAATCTAAGAATGATATAAGTCCAATAATGTAATTTTAAATTTTACCACCTGGAGATGTCCATTATTAAGTGTAATATTGTATTCCAATGTTTTTGTATGGAATAGTCAACACTGCCATTGTGAAAATAGCATGTGGGGCTTTTCACTCTAAGGACAAGTGTATCTTAATCTTGTACCTGTTCTACTTTATAAACCATGCTCCCTGCCTTATAGGCAGTAAGGTTTATTTAGGGATGTCTTATTAATATTGAAAATGAAGGTTTGTACCTGTCAAAAGGAGTTACCGGTCAAATATTTGCAGTTTTTAAACTATATTGTCAGGCTAAAATGGTAGGCCTACAGTCATATTACCAGTCTCTGGAGTGGGTTGCGCAATGGGAGCTGCATTCCCCTAATGACATTTAACTTAGAGGACCTGTGTACAATTTACACCACATACTAGGACCTTATAGGCAAGATGAATCTGCCAATTAGGAGTATAGCCAATTTCAACACATTTTTGGGGTTGGAGCAAATTAACTGGGGCTTGGTTAGCAGAGTCCCAATGCACAGAGCCAAAGAACCAACTGCATCAGTTAAAGAAATGGAGATGATCATGCAAAATAAAATATTTCCCTACACATACCTTTTAAAGCATGGAGATTCCCATTCTCCCCCTTACCTTTCTGTTTGAACAAATAATAATAGACAGTTTTCTTTCATCATTAGTCTGCAGCCTATCCTGGTGCCTCCAAAGTCCTCTTGGATTTCTAAAACAAGGACTGCACCATCTATAAAAATAGAAACATGGTGTTCACATGTTTACTATGTATGATGGGGCATCAGTGTTAAAGAGAGAAAATGATGCATACGCATGCTTGATAAAAATTGAGAATAATTCTTGAATGCATCCATGCTTCACCCTCATATGATCGAGTTATTTTTAGTACACACTCCATTCTACATAATACAAAGGCTTACATCTTTATGTACAGTGGCCTAAACTGTTTTTATTGACTGTCTGTACAATCCTGACTGGTCAAGGGCCTACCATCATTGGGTTTCTTTCACTTTCTCAGAAGCCTTCTGTGGATGAATGACTAGCATTGACAGAGAACCTTTTCATCAGGCAGAGTTAATAATGGAAGCACCCAGACAAAGCTATAGCTAGGTAAAGGTCTAAGGATCATCAGCAGTGAATTCCGATGTGTGGCTGCCAGGTACGAGAATTCAAGAAACCCACATTGAGCCCTGTTGAGCTTTGCATCATGGAGAAGCTGACAAAAGTCACAGGAACATAAGGAAGTTACATCCAGTGAAAGTACAAAAGGCTAGTTCTAAAGGGCCTTGAAGATTATGGACTTTTTAATAGGAAACTAATGTGTTATTTGACAGATTATATCATGGCCACACCAGATACATTTCCCATAGCCTAAAGGTAGTGCAAAAATACCAACTTACCAGTTACAGAGCTGAAAGTGTACAGGTTGTGTCACCCGAAACTAGAAATAAGTAACCCATACGTAGTTTCCGTTAGGAACGTAACTTAACCTGTCAGAGACCCCTTCACCCTTTCTCCAAGAGTGCCCACACTAGAAAGCTGAACTAGTGGTGCACATGCTTTTATTAGGACACTTTATAGTGGAGAGTACGTGGAAAAATATTACAAAATAAATGTGGTAATTACTAATGAACAAAGGGGAAAATAACACAAAAGCAGACAGCACGCATCATTACCATTACAAGGTCTGTATCATGAGGTGGGCTTCGCATTTTCTGCATGCCTGGAAGCCGGAGGCAGCCACCCGGACACCCACAAGGAGATGTTCTGCTTATAGTAATAACCATGTACTTCCTTGGTCAGCAGCCATGATGAAAGATAAGTTCACCGGAAGTCGAAATGTTCATCTCTCCTCCAGAGAGCTAGCAATGATGCTTTCAAAGCGAATCTCTCAACCATCATGAGAAACTGCCCTTGTGATTAGTGAGGTAATATGAGGAAAATCTCATGGAAATTATCCTTCCATATTATATTGCATGTAATTAGTCATATATTATAGTACTAGACATCAAACGAATATATAAATTAAACAGTCACTATCAGAACTCTGAAAAAACACAACACAGATTGTTATGCATCAGGAAGCATAAATGCAGGAAATAATCAGCAGTTATAAATTAGAACTACGGGAGCCAACTATGAATAATGGGCAGGTGCACCACATGAAACACATAGCGACTGGAGAACCGATACTTGATAACATGCAGAATAACCCCTGAAAAAATTAAGGAAAAGAAGTAGCAGCTGCTTTGTACCTTCTGCAGAAGATAAATTAGAAACTAGGGTAAGCACAAATGAATTACTCAAATCCAAATGCGAAATAGTAATGAATTGAATAATCGTTTTTTGGACTCAAGAGGAAAGAGAGACAAGATCTTGTGCGTAACATGAAGATAGTAGAAATAGATTTCTTACAAGAACTTCGAGCAGACTAAGAGGTGGTATAATTGTGCCAGAAGCAGATATTCTTGACCCAGATGTTGTGGAAGGAAACCTAAGGTTACAGCAAGAACTGCCAGACTGAAGGGGAGCCTCCAATGTAAAAAAATTACATTTTAACTCAATCAAAGCTTTAGGGCATTTCTGTCATCCATCCAGCCACTTCCGATAGACAAATGAGGAAAGTGACATGAGTATGGCCCAGTGTTTTTCCATACTGACGATAACTTGAGAGTCATCAACATGGGCCATGAGCAACAGAACCTGAGAGCAAATTAGTCAAGAGTCACGCCACGCGCTTCAAGCTACCCTTCCAAAAGAGAAGACAAACCACAATCTAAACCTCAATTTAAAAAGAAGAAAGTAGAATGCCGCCAAGTTAGACATGACCAGCATTCTGAGGACTCAACTTCTGAACGGGGAATAGGCTCTGACGATGCTAGACAGCACCTCAGAAGTAACAATATATCGCCAAAACCTGATGGAATTTCTGGTGACAGCAGAGTTCAATGAGCACATCAAGGTGGAAACACCTGATGTGGGGGGAAGTGTCCCACATAGGTTACATGAAATAATACTCCAAATGGAGTAGGACAAACCCAGAAAAGTTAAAGGTCTCTTTTGTCGAGAACTTGACTTATAGCTTTGACACCCCTTTAGCTGAAAAAGATTGGCTGCCTGCCATTGTTATGGATTGCTCAAAGGGAGAACCAGTAATTTTATTCGCTTTTTTTGACCACGTTCCAATTAACTTAAAACATACATATGCACAGGAGTGGGAGGTTGCCTTTGCTCCAGCACTTTATCACAACCATGTTTGGGGGGATGCTGGGTCACCTCAACATGTAATCCCAGTAAAAAGTAGTCCAACTCCACAGAGACAATACCCAATAAAACAAGAACCAAAAAAGTAGGTCAGGGAGATGTTAGATCAACTTGAAAACCAGCATATAATAGAAAATTGCACCTCCCCGATGAATAATCCTTTGTTAGCTGTAATGAAACCTGATAATTCATATCATCTAGTTTGATAATTTACTAATGTGTCAGACGAATAGTCTGAAAAAGTGAAAGGGAGGTTAGGGCAAAACGTGATAACAATAAATTAAACCAAAATAGAAAGTTGTGAAAGAGTCAAACCAAGGAGAAAACAAAGTGATAATACGAAAAGGAAAAGATAGGAAAAACAACCATAAGGGAAACTTTTATACTTTCAGGAATATGTTGAGACTTACAACAGTTACAGGTGAAGGTTTGCTGCTTTATATTTGGCTAAGCCCAACACTGTTAGTAGTCACTGAATAGTGAAGCTGCAGGAAAAAAAAGAGGTTTAAGACATATTGGTGGAAGTATTAGTAATTAGGCTACTTCGTATAAGTCTGCATGGTCTTGTGACTGAGGTATGTCTCTACTTGTATATGTATTTTCACACGTGATATGCATATAAAGATGCTAGACCTATAAAACACAGGTATACAACTATTTGTATGTTTCTTTTATGTATGATGCCACAACCAAAAGACACAGGCACATGCATGCATGCTTTGAGGAATATGGTGAGACTGGAAACGGTGACATGCGAAAGGTTGCTGCTTTATAGTTGCCTAGGCCCAACATTCTGAGAAGTCAGTAAATATTGAAGCTGTAAGAGAAAAGTGTTGTTCAAGACATTTTAGTAGATGGATTAGTGATTAGGCTATTTAGTATGAGTCTGTGGAAAGGTATCATCAGAGTATGCCGTATAAATTTAGGTGTTTACTTGGAATGGGAAGTGCAGTTTTTCAAGTTCAAAGGTCTGCATGGTCTTGTGACTGAGTTATGTCTCTGCATGCAGAGGTATTCTCATACATGTTATGCATCAGAAGATACGCATGTGTAACACAGGTTACACAACTATGTGTATTTGTATGTTACTTTTATATGTGATGCTTCCAGTAAAAGATAGAGATGCATGCATGCATGTTTTCAGGAATATGATGAGACTTACAACAAAGATTGCTGTTTTAAATTTCTGGAGTTCTCTTGCTTCCCTCTGCACTTCTCTTGTCTCTTTCTGCGCCTCTTTTCCGTCTTTCTGCAGCCGCCTTTCCCCAGCTCTCTTTCTTCTTTCTACACCTCTCTTGCATGTTTCTGCACTTCTCTTCTGTCTTTCTGCACCTCACTTTCCTTTCTGCACATCTCCTTGATTCTACATGCACCCCTCTTGCCTCTTTGTGCACACCTGTTGCTTCTTTTCTGCACTTGTCTTGCCACTTTTTGCACTTGTCTTTCTGTATCTCTCTTGGTTCTTTTGGCACTCATCTTGCCTATTGTTGCACATGTGTTGCCTCTTTCTGTACCCCTCTTCTCTCTTTCTTCACCTCTCTTGCCTCTTTGCGCATCTCTCATAACTCTTTCTGCACTGTCTTGCTTCTTTTTGCATCCCTCTTGATTTTTGTGCACCGGTCTTCCTTGTTTTGCACTTCACTTGCCTCTTTCTGCATCTCTCTTGCCTCTTTTTTCACTCTCTTGCATGTTTGTGCACCTCTGTTGTTTCTTTGTGTACCCCTATTGTCTCATTGTGCACCTGTGTTGCCTCTTTCTGTATTTCTCTAATTTTTGAGTAGCTGTGTTGTTCTTTGTGTATTTTTGGGGGTATTCTAAACCTTTTTTTCTTTTTGTCCCTTTCTTTCACTTTCTGCACCTTTTATCCCCTTTCTGAAGTTCTTTTGCTTGTTTCTACACTTTTGTATTTTATTTGTAATAAAGAGATAGCATGCAATTATAAGTAATTGCTTACTGGTTATTATACATATTGATGTCATTAATTTAAAATTGTTAATTCATATAACAAACTATTGAAACTGTTCTTTGTTTTTTAGAAAATTATTTTGTTTGGATCACAAATTGAAGATGGCAAGAAAACATGAAAAGAGAAGACAACAAAAGAAAAACAGAACTACTTAAAGAAAAGTAAAAAGAGGGCATTAGAAAAAGATCAAAATGTTACTAAGGATAAAGTCTGTCCTGTTAAGAGCACTAAACAGTTTCTTAAAACAATTGCCAAGAGATTAAAGAAATACAATTCTAATGAAAGAAAAAATAAAAGTTTTACAACAAAGCACAAGGAGAAAAAGATTTTTAATGTTAAAAAAAAACATTTTTGGAAAAATAACACATCTTATAGTATAGAAAAAAAAAATTTAGATCCCTGTTAGACCTTTCCTCCAATACCCCCTGAGTCCTCTTTATTTGGATTCTGCCCATAGACAGCTGGCCCATAAGATAGACTATAAATCACTTATCGGCTATGGTCTGTTGAGGAGCTTCCTTCTTACCAGGAGGCTTTGTCTTGTCTTTTGAAACTTTCACACATTACATAGATTCCATGGTTCGGCTCATTGAGGAATTTATTGCGGCGGTTTGGGATGGAGGGGTTCTGGTCCGATCTGGAAAGTATGGCACTCATTCCAAGGGCCAGGGTGAAAGCAGTGTTCTGGGAATCATTTCCTGATACGACGCTGGCAAAATCAGAGGGTAGTTGTGGTGTGGTGTGGCTCACTGGTTCGAGGCGGCAAACCCGGGAGCAGAAGTCGGCCGGGACCAGGGTTCAATTCCTGACGCGGAAGGGTCGTGGACTTCGGTCAGCGGACTCTATAATTCTCGCTTCGGTGCCTATTCTAAGGGGGTCCCACTCTGCAACTCTGGGCATTAGCTTGCCTAATCTCCACAACTGCCCCATCAACGCCGGGGATGCCTGGCTCCACCTTGGGGACTCCCAGCAGGGACCATCCCACAGGGAAAGCCAGGACGAGTTCCCCAGCGTTATACAGCACCAGGAAACCTATGGGTAGCAGTGCGCTTTACAAGCTCAATCATTAATTAATTAAATAATTAATTAATTAGTTTGACCCAGGAGTTCCCTAATTTCAAATTTGTTTCTCGCTTTTGGGACACTATCGATAAGATTGTACCCTCTCTGGAACACACACCTTTTTCACAGTTCTGTTACAAGACTCTGCACACTAAACTGTTTTGTTTTAAGTGGTGCTGTAATGCTTTTAATGATAACCTTTGTCCCTCATGTAAAGTCAGACAAGAATCCATTGTGCATTTACAATTTTTTTATCCAAACTACTTAACTCTGAGGAAAAAATTGCTAATTCCATTATGTAGATTGCCATTACCTAGAGGTGTTGAGAATCTTGTATACTGATACACACAGGTTAGTAGTTTTTGGCCTGGCCAAATATTGGTATGCACTTTGGATTAAGCGTTCTAAATGTATTATATGAAGTGCAGTATTTTCCACTTGTTTTTACTCCCTTTGTTTTAAAACTATTTTATGGCACTAATGCCTTTTTTTTAAAAAAAAGAGCAAAACAAGAAACCGTTTTTATATTATGTTTTTATTCCTCTTCTGCTGTGTACTTTTTAAGATTTCTGTGATCGAAATAAAGTTATATATGATGATGATAAGTAGCAGCAATTTGGGCTAATTTGTTGGGAGAAGGTCAGTTTGAGTTGGCTGCTGATCAAGTTATTTGTAAATATTGTTACAACAAATCTGAAGAGAACAAAATGGCAGCTAGAGCAGTTCATAACAATTTAGAGTTGGTAGCTATTCCACAGAAACTGGCAGATTTTAATGCATGTGAGTCCATTGTTATTCAATCTGTACACCCATTTCAAGCCATAGTTCGTATGAGCTTAAAACAGGTAAGCTGCCACCAACAGATTTACAAAGAGGACTGAAAGGAAGAGTTCTGCACTTACCTTTAGATTTAAACAAAAATATTGAAACTGTTGGTGTAGACAAGGAAGAAAATGAGCCAGCAGTTATTCTAGTAAATGGTGTACCAACAAAGAGTCGAAAAATATGGCAAGAGTTTGTAGATGTTAATAAACTTCAAAAGGTTACATTATATCTGGTACAGAATAATATTTATTATAAGAATGTAAATGTTGATGAACAGGTAATATGCTTAGAGGATGAAACAGAAATTTCATGTGGCCAAATTGAAAAAGTGAAAAAGTCCAGGAGTGAAAAGATTAGTGAAAATTATACTATACATCCTCTACATTCAAAGGAAGTGATAGGAAACAGTATTGAATTATACCAAATGAAGAAAGCAAAGGGAACTCCCATGAGTGTATGGGAAAAAAGTTTAGACGCTCGTTATTTTCCACAGCTGTTCTCCACTGGAGAAGGTGGACGATTTGATGAGCAAGCTGCACGGATTCCAGCTTCAGAATACTGCACAACAGGATTGTACTCTGAAGATCCAAGATTTCAACAGTGCATTCCATATATATATTTCAACTTTTGTTTGAAAGTGATTTGCCTGCACTTTCATATGCAGTGAACCACATATTAAAACAGGAGTTTATCTTCCACATGTTTCTGCAAAAGAATTAATGGACAAAGTTCAACAAAAAGATGAACATTTAAAACATAAAAGAGGAAAAATATGCAGTAATTGAATGTGATGGATGTTTAGTAAAATACGCCAAAAGAAATTAACCACAGAAAACTCAATTGCAAAAGTCCAGATAAGAGCAACTGTTCAAGCCTTGGCATAGTGAAATGAAATTACTTTGATATTTTGAGTGCTATTGTTAAGTTTCATATAGGAATCCCAATATAGGTTCAGGGAACAACCTAACCTTTTCACATATATTCTCCCCTACCGCTACACTAAATAACGTTTTGTGGGACTGATCTTTTACCTTGTTACAGTACTTTGTACAGGAGGTGGAGTTTTACCTGAAAACTAGCTTCATCCATTATGTATGAGGATTCTTGGAAACTCAGCAGGTCCACAATCTCCTGCATATTAACTATGAACAAGTGTTATTCCTTCCATTATTCTAGGTCCAATATGACACAGCAAGGTAGAACCCCTGAAGGGTACCACTTTGTGTATATATACACCATATCTTTGTTGAGGCAGGGAGAGGAGAAATAGAACTTCCATGCTGACACACTGACGCAAGACGCTGAGGTTCCTGCACGCAGACACTCCACCTCGCATTGGTCTGACATCCCTCGCGGGGTGTCCATCTCTAGACCAAGATGGGTCCAACAGTCTCTCACTTCAGGTAATGGGGTTGACTTTATCCTAGAGGGATTCTTGGCTTTACACCTACATACATGCTAGGTACACTTAGGTACATCTAGTTAGGGTCACATCGTAGGAGTATGCATTTTATTGTCATTTATTTTTATACCTGCCTGTGTTCATCGTTTTAGCACTGTGGTAGAAATCTACCATCCTTTTACTCTATTGCTGCTTATAATCATTTATATCTGTTTCTGTCTAATGGTTGTTTCAGCACACCTATTTTACACTAGAATGATGCTGGTTTTATAAATGCTTATTGAAAATGTCCCCACCATTTATTCTGTGTAGCTCTCTGAGACAAAGTGAGCATGAGTGACTTAGTGAAAGGCACTGTACTGTTTCCATGATCCCTGATGGGACAGAGATGTCTTGTTCGATAGTTGCCAAGAACTATTCTCTACTTGGTAAGAGGGTTTATGGAGGCACTGTGAGCTAGCTTGTATACAGGCAAACATACTCAGTGGGGGTGTCTGTAATCAGTCTGAACACCAATCCCACAATCTATGTTGTCTAAACGCACAGATCCTATATAGGCTTATAGGAACTACACAACACTATGAAGATTCTTTTAATGCAAGTAAAGATAGCATTCATTGCACAAATCCCCCTCCATATATACACATGCTAAGTGATGAGATTGAACAAGAAAGTACTATTTCAGCTAAAATAGCTAGAGACAGTTCTCAAGATAGTCAAAATTCTGGTCCACTGAGTCTAGATCCACTGGGACAACCAATTATCGAAAATGGAACAGCAATAGCCATGAACGAGGTAGAAACTGCAATCCAACAAGCACAACAGGATATTATTCACAATGAAAAGATAGAAGAACAACTAAATATTGAACAAAAAGAAATGTATCTACAAGTGACCCAACAGATACAACATGGTTTGCCGCATGAAAAAAAAAATGCCAATATTCATCATTGAAACCGATTTTACAAGCTGGAACAGGAAAACGTTTCTTAATTAAAGTTTTGACCAGTTATCAATACAAAACGACAGAATCACATTTATCTTGTGTTATAACAGCTCCAACTGGATTAGCAGCACACACCATTAAAGGGATTACTTTATATAGATTACTTATGCTACCAGTTAAACATGATAATAAATTGCAATAACAGAAGCTATCTGGAGAAGCTTGTTAAATAGTGTCGAGTATTGAAGAAAATTAAACTTTTAATCATTGATGAGGTGAGCATGGTCTCATACTTAATGCATGCCTTTGTACACTTGAGAATTCTACAGATTTTAAAAACAGATTACGATGTTCTGTTTGGAGGAAAACATTTAAAATTTATTCAGAGATCTACTACAACTAACTCGGACAACCTGTTTTAAAAACATTTGTCCATGATGACACAAGGAAATCTTTGAGAAGTATTGTAAACATGAACATTTGGTTACATTTTCAATATAGAGAACATATTAAGGCAATGCAACAAGCAAGTGATGAAGTTTATGGAAATAGTCTTCAAGACATAAGAATTGGTGTCTTGACGAAACATGGTAAACAAGGTTTAAAAAATCGGCTACTAAGAAACTTGCTTACAACTGGAAACACAGTGGCTGAAGTAATGTAAAATAAGCTTGGAGAAAATAAGTCTATAGTTTGCCTAATGCCTATACTAATCTACATTTAATCAAGATCTCTTGAAACTGAAAAATAACAAGTAGTGGAAATTGAATCTGTTGATAAAACTGAACACCAAAGAGTGGCTATTCTTCTTACAGAGAAACTACAGGCTAAATTGCATTCTTTGGAAAAGTCTGTATCTGAAACTGCAGGCTTAGAAAAGACTTTACATGTATGTATAAACTGCCAGGTAATTGTAAGCCGTAATTGGAATGTAGAAGAAGGTTTAGTAAATGGAGCAAAGGAAAAGTTGTTGGTTTTTGTAAAATGTCAGAACAGAGATGGAATAGAATTTTTGATTATAAAATGTGATCCGATTATAGAGGTAAGACAGATTGGGTGTTGTGTTGTATGGTTTGTGCTTGTAAAAGATTTGTATGTTAGCAGTTTCCTCTGTCTTTAGCATATGCAGTAACTTTTCATAAATCTCAAGGTTTAAGTATAGACAGTGCTTTTGTAAACATGGGATGGACAGTGTTCAGATAGGGAATGGCATATGCTGCATTGTCTCGAGTAAGAGCATTAAACGGGAAACAAAGAGGGAGCACACTCCTACCCTCATCAGCTACGGAGGCTCACAGGAGCCCTTTAACAGGAAACAAAGAGGGAGCACACTCCTACCCTCTCAGCCTGATCGCCCCTTGCACTCTGGTACATGGAGTTCGTATGATTCAGGACAAAGTTCGTAAGTATTTCACCAAGGTTGGTGCAAGTAGGTACTTGGTATAAGGTATCTCTAGACACGAGACACGACTCGTGTTTCTGGATAATATCCTTCATCAGTAGAGATCAGTTTGGGGTAGGTTTGAATGCTGCCTAAAAACACTAACAGGCTTCGTTGCCTCTCGGGCGCGCAGGTGCTTCACCAATAGCCTGTCAGCGACAGAGGCTCACAGGAGCCCTTTAACAGGAAACAAAGAGGGAGGACACTCCTACCCTCTCAGCCGGATCGCCCCTTTACACCCTGGTACATGCAGTTTGTATGATTCAGGACAAAGTTCGTAAGTATTTCACCAAGGTTGGTGCAAGTAGGTACTTGGTATAAGGTATCTCTAGACACGAGACACAACTCGTGTTTCTGGATAATATCCTTCATCAGTAGAGATCAGTCTGGGGTGGTTTTGAAGGCTGCCAAACAACACTAACAGGCTTCGTTGCCTCTCATGCGCGCAGGTGCTTCACCACTAGCTCGTCAGATACGTAGGCTCCCGGGAGCCCTTTAACAGGAAACAAAGAGGGAGCACACGCCTACCCTCTCAGCCGATCGCCCCTTTGCACTCCGGTACACGCAGTTCGTATGATTCAGGACAAAGTTAGTAAGTATTTCACCAAGGTTGGTGCAAGTAGGTACTTGGTATAAGGTATCTCTAGACACGAGACATGACTCGTGTTTCTGGATAATATCCTTCATCAGTAGAGATCAGTTTGGGGTGGCTTTGAAGGCTGCCAAACAACACTAACAGGCTTGGTTGCCTCTCGGGCGCGCAGGTGCTTCACAAATAGCTCGTCAGCTAAGGAGGCACACAGGAGCCCTTTAACATGAAACAAAGAGGGAGCTCACTCCTACCGTCTCAGCCGGATCGCCCCTTTGCACTCTGGTACATGCAGTTCGTATGATTCAGGACAAAGTTCGTAAGTATTTCACCAAGGTTGGTGCAAGTAGGTACTTGGTATAAGGTATCTCTAGACAATAAAACACGCCTCGTGTTTTTGGATAATATCCTTCATCAGTAGAGATCAGTTTGGGGTAGCTTTGAAGGCTACCAAAAAACACTAACAGGCTTCGTTGCCTCTCGGGCTTGCAGGTGCTTCACCAATAGCTCATCAGCTATGGAGGCTCACGGGAGCCCTTTAACAGGAAACAAAGAGGGAGCACACGCCTACCCTCTCAGCCGGATCGCCCCTTTGCACTCTGTTACATGCAGTTCGTATGATTCAGGACAAAGTTCGTAAGTATTTCACCAAGGTTGGTGCAAGTAGGTACTTGGTATAAGGTATTTTTAGACACGAGACACGACTTGTGTTTCTGGATAATATCCTTCATCAGTAGCGATCAGTTTGGGGTGGCTTTGAAGACTGCCAAACAACACTAACAGGCTTAGTTGCCTCTCGGGTGCGCAGGTGCTTCACCAATAGCTCGTCAGCTACGGAGGCTCACAGGAGCCCTTTAACAGGAAACAAAGAGGGAGCACACTCCTACCCTCTCCGCCGGATCACCCCTTGCACTCTGGTACATGCAGTTCGTATGATTCAGGGCAAAGTTCATAATTATTTCACCAAGGTTGGTGCAAGTAGGTACTAAGTATAAGGTATCTCTAGACACGAGACACGACTCGTGTTTCTGGATAATATCCTTCATCAGTAGAGATCAGTTTGGGGTGGCTTTGAAGGCTACCAAACAACACTAACAGGCTTCGTTGCCTCTCGGGCGCGCAGGTGCTTCACCAATAGCTCGTCAGCTACGGAGGCTCATGGGAGCCCTTTAACAGAAAACAAAGAGGGAGCACACTCCTACCCTCTCAGCTGGATCGCCCCTTTGCACTCTAGTACATGCAGTTCGTATGATTCAGGACAAAAATCGTAAGTATTTCACCAAGGTTGGTGCAAGTAGGTACATGGTATAAGGTATCTCTAGACACGAGACACGACTCGTGTTTCTGGATAATATCCTTCATCAGTAGAGATCAGTTTGGGGTGGCTTTGAAGGCTGCCAAACAACACTAGCAGGCTTCGTTGCCTCTCGAGGCTCACAGGTGCTTCACCATTAGCTTGTCAGCTATGGAGGTCACTGGAGCTCTTTAACAGGAAACAAAGAGGGAGCACACTCCTACCCTCTCAGACGGATCGCCCCTTTACACTCTGGGCCATGCAGTTCGTATGATTCAGGACAAATTTCGTAAGTATTGCACCAAGGTTGGTGCAACTAGGTACTTGGTATAAGGTATCTCTAGACACGAGACACGACTCGTTTTTCTGGATAATATCCTTCATCAGTAGAGATCAGTTTGGGGTGGCTTTGAAGGCCGCCAAACAACACTAACAGGCCTCGTTGACTCTCGGGCATGCAGGTGCTTCACCAATAGCTCGTCAGCTACGGGGGCTCACGGGAGCCCTTTAACAGGAAACAAAGAGGGAGCACACTCCTACCCTCTCAGCTGGATCGCCCCTTCGCACTCTGGTACATGCAGTTCGTATGATTCAGGACAAAAATCGTAAGTATTTCACCAAGGTTGGTGCAAGTAGGTACTTGGTATAAGGTATCTCTAGACACGAGACACAACTCGTGTTTCTGGATAATATCCTTCATCAGTAGAGATCAGTTTGGGGTGGCTTTGAAGGCTGCCAAACAACACTAACAGGCTTCGTTGCCTCTCGGGGGGCGCAGGTGCTTCACCATTAGCTCGTCAGCTATGGAGGTCACTGTAGCCCTTTAAAAGGAAACAAAGAGGGAGCACACTCCTACCCTCTCAGCCGGATCGCCCCTTTGCACTCTGGTACATGCAGTTCGTATGATTCAGGACAAAGTTTGTAAGTATTGCACCAAGGTTGGTGCAAGTAGGTACTTGGTATAAGGTATCTCTAGACACGAGACACGACTCGTTTTTCTGGATAATATCCTTCATCAGTAGAGATCAGTTTGGGGTGGCTTTGAAGGCTGTCAAACAAAATGAATAGGCCTTGTTGCCTCTCGGGCATGCAGGTGCTTCACCAATAGCTCGTCAGCTACGGAGGCTCACGGGAGCCCTTTAACAGGAAACAAAGAGGGAGCGCACTCCTAGCCTCTCAGCCGGATCGCCCATTTGCACTCTGGTACATGCAGGTCGTATGATTCAGGACAACGTTTGTAAGTATTTCACGAAGGTTGGTGCAAGTAGGTACTTGGTATAAGGTATCTCTAGACACGAGACACGACTCGTTTTTCTGGATAATATCCTTCATCAGTAGAGATCAGTTTGGGGTGGCTTTGAAGGCTGTCAAACAAAATGAATAGGCCTTGTTGCCTCTCGGGCATGCAGGTGCTTCACCAATAGCTCGTCAGCTACGGAGGCTCACGGGAGCCCTTTAACAGGAAACAAAGAGGGAGCGCACTCCTAGCCTCTCAGCCGGATCGCCCCTTTGCACTCTGGTACATGCAGTTCGTATGATTCAGGACAAAGTTCGTAAGTATTTCACCAAGGTTGGTGCAAGTAGGTACTTGGTATAAGGTATCTCTAGACAATAAAACACGCCTCGTGTTTTTGGATAATATCCTTCATCAGTAGAGATCAGTTTGGGGTAGCTTTGAAGGCTACCAAAAAACACTAACAGGCTTCGTTGCCTCTCGGGCTTGCAGGTGCTTCACCAATAGCTCATCAGCTATGGAGGCTCACGGGAGCCCTTTAACAGGAAACAAAGAGGGAGCACACGCCTACCCTCTCAGCCGGATCGCCCCTTTGCACTCTGTTACATGCAGTTCGTATGATTCAGGACAAAGTTCGTAAGTATTTCACCAAGGTTGGTGCAAGTAGGTACTTGGTATAAGGTATTTTTAGACACGAGACACGACTCGTGTTTCTGGATAATATCCTTCATCAGTAGAGATCAGTTTGGGGTGGCTTTGAAGACTGCCAAACAACACTAACAGGCTTAGTTGCCTCTCGGGTGCGCAGGTGCTTCACCAATAGCTCGTCAGCTACGGAGGCTCACAGGAGCCCTTTAACAGGAAACAAAGAGGGAGCACACTCCTACCCTCTCCGCCGGATCACCCCTTGCACTCTGGTACATGCAGTTCGTATGATTCAGGGCAAAGTTCATAATTATTTCACCAAGGTTGGTGCAAGTAGGTACTAAGTATAAGGTATCTCTAGACACGAGACACGACTCGTGTTTCTGGATAATATCCTTCATCAGTAGAGATCAGTTTGGGGTGGCTTTGAAGGCTACCAAACAACACTAACAGGCTTCGTTGCCTCTCGGGCGCGCAGGTGCTTCACCAATAGCTCGTCAGCTACGGAGGCTCATGGGAGCCCTTTAACAGAAAACAAAGAGGGAGCACACTCCTACCCTCTCAGCTGGATCGCCCCTTTGCACTCTAGTACATGCAGTTCGTATGATTCAGGACAAAAATCGTAAGTATTTCACCAAGGTTGGTGCAAGTAGGTACATGGTATAAGGTATCTCTAGACACGAGACACGACTCGTGTTTCTGGATAATATCCTTCATCAGTAGAGATCAGTTTGGGGTGGCTTTGAAGGCTGCCAAACAACACTAGCAGGCTTCGTTGCCTCTCGAGGCTCACAGGTGCTTCACCATTAGCTTGTCAGCTATGGAGGTCACTGGAGCTCTTTAACAGGAAACAAAGAGGGAGCACACTCCTACCCTCTCAGACGGATCACCCCTTTACACTCTGGGCCATGCAGTTCGTATGATTCAGGACAAATTTCGTAAGTATTGCACCAAGGTTGGTGCAACTAGGTACTTGGTATAAGGTATCTCTAGACACGAGACACGACTCGTTTTTCTGGATAATATCCTTCATCAGTAGAGATCAGTTTGGGGTGGCTTTGAAGGCCGCCAAACAACACTAACAGGCCTCGTTGACTCTCGGGCATGCAGGTGCTTCACCAATAGCTCGTCAGCTACGGGGGCTCACGGGAGCCCTTTAACAGGAAACAAAGAGGGAGCACACTCCTACCCTCTCAGCTGGATCGCCCCTTCGCACTCTGGTACATGCAGTTCGTATGATTCAGGACAAAAATCGTAAGTATTTCACCAAGGTTGGTGCAAGTAGGTACTTGGTATAAGGTATCTCTAGACACGAGACACAACTCGTGTTTCTGGATAATATCCTTCATCAGTAGAGATCAGTTTGGGGTGGCTTTGAAGGCTGCCAAACAACACTAACAGGCTTCGTTGCCTCTCGGGGGGCGCAGGTGCTTCACCATTAGCTCGTCAGCTATGGAGGTCACTGTAGCCCTTTAAAAGGAAACAAAGAGGGAGCACACACCTACCCTCTCAGCCGGATTGCCCCTTTGCACTCTGGTACATGCAGTTCGTATGATTCAGGACAAAGTTTGTAAGTATTGCACCAAGGTTGGTGCAAGTAGGTACTTGGTATAAGGTATCTCTAGACACGAGACACGACTCGTTTTTCTGGATAATATCCTTCATCAGTAGAGATCAGTTTGGGGTGGCTTTGAAGGCTGTCAAACAAAATGAATAGGCCTTGTTGCCTCTCGGGCATGCAGGTGCTTCACCAATAGCTCGTCAGCTACGAAGGCTTACGGGAGCCCTTTAACAGGAAACAAAGAGGGAGCGCACTCCTAGCCTCTCAGCCGGATCGCCCATTTGCACTCTGGTACATGCAGGTCGTATGATTCAGGACAACGTTTGTAAGTATTTCACGAAGGTTGGTGCAAGTAGGTACTTGGTATAAGGTATCTCTAGACACGAGACATGACTCGTGTTTCTGGATAATATCCTTCATCAGTAGAGATCAGTTTGGGGTGGCTTTAAAGGCTGCCAAACAACACTAACAGGCTTCGGTGTCTCTTGGGCGCGCAGGTGCTTCACCAATAGCTTGTCAGCTATGGAGGCTCACGGGAGCCCTTTAACAGGAAACAAAGAGGGAGCACACTCCTACCCTCTCAGACGGGTCCCCCCTTTGCACTCTGGTACATGCAGTTTGTATGATTCAGGACAAAGTTTGTAAGTATTTCACCAAGGTTGGTGCAAGTAGGTACTTCGTATAAGGTATCTCTAGACACGAGACATGACTCATGTTTCTGGATAATATCCTTCATCAGTAGAGATCAGTTTGGGGTGGCTTTGAAGGCTGGCAAACAACACTAACACGCTTCGTTGTCTCTTGGGCGCGCAGGTGCTTCACCAATAGCTTGTCAGCTATGGAGGCTCACGGGAGCCCTTTACCAGGAAACAAAGAGTGAGCAAACTCCTACCCTCTCAGCCGGATCACCCCTTTGCACTCTGGTACATGCAGTTCGTGTGATTCAGGACACAGTTGGTAAGTATTTCACCAAGGTTGGTGCAAGCAGGTACTTGGTATAAGGTATCTCTAGACACGAGTCACGACTCGAGTTTCTGGATAATATCCTTCATCAGTAGAGATCAGTTTGGGGTGGCTTTGAAGGCTGCCAAACAAAACTAACAGGCTTCGTTGTCTCTCGGGCGCGCAGGTGCTTCACCAATATCTCGTCAGCTACAGAGGCTCACGGGGAGCCCTTTAACAGGAAACAAAGAGGGAGCACACTCCTACCCTCTCAGCCGGATCGCCCCTTTGCACTCTGGTACATGCAGTTCGTATGATTCAGGACAAAGTTGGTAAGTATTTCACCAAGGTTGGTGCAAGTAGGTACTTGGTATAATGTATCTCTAGACACGAGACATGACTTGTGTTTCTGGATAATATCCTTCATCAGTAGAGATCAGTTTGGGGTGGCTTTGAAGGCTGCCAAACAACACTAACACGCTTCGTTGTCTCTTGGGCGTGCAGGTGCTTCTCCAATAGCTCGTCAGCTATGGAGGCTCACGGAGCCCTTTAACAGGAAACATAGAGTGAGCAAACTCCTACCCTCTCAGCCGGATCACCCCTTTGCACTCTGGTACATGCAGTTCGTTTGATTCAGGACAAAGTTGGTAAGTATTTCACCAAGGTTGGTGCAAGTAGGTACTTGGTATAAGGTATCTCTAGACACGAGTCACGACTCGTGTTTCTGGATAATATCTTTCATCAGTAGAGATCAGTTTGGGGTGGCTTTGAAGGCTGCCAAACAAAACTAATAGGCTTCGTTGCCTCTCAGGCGCGCAGGTGCTTCACCAATATCTTGTCAGCTACGGAGGCTCACGGGGAGCCCTTTAACAGGAAACAAAGAGGGAGCACACTCCTACCCTCTTAGCCGGATCGCCCCTTTGCACTCTGGTACATGCAGATCGGATGATTCAGGACAAAGTTGGTAAGTATTTCACCAAGGTTGGTGCAAGTAGGTACTTGGTATAAGGTATCTCTAGACACGAGACACGACTCGTGTTTCTGGATAATATCCTTCATCAGTAGAGATCAGTTTGGGGTGGCTTTGAAGGCTGCCAAAAAACACTAACAGGCTTTGTTACCTCTCGGGCACGCAGGTGCTTCACCAATAGCTCGTCAGCTACGGAGGCTCACAGGAGCCCTTTAACAGGAAACAAAGAGGGAGCACACGCCTACCGTCTCAGCCGGATCGCCCCTTTTCACTCTGGTACATGCAGTTCGTATGATTCAGGACAAAGTTGGCAAGTATTTCACCAAGGTTGGTGCATGTTGGTACTTGGTATAAGGTATCTCTAGACACGAGACACAAGTCTTGTTTCTGGATAATATCCTTCATCAGTAGAGATCGGTGTGGGGCGGCTTTGAAGGCTACCAAACAACACTAACAGGTTTCGTTGCCTCTCGGGCGCGCAGGTGCTTCACCAATAGCTCGTCAGCTACGGAGGCTCACGGGAGCCCTTTAACAGGAAACAAAGAGGGAGCACACGCCTACCCTCTCAGCCAGATCGCCCCTTTTCACTCTGGTACATGCAGTTCGTATGATTCAGGACAAAGTTCGTAAGTATTTCACCAAGGTTTGTTCAAGTAGGTACTTGGTATAAGGTATCTCTAGACACGAGACACGAGTCGTGTTTCTGGATAATATCCATCATCAGTAGAGATCAGTTTGGGGTGGCTTTGAAGGCTGCCAAAGCCGAGTAAGAACATTGTCTGGTTTGTATTTGATAGATTTTGATGAGAAAAAGGTTAGTGCTGATGCAAATTGTGTAAGCGAGTATAATCATTTAGGAAGACTTTATATACCTCATTTAGGAGAATATTTCATATATGAGAAACGTGTTGTGTGTCCAAAATGGAAATATGTCAAAAATCCAAATGAGGTTCAGAAAAAGAAAACAATGGAAGAGAAACTTGATGGTATAAAGAAATAGAAAATGGAAACATTTGAAGACATTGTAGGATACCAGTCGGAAAATAGTTCAGGTATCAACTGTTATGCTAATGTGATTCTGAATGTTGTGTTTTATCTACAAGATCTTCATCATGAAATCATGAAAAAAAGATTTGGTTCTTTACTAAAGCATGTATTTCAAGAGTTGGTAACTGACAGAAGTAAAATCCATACTGCTTCTGGCATTCAGCATCTTTTGGATATATGTACTGGTTCTTTGACATTCACTCTTATACAACAAGATGCACAAGAATTTCTAATCCTTATGCTTGGAGTATTAGAACATGAAGGAATATCGTTTGAAACCCTATTTTGACTAAGTTACAGATGGGATCATAAATGTGAAGAGTGTTTATTTACTTCCACGACTGAAATACAGACAGAACGATTCATATACTTGATGATACCAGACTGCAGATTAGTACATTTTAACAAATTGATAAAAACAGCCAATCAGGGTATGAGATGTCCGCATTGTAGATCAGAGATGTTGTCTACATTACATATAGAAAGATTTGGAAATTATCTAATTTTAATGCTACAACGTTGTAGAGCAAATGGAAGAACATTTGAAACAAAAAAAAATGTTTTATTACAAGTAAAATATCTATTTCAAGAAGAACTGTTATAGCAGTGGATTTTATTTTCCATGATGGACCTACTACAATATCTGGACACTATACTGTGTATATAAAGTATTATAAAGGATAGCCACATTGCAATGATGCCCACTTGCAATTCAAACCTAGAGTGCCTTTTACATTTCTAAATTTATATGTGCTATTTCTGCAGCCAAAGTTTTGAGTACATCATTCGTCCTATTGGGAAGGTGTGAACAGATAGTAGACAGGAGTGCCAACTATTTTTATTTATAATTACTGTTAGGAATATTATGTGTGCTAATTGATATTGCATTTGGAAAACTGTGTTTAAAAGGAAATAGTTGATATATATTTGTTGTATATATTGTACCAGTTGTAAATGAGAGTCTACATGTTCGCAAATGTATTTGAGATAAATAATAGAGTTAATGTAGATGAAGGAATTAATTCACAAAGTGTAGATAGGAAAATGCAAATCTATAAATATTGATGATGATGTTCCATGCTGATTTGGGTTTTGTTTCTACAATCAGTTTGATTGTTTTTGTGCCCGCTGTTCAATGATGATACAACATTGAAATCACTGTGCATGGGGAAGTTAAATGGAATCTGAGAACAGCAAAAAAGGGAAACTGAAAATGTTATGCAATTTTAAAATTATGTTGTGTTCCTAAAAACATATTATTATAATTTCTATAATTTTCTTCTTTATGGTACTTACTGTTGAAGTTTGGAAGGAGTTTTAATCCTGTTCAGGATGATACTACTCAAAAATACTTCTACTGAGTAATGTATCTAAAGAACTTGGGGGCAGACTTATGTTAACTGGCGCATCCCCAGGGATGCGCCAGTTAATGTGCGCCACAGTGCGCCACAGCTCCGCCACCCATGGTGCGCCGCATTTATAATGCGGCGCACCATGGTGCAAAAATGGCACAGATGTGTGACGCATCTGTGCCGGAAAGGTGGCGCATTGCTGGAGTTGCGTTGCAAGCGCGACGCAGCTCCAGCAAGGCTCGGGGGTGCCCCATCTTCACAATGCTGCGTCAAGACCTACGCCTGCTTCAAGCAGGCGCAGGGTTTTGACACTGCATTGGCCTGAAAGTGACTGAGTGAAATCTCATAGATTTCACTCAGCCACTTTCAGGAGGCGTCCCTGCGCAGGAACGCCCCCCCCCTGCGCAGGAACGCCTCCTTATGGCGCAGGGCTTTACAACGTGATGCATCTCCTAGATGCGTCATGTTGTAAATAGGGCGCATTGTTTGTGCCGCCGTTGCGTCAAATAAAGTGACGCGATTGCGGCGCAAAGAGGCGCAAGGGCATCATAAATCTGCCCCTTGAAATGTAAGAATACATAATATATTATTCATGATAATGTGAAAAAATGTTTTAAGTTTATTTATGTTATTTATTTCTAATATAAATATTGTTTATCCTTTACACTATTTGAAAACTATCATCATGTTGCTCATTCAATCAGTCAGGTAGTCATCCTTTCACGTAGACACTACCCATGCACTCATCTAATCACCCAGGAACTACCCCTGTACTCATGCAATCACTCAGGCACTAATCTTCCTCTCAACCATTCACTCAGGCACTACCCATTTCCTCATCCATTCACTCAAGCACTACTCATGCACACCTCCAAAGACCCAGGAATTTCTCTTGCAGTCATTCTTTTATTTAGGCACTACGCACACATTGATTTAAGCCCCCAGACATTACTGTTGCACTCATGAAGTCAATCAGGCACTACCCATGTACTCCTCCAATCACCTAGGCAGTACCCCTGTACTTATGCAATCACACAGGCACTACCTATGCATTGAACCATTCACTCAGGTACTATACTTGCACTCGCCAATTCCCTTGGGCACTACCCATGCACTCATCCAATGATCCAAGCATTTGACTTGCACTCATACTTTCACTCAGGTACTTCCCATGTACTCATCCAATCGCCCAGGAACTACCCCTACCGTCATGCAATCGCTCAGACATTACCCATGTACTCATGCAATCACACAACCACTACTCTTGCACTCAACCATTCACTTAGGCAATACCCATGCACTCATCCAATGACCCAGGCATTACTATTGCATTCATCCTTTTACTCAGACACTATCCATGCACTGATCTAAGCACCGAAACATTACTCATACACCCATGAAGTCACTCATGCACTATCCATGCACTCATCCAATCACCCATGCAGTACCCCTGCACTTATCACTCAGGCAGTATCCATGCATTCATGCAATCACTTATGTACTACTCTTGCACTGAACCATTCACTCAGGCACAACACATGCACTCTTCCATTCACTCAGACACTACTCATGCAATCAAGAGGGCACTACCTATACACACATCCAGGGATTCAGACATTGCCCATGCAGACATGCAATCACCCATGCACTCATCCATTCACAAAGGCACTACAAATGCACTCATCCATTCACTAAGGCACTACAAATGCACTCATTCAATGACCCAGGTAATACCCTTGCACTCATACTTTTTCTCAGGTGATTCCTATACACGCAACCAATCACCCAGGCACTACCTCTGTACTCATCCCTTCACGGAGGCACTACCCCTGAACTCATGCAATCACTCAGGTACGACTCTTCCACTCAAACATTCACTGAGGCACTACCCATGCACTCATCCATTCACTCAAACACTACTCATACACTCGTGCAAACAAGGAGGCACTACCTAATCACAATGCAATCACTCAGGCATTACCTATGCAGTCACGCAATCACCCAGACATTACTCTTACACTTAACCGTTCACTCAGGCACTACCCATGCACTCATTCAATGACCCAAGCATTACCCTTGCACTCATACTTTTACTCAGGTACTTCCAATAGACTCCACCTAACATCCAGGCACTATCCCTGCACTCATGCAATCACTCACACACTATCTATATACTCATGTAATAAGTCAGGCACTACTCTTCAACTCAACCATCCACTCAGGCACTACCCATGCACTCATCCATGCACTCAGGCACTGCACATGCACTCATCCAAATTATTTATTTATTTTTTATTTTAAAATTTTTATATAGCGCTGGCCAGACTCGGAGGTATCAGAGCGCTTTACATGAGCATCAGATCACAGTTACAGGTTACATTGTTACAAAGGTTACACAGTTATTAGAGCATGGAAACATAGTTACTTTATGGTCGAGATAAACAATAAGCACAAATACGTAAGGGGAATAGCTGGCAGGTTGAAAGATTCAGTGGAGGGGGAAGGAGCTGGGGGTGTAGACAGGTAATGAAGGTGGGAAAGAGGAGGGGAGAGTGAAGGACACCGCATGGAAAGAGGAGGGGAAGGATTCAGTGGACGGGGAAGGAGCTGGGGAAGTAGACAGGTAATGAAGGTGGGAAAAAGGAGGGGAGGGTGAAGGACACTGCATGGAAAGAGGAGGGGGAGGGCGACGTGAAACACAAAACCGTTAGACGAGTCAAAGCAACGTCCTAAGTCCAGTAAGCTGTGATCCCAGGTGACTCTCTCAGAGGGGTCTCTGAGACTCCAAGGCCTACATTCTGGATCTTTCCCCAAAAAGGGGAGAGGGAGTGCGTTGGTAAGGGGTACCATACCATACTTGAGCTGTGAGTGGCTCCTTTGGCAAAGTGGACTCTCTCAGCGGGTTCGCTGAGACTCCAGAGTATAAATATTGGATCTTTCCCCAACAAGGGGAGAAGGAGTGCTTAGCCAAAAGGCACAAAGGACATGGGGCTAGGCAGACTAGCAAGCAAGATGAGAGATTCAGGGGAGAGGGGATAGGACCTAGGGAGGTAGATAAAGAGAGAAAGAGTACTAAATGGGAACAAATTTAATTAATGTGTTATTATATAGCTCTGGCTAGACCTGAGGGAATCAGAGCGCCTTACATGAGGAACAATAATGTTGCAATTTACATCAATTAAAAGTTACATAAGTATCAAGAAAAGCATTTTAAAGAACATAGAGAACAAGGTGAATGGAGCAAGGAAGGGTAAGGCGATAGGGTAAAGGGGTAGGAGGAAGATAGGACGTAGAGACGCAAACACTCAAACACACAAACATCGTCACATGCACAGACAAGCACACACAAATGCGCTCACACTCTCATACATGCAGACACGCACATACACGCAAGCACACATCAAAAACACAGGCACACATACAATCACATGCTACAGAACAAAAATACCCAAGGACATACACACAAAATACATGCACACACACACCATCACACGCACAGACATGCACAAGCACACACAACTGTAGGTAGTAGCAAGCCGCATCCCATAGAGGGGTGCAAAGACCCCAATGATGAAGCATGACACCAAGGGTCCTGTTGGTGAGTGAGGGGTATTTTAAAAACACTTTTCCCCACCAATGTAGGTGCCACTCCCATCCACCAGTGGATTCCAGATGTCCTGAAGGAATGCACACTGGCACAGGGTAAACACATTTTGTTGGTTACTCCTTACCCTGCCTTAGAAGCAGTGACAAAGGTGAGTGTACCAAACTCTAAATCATGACATCCCCATTGGATTCAATGGGCTACTTCTTTGACGTCTCCTGATGTCATGTTTATTTTTGACCCCTCTCTTCAGACAGGAGTTCTTGCAGTATGAAACTTGTATCCACCTCCTCTGTCTTTGCTTCCTTTAGAGTAGTACAAATGTATTATTTACACCGATGGTACAGCGCATCTGGCCACCAGCTCTAAACAGGCTTATTCAGTGGCTTGTGCTATTGTGGCTGGTACAATAGTGAATGGAGATTTCAAGTCTTATATAGTGCATACAAAGGCACTTGGAGACTGTACCGCCCAATTGGCTGAGCTGTGTGCTCTGGTTCTTGCTCTGGAGTTTGCAGATCCAAATGTGTCTACTCTCATTGTGTGTGATTCTGATTACTGTGTTCAGTCTTTCAATGACAACTTATTCTTTTGGTCTCAAAATGATGATCGAGATTCTAAAGGCAGCCCAAATAAGCTTAAAACGCTTTGGGTTCGAGTGGCAGATCTTAAACAATGTCTTTCCCTCACACATGTTATACATACTCTTGGCCATCAGCATGTGGGAGCACATGCTGTTGGATATTCTTTGGCTAATACATGGAGTTATATCTTTACCTTTCTCTTTGTCTGAATTCAGCTCTTGTATCAAACATTACCCACTAGGCCGCTTTGAACATCTGGGTAGCGCTTTTCTGCATGTAACAGTTTCACAACGCATGATTTGTCTCAAAAACCTGCTTTTTTCTCCCTCTCGTGGGAAGCTCGATAGCTCAATTTGGCCTTCCATTCCAATTTTGAAAACAGAGTTACTTTTGCAGTCATCCTTATACTCAGGCACTACCTATACACTGCTCCAAGCACCCAGACATTACTTTTGCACCCATGAAGTCACTCAGGTGCTCCCTATGCACTCATCCATTCACTCAGGCACTACCCATGCACTCATCCAATACCCCAGGCATTGCCCCCACATTCATACATTCACTCAGGTACTGCCTATACAGTCATCCAATCACCCAGGCACTACCCCTGCACTCATGCAATTACCCTGGCACTACCCATCTACTCATGCAATTAATCAGGTACTACTCTTGCACTCAACCATTCACTCAGGCCCTACCTATGCACTAATCCATTCACTCAGGCACTGAACTCATGCAATCATTCCGGTACTACGCATGCACTAATGCAATCACTTAGGCACTACTCTTTCGCTCAACCATTCAGTCAGGCACTACCCATGCAATAATCCCATCCCTCAGGTACTGCCCATGCACTCATCCAATGACCCAGGCATTACCCTTGCACTCATTATTTCACTCAGGCACTACCTCTGTACTCATGAAATTACCCAGGTATTACCCTTGAACTCATGAAGTCATTAAGGCACTACCCCTGCACTGATGCAATCACCCAGGCACTACCCATCTACTCATACAATTACTCAGGTACTACTCTAGCACTCAACTATTCACTCAGGCCCTACCTATGCACTAATCTATTCACTCAGGCACTGAACTCATGCAATCATACAGGCACAACTCATGCACAAATGCAATCACTTAGGCACTACTCTTTTACTCAACCATTCAGCCAGGTACTACCCATGCACTCATCTATTCCCTCAGGTACTGCCCATGCACTCATCCAAAGACCCTTACACTCATTATTTCACAGAAGCGGCCTTGTAAAATGTGTCTAAGGTCTGCCATTGCAGAGCCTGCATGCAGTCTGGTACTGTCATGCTGACTGGGCAAGTGCACCCACTTGCCAGTCCCTAAACCTTCCCTTTTCTTCATATTAGTCACCCCTATGGTAGGCCCAAGGGGAGGGTGCATTGTAAGTATAAGGTAGGACAAGCCCTGATGTGTGTGGTATATCCTAATAGTGAATTACAGCCATTTTCGTTTTACACTATTGCAAGGCTACCTGTTCTCCATAGGCCACAATGGGCTTCTGGATTGTTACATGTTTATAATCCTAGCGGACTCAGAGCACATGGTAGAAATTCGAGTTTAGTATGCATGGACTCAGAATAATAAAATACACCTTTTAGTGAAGTTTATTTTAATATTCTGTGTTTGCAAATACCACTTTTAGAAATAAGTATTTGCTCGCCTAAACATTTGAGCCTGCCTCTGCGAGGTTGTGTATTCCTGTGTCTGGTTTTGTGAGTGACAGGGCTGGGAGATTCCAAGAGACAGGCTGGGGCAGCCCGGTGGTGAATAGGAAGATCTGCATCAAGATGGGAGGGAGGAGTTGCACCTGGGACCTGAATAGGGCTGTGCCTTCACTCTACAATGCTGGCTCCACCTCCTGTGGTGCATCGGATGTCTCTGCCGTGCACACTGAAAGAAGAGAAGGAAGACTGTCAACAAAGTGCTCCAGGACTGTACTTGCCTTCCACAATGCTGGCTCCACCTCCTGTGGAGCGTCTGATGTGCCTGCCCTGCGCTGTGAAAGGGGAGGAGAAGTCTGATAAACAGAGTGCTTCAGAACTGGCTTGAACTGGGCACATGCCCCTCTCCTCTCAGAGAACAAAGGATATTGGGGTATAAGTATTGGGACCCTGATCCCATGAAATTAGATCACTTCTGAACTTACAAGATGAAACCTCTGCTGAGGAAAAGGAACCTGAAGAAACTGAGGAGAGACTATTCCAAAGCTGAAGTGCTGCTTGGGGGATTGGCCTGCAGTGGTTGCCTGACTGCCAAAGAGAGGAGAAAGAACTTTGTAGACTTTTCTTTCAACTTGTGCAAAGATCTCCAAGGGCTTGGAAGAGAGCTTCCCTCCTGACCGAAGTCCCAGGACCAGTGGACTTCACCGGCCTTTGTGAATTGCTGCTGGAAACAAGTGGCTACAGAGGCAGGGAGCTGTAACCGAATCTGACAACCGGCCCGGTGTCCTGTAGGCACCGCATCAAGCAATATCCACCTCAAAAAACGCAAGCTCTGCGCTCACCGACTCCCTCCTCATGCCGTCACCGAGCCGTAGCCTGCACCACGACTAGTAGACACTGCGACGCGCAACGCCTCGCTTCACCAAATCGAACTGGTCTGACCAACGCGGTCACTGCTGCTGAATTCGAGTCCTGTGACCGCACCGGGGTTGGGCACTGCCTCACATGTTTTGCAGGGCACCACCCGACTCGCACCGCTGTCCGGACAAATTGACACCAGCTCCGGAACTCCGGCTCGTTCACCGTACCGCAAGCTGGAAGCACCGCATCGAAGCGCCGCCTCGCCCTGCAATGCAAGCCTTGGATCCACCGACTCTGTCAATGGGCCGCTGCCTGCACCGCATCGAGGGACACTGAGTCCTGCAATGCTTCCTTTCTGCACTGCGATGATCACCAAAGCGGCTCCGACATCCGTGCCGGCCGCTCCAAGTAAAAGGTACTGTGACTGAGTCTGTCGTCATTTGAGTAGGCCCATACCGACGCTGTCCACTGTATTTGCTAGACTCTGTTATTTTCAATAACGCTGTACCCGCCCGGGCTACCAACTCACACAGAAACTTGATTTAAGCCTTTTTTACAAGAACTCTTGAAAGCTAATAGTGCTGTGGATTCTTTTTGTCGTTTATTGGTCTTGTGGTAATTCTATATAAAATATACTTATTTTTTATATAAAACCTTGTGGGGTGTTCATTTGTAGTGTTGTCACTGGGTTACTGTACGTGGTCACAAATGCTTAACTTACAACGCCTCTGAAATAAAGCCTTGCTGCTCGTGCCAAGCTACCGAGCAGTGAGTAGGGGTTATTTTAGCAGTTTAATCCCCCTTACTCTGACTAGAGGAGAGGGTCCCTATTTGTCACAAGTACCTACCTGTGCCAACCAGAGACCTCCAATTCTAATAACTGTTCATTCTTCTTTGCAATGATTTATGGTGCACTGAGTTAGTACTATCTTTGGCGCTGAGCTTGTATGTATCCTGCGATAATGCGTAGTGCAGTGAGGCTGAACTGGGAGCAATGTTTTTTGCCTAGTGAATTCTGTCTTAATAAGGCTACGGGGAGATGACTTGTGGTGCAGTGAGTTAGTGGTACCGAAAGAACTCAGCGTGTGCGCACTCTGCAATGATTCATGGTTCGGGGGGGTCGCAGTGGTATAATGTCTCTTGTCTACTGGAACGCATCATGTACGATCACCATTCTACCTAAATCGTGAGACCTCACAATGTAGATCAAAGGTAGTAGTGATCACTGACATCAAGACATTCTTCTTGTCGTATGTTTTCACAAAATCTGATGACATAAAGTACAATTATCTCTACCTTAAAACAATCAAAGCTAAATTTCATGCTGGTCGTAGTATAGATTCAAAGCTGAACACAAGATGTGAACCCTGCTGTCCGCTCTGTTGATCGAAGGCAGTAGTCAGCTGAGATATCGATGAATGATTTTTGTCACTTATTTTAACAAGATTTGAACTCATACAGTAACATTTTCTCTCTATTAAATAAATCAGTGATGTCATTTGAGATGTCATCAGTGATGTCACTGACCATGGCATGATTGATGTAATATGTGACATCATAAGCAGTGCATTGCAGGCGCGCAAGTTATAGTTAGCTCAACTAACTATAACAGGCGAATTTCTCTGGTTTTATATGAGTCAAATGTTCAACTAACTATAACTTCCCTTTTTTTTGTGAATTTCTAAGTTTTGTTAAATGCTAATTCCTAACTATACCATGCCTGAAACCTATGGTTTTTAAGTGAATTTCTAAGGTTTTTTAAATGTTAATTTCATATTTTAATGTTTCTAAAACTTATATTTTTCCAAATATTTTTTAAAATATTTTGGAACTCTCTTATACTTCTTTTTTTTTTAATTTAAAAATTATGTAATGTTTTATATCTTCCCACAAAACTATGTATATTTTTTCGGGAGAAAACTGCAATCCCATACCGGTAGCGTACCAAGCTCCATCACCACACAAATCCTATCCTCCACATTGCTAAACTCGTAAATGATGCGCTTTTCGTATCCGACGACTTCGTGTCACCGCGTCCCACGTAACATCATATACGCATGAAGTCACCCCAGGTGCTACTTTGGTATCCGACCGGTACGCAGTACCAAGCAACGCATTACGTCATGTATGTATGGGTTCGCGCCCGCTGCGCTTTGCATATGTGACGAGTACACGCTGCCAGGCCCTGTGTTATGTCACAGACATAAAGCATCGCGCCGGTTACGCCATTCCCTTTTTTTGTCTCGAAAGTATATCTAAATAACTTTAAACAGTATATGAGAGGAAGCGATAATCTAAAATATTTTAAACATTTATATATTTCTAACTGTAATAAACTTATGTTATGATAAATTCATTTTGTCAAAATCGCATCGGATGTGGCCTCCTTGTTCACTCGGTGCGCGATTGCCATGTGACCTTAAAAAAAAGCATTTGATTGGTTCATAACATTTCCCATTGTAACAGTTGGACGACCCCATCCATTTTAGTCATTCTCTCTACAGCGTTTGATGAGAGACCTCTTCTGCTTTTTTGAAAAGTGTTTTTCTGTATACACATATCTTATACTACACACAGCATGCAACGATCATTTTGTTCAATAGTCATGCTCTGTACATTAGCCTTTCACGTGTGTTTGCCATGCATCTCAAACGGTCCATCAAAAAACAAATACGTGTTACACAATGGCCCTGGTGTGTGTGCACATTATTGTGCTCCCTTTTGCCTGGGTATTCGTGGCTCTAAAATATATCAACAGTCACGGGCAGAGTGCACATCCTAGATCACATTTGACAAACAGTAAACAGCAATGTGTAGATTTTTTTTGCTGTACGCTCTGTTGTCAGGCTTTACCAATATAGCAGTGTGTTATATGTGAGACTTTCAGATTCACATTTGACATGCATTGTTTGACTGTAATGACTGTTATCACTGTTTATGATGTAGTCTCACTGCTCATCCTCCCTCCATCCGAGCACATTCACATGTGTATGCTTCGCGATAGCAACACTTTCAATAATACCGCACATCATTGACATGTGTTTGCGCATATCCACAACCTTGACAACGACATGTAATGTTCACCAATCAATATTTTCAAACACCATCTCATTAACAATAGTTTCCGCCCTCCCGACACATGCTACACTAATCTAAATTGCACACTCTGCAATGTCAAAACTACAAAAGAAACACACATAAGTACACTTCCTGGCCAGACAGGAACTGAACAACGCCCAGTTCCCCGGAATAATTATTCACACCCCTACGCTGGCCTGGCGTATGGAAGCCCAGCACACTTTACGTATGTATACATAGGATAACGATGACGCCACATGTCCCAGTTCTTCCACACTGCCTCAGGTGATATGGCCGCATCCACCTCGCATAACACAATGGGATTCCTGAGGACCACCCTGCATATCTGAATAAAGCCCGGGAGTGTGGTGACTTCAGTTGGCCACTGACCCCCCCTACTAAATAGTAAACAATAGCCTGGAAGGTAGAGGTCCCCTAGGCTGCAAAACATCTCTGTGCCCTTCCGCGCCTAGTTTACATGTGACCTTAAGATCCCTAGTCCTCCAGAGACCCCGCAATATAATAATTTAATTGGCCACGGAACAGTACCCACCAGTGGCCTCATTTAAAAGAACGTGTGAGACCCCGCTTTTTTTTAAAATTATTTTCTCTCCGCATTCCCTCCATTAAAGCAATACGAGGTTTTCCACCTCTTGCTTCAATTAGTCAAAAAGTATTTGCTATGACAGGGTGGAAGCCATGCACCAGCCCTCTAATAGCAAACACAAATGTCCCGCGAATGCACACCACGGGACATTGTATGACCTGCACCTGACATGTCACCCTCCCTAGGACCATGATGCATTTGTTAGTATAAACGCATACTAACACTACTTACACACGTGTAGTACAGCGACCAGAATGTAGTGAAGAAGCAGAGGAAGCGCAAAATATAAAACCTTCCAGAAGTCGGATGACAGTTCAATGAGCTGCTAACCCTGGCATGAGTAGAAACAGCTACACGAAGAAGCTGGTTCTAATTGCAACCGCTCACACAGCTCGCAGCCAATCAGCAGCAAGCTTGTGCTTGTAACGCCTCAGCCAATCAGATGGCAGAATTCCCGAATATCGATATCTGTAAATTTCAATATTTCTCAAAATATACTGAACAAAGTTACACCAAATAAACAAAAGCGTGCTTTCTGGACCAAGACCCTTCTCCTTGCCAAATTTGGGGCAATTCCATTCACCCATTCGACCTGTAGCCTTGTCTAAAGTTTCATATGGAAATTAATATGGAAAACACACGTTTTGGGACACCCTTTTTTTTCGGCTCCCCCTTAAGAAATCACCCCCAAACTTTCAACATAGGAGCTGATATCAACAAATAATTAGTTTAAAAATTTTGCAAAGATTCGTCAATCGGCGCCAAGTTATTGGGAATAGAATGTTGCCATTTTCCTATGGTAACTAGGTCCTAACTATACCTACCTACTGGCGATCGCGAGTAGGTAGTTATAGTTAGGACCTAGTTTCCATAGGAAATCTGCAACATTCTACTTGGAATACTTTGGCGCTGGTCAAAGAATCTTCGTGAAATTCTGCAAGAAAATGGCCTGTTCCGCTCCGCTCCTTCCCTGGAAGTTTTAGGGGTGATTCGTCAAGCGGGAGCCTAGAAAAAATTGTGGTCCCAATACGTGTTTTCCCCATCCCATTTTCCATTGGACCTTTAAGACGGGCTACAGCCCAAACTGCTGAATGGAATTACACTAAATTTGGCAAAATGATAGAATTCGGTTTGTAAATTACGTTTTTTGCTAAATGGTGTAAATCCGTTCAGTAGTTCCTGAGAAAATCAAAAGTAAAATCATAGATATATCTATAGACAAAGTACTGTACGCGTACAGTAAGCATACCGTAAAACGTACAATTACGAGCACGAGCTGCATGCTGATTGGCTGTTAACTGTCTGTCAACACTCCAAACCAGGAAGTGTTGGCAGTCATCTTGTGCCTCGGGGTGTGAGCCCCGCCATGTGTGGGGGGGCTTATGCCCCGGGGACCCCCACCTCCCCGGGGCTCTAATATTTAAAAAAGGGGGACCGTGATGGACCCCCCAGCCCTGGGGACCACCACCCACGGGGCTTTTGAATGTTGGGAGGGGGTCGCACGGCCCCCCTCCTGGAGCCTTTAATGGCCCTGGGGACCGCCACCTCCCAAGGCCGGATCCTCCAGTGTCCCAGGGTGCCTACCCCCGGGGCACTGCAGGAGCTGGCCCTGGGAGAGCAGGAATCCTTCTCTCTCTTTCAAGTAGGAAAGCAGATTGCTTTTCATCAGAGAGATTTACAGGCTTCTTGCGCCTCTTTGTTGTTCTATTGTGTCACATTTTTGGATGTAATGTTGAGAAAAATAATGCAGCAAATTGGAAATGTATTTGCACTATGAGTCACGGTTGTCCACTGAAATGTAGTAGTTATATACATGGAATGTGTGCAGTCACTTAACGGTTTTAGCGTAGTAAATGTGTTTTGGTAAAATGTATGGTCTCATAATTTTTGTCTAGAATCACACTGAGCATCTTGTTACATTAAGAAATTATACTTGCCCCTTTTTCCATAATCTCCCCCTTCTCTCCACACTGTCTACCTCTTTCTGCGTATACTGTCTCCTCTCTTCTGATATTCCCCCTCTTTCCTTATTCTCTCTCCTCATAGTGCTCCTTGTACTCAAAGTCCCCTCTGTCCTCATATCTACCCTCTGTCCTCATTGTCTCCTCTGTCTCCTAATACTCTTCCTTCTTTTTATACTCCCTCTTCTGTCCTCTTACTCCTCCCTCTGTCATCATACCTCCCTCTTAACAATTCCCCAGTCAGTATACATACGCTGCTGCATACACTCTTGGGCAGATTTACAAGCCTCTTGCGCCTTTTTGTTTTTCTATTGTGTCACATTTTTGGATGTAATGTTGGCAAAAATAATGCAGCAAATTGGAAATGTATTTGCAAAATGAGTCAGGGTTGTCCACTGAACTGTAGTAGTTATGTACATGGAATGTGTGCAGTCACTTAACCATTTTAGTGTAGTAAATGTGTTTTGGGAAAATGTATGGTCTCATATTTCTTGTCTGGATTCACACTGAGAGTCTGTGTACATTAAGAAATTATACTTGCCCCTTTTTCAATAATCTACCCCCTCTCTCCTCACAGTCTACCTCTCTCTGCTTATACTGTCTCCTCTCTTCTGATATTCCCCTCTTTCCTTATTCTGATTCTCTCTCCTCATAGTGCTCCTTGTCCTCATAGTCCCCCCTATCCTCATATTCCCCCGCTGTCTTCTTGTCTCCTCTGTCTCCTAATTCTCTCCCTTCTTTTTATACTCCCGCGTCTGTCCTCTTACTCCTCCCTCAGTCATCATACTTCCCTCTTAACAATTCCCCAGTCAGTATACATACACTGCTGCATACACTCTTGTGCAGATTTACAAGCCCCTTGCGCCTCTTTGTTGTTCTATTGTGTCACATTTTTGGATGTAATGTTGGCAAAAATAATGCAGCAAATTGGAAATGTATTTGCAAAATGAGTCAGGGTTGTCCACTGAAATGTAGTAGTTATATACATGGAATGTGTGGAGACACTTAACCGTTTTAGTGTAGTAAATGAGTTTTGGTAAAATGTATGGTCTCATATTTTTTGTTTAGAATCACATTGAGCGTCTGTGTACATTAAGGAATTATACTTGCCGCTTTTTCCATAATCTCCCTCTTCTCTCCTCACAGTCTACCTTTATCTGCTTATGCTGTCTCTTCTTTTCTAATATTCCCCCTCTTTCCTTATTTTCCCTTCTCTCTCCTCATATTGCTCCTTGTCCTCATAGTCCCCCCATCCTCATATTCCCCCTCTGTCCTCATTGTCTGCTCTGTCTCCTAATACTCTTACGTCTTTTTATACTCCCTTGTCTGTCCTCTTACTCCTTCCTCTCTCATCATACCTCCCTCTTAAGAATTCCCCAGTCAGTATACATACACTGCTGCATACACTCTTGAGCATATTTACCAGCCTCTTGCGCCTTTTTGTTGTTCTATTGTGTCACTTTTTGGATATAATGTTGGCAAAAATAATGCAGGAAATTGCAAATGTATTTGGGAAATGAGTCAGGGTTGTGCACTGAAATGTAGTAGGTATATACATGGAATGTGTGCAGTCACTTAACCGTTTTAGTGTAGTAAATGTGTTTTGGTAAAATGTATGGTCTCATATTTTATGTTTAGAATCACATTGAGCGTCTGTGTACATTAAGGAATTATACTTGCCGCTTTTTCCATATTCTCCCTCTTCTCTCCTCACAGTCTACCTCTATCTGCTTATGCTGTCTCTTCTTTTCTGATATTCCCCCTCTTTCCTTATTTTCCCTTCTCTCTCCTCATAGTGCTCCTTGTCCTCATAGTCCCCCCCATCCTCATATTCCCTCCTATCATCATATTCCCCCTCTGTCCTCATTGTCTGCTCTGTCTCCTAATACTCTTACTTCTTTTTATACTCCCTCATATGTCCTCTTACTCTTCCCTCTCTCATCATACCTCCCTCTAAAGAATCCCCCAGTCAGTATACATACATTGCTGCATACACTCTTGAGCATATTTACCAGCCTCTTGCGCCTTTTTGTTGTTCTATTGTGTCACTTTATGGATGTAATGTTGGCTAAAATAATGCAGGAAATTGGAAATGTATTTTTGAAAATGAGTCAGGGTTGTGCCCTGAAATGTAGTAGGGATATACATGGAATGTGTACAGTCACTTAACCGTTTTAGTGCAGTAAATGTGTTTTGGTAAAATGCATGGGGCCTCATTTATGAGGCCCCTTGCGCCATCGGAACTTCACTTTTCATGAAGTTCCATGGCGCAGAAGCCTGCGTGGCATTTATCAGGCAGCAGTACGCCAGTTTTTGTGGCGTACTGCTGCCTGATAAATATCAGTCCCTTTAACGCAGTGTTCTGCGTTAAAGGGGCGTGCAATGGGTGTTGCTGGGGGCGTTCCCAGCAACATCCATGGCCTTTTGACACTGCCCCAGATTTATGAGAAATCGTAACTCTGAAGCAGTGCCAAAAGCTTACGCCTCCCCAGGGGAGGCGTAAGGGAGGCGCAACAGGGAGAAATGTCTTTATTTCTCCTCGTATTTCCTTTTTCTATGTGTGCTGCATTCTACAGCACACATAGAAAGAGAAAAAGCCTCTTGTGATTATTTTTGTACAGAAAGGTTTCCCTTCCTGTACAAAAATAATCTTCCCCGCAACGCAGGCACCCTTGCACCATTGTGCAAGGGTGCCTGCGCTGGCGCAGGCAGCCCATTGTGCGCCGGCGCAGGGGAAAAGGACAGGAATGCGCCGTATCTTATAGATACGGCGCATTTCTGCCCTTTTCTTTTGCCGTAGGGAAGCGCAGCAGGAAGGCCTGCTGCGCTTCCCTACGGCAAAAAGTCATAAATGAGGCCCCTGGTCTCTTATTTTTTGTCTAGAATCACACTGAGGGTCTTTATAAATTAAGGAAATATACTTGCCCCTTTTTCCATATTCTCCTCCCTCTCTCCTCACAGTTTACCAATTTCTGGTTATACTGTCTCCTCTCTTCTGATATTCCCCCTTCTTCCTTATTCTCACGATTCTCTTCTCATAGTGCTTCTTGACCTCATAGTCCCCACTGTCCTCATATTCCTCCTCTGTCCTCATTGTCTCTTCTGTCTCCTAATACTCTCCCTTCTTTTTATACTCCCTCCTCTTTCCTTTTACTCCTCTATCTGTCATCATACCTCCCTCTTAACAATTCCCCATTCAGTATACATACACTGCTGCATACACTCTTGAGCAGATTTACAGCCTCTTGCGCCTCTTTGTTGTTCTATTGTGTCACTTTTTGGATGTAATGTTGGCAAATATAATGCAGCGAATTGGAAATGTATTTGCAAAATGAGTCAGGGTTGTCAACTGAAATGTAGTAGTTATATACATGGAATGTGTGCAGTCACTTAACCGTTTTAGTGTAGTAAATGTGTTTTGGTGAAATGTATGGTCTCATATTTTTTGTCTAGAATCACAATGAGAGTCTGTGTACATTAAGGAATTATACTTGCCCCTTTTTCCATAATCCCCCCCCTCTCTCCTCACAGTCTACCTCTCTCTGCTTATACTGTCTCCTCTCTTCTGATATTCCCCCTCTTTTCTTATTCTCACTTCTCTCTCCTCATAGTGCTCCTAGTCCTCATAGTCCCCCCCTATCCTTATATTCCTCCTCTGTCCTCATTGTCTCCTCTGTCTCCTAATACTCTCCCTTCTTTTTATACTCCCTCCTCTGTCCTCTTACTCTTCCCTCTGTCATCATACCCCCTCTTGACTATTCCCCAGTCAGTATACATACACTGCTGCATACACTCTTGGGCAGATTTACCAGCCTCTTGCGCTTTTTTGTTGTTCTATTGTGTCACAGTTTTTTGATGTATTATTGGCGAAAATAGTGTTGCAAATTGGAAATGTATTTGCAAAATGAGTCAGGGTTGTCCACTGAAATGTAGTAGTTATGTACATGGTATGTGTACAGTCACTTAACCGTTTTAGTATAGTAAATGTGTTTTGGTAAAATGTATGATCTCTTATTTTTTGTCTAGAATTACACTGATCGTCTGTGTACATTAAGGAATTATCCATGCCCCTTTTTCCATAATCTCCCCCCTCTCTCCTCACAGTTTACCTGTTTCTGGTTATACTGTCTCCTCTCTTCTGATATTCCCCCTCTTACAGTATTCTCACTTCTCTCTCCTCATAGTGCTCCTTGTCCTCATAGTACCCCTGTCTTCATATTCATCCTCTGTCCTCATTGTCTCCTCTGTCTGCTAATACTATCCCTTCTTTTTATACTCCCTCCTCTTTCCTCTTACTCCTACCTTTGTCATCATACTTCCCTCTTAACAATTCCCCAGTCACTATACATACAATGCAGTATACACTCTTGGGCAGATTTACAAGCCCCATGCACCTCTTCGTTGTTTTATTTTGTCACTTTTATAATGTAATGTCGGCTAAAATAATGCAGCAAATTGGAAATGTATTTGCAAAATGAGTCAGGGTTGTCCACTGAAATGTAGTAGTTATACACATGGAATGTGTGCAGTCACTTAACCGTTTTAGTGTAGTAAATTTGTTTTGGTAAAATGTATGGTCTCATATTTTTTGTCGAGAATCACACTGAGCGTTGGTGTACATTAAGGAATTATACTTGCCCCTTTTTCCATAATCTCACGCCTCTCTCCTCACACTCTACCTTTCTCTGCTTATTTTGTCGCCTCTATTTTGATATTCCCCCTTTATCCTTATTCTCACTTCTCTCTCCTCATAGTGCTCCTTGTCCTCATAGTCCCCCCTGTCCTCATATTCCTCCTCTGTCCTTATTGTCTCCTCTGTCTCCTAGTACTCTCCCTTCTTTTTATACTCCCTCCTCTGTCCTCATACTCCTCCCTCTGTCATCATACCTCCCTCTTAACAATTCCCCAGTCAGTATACATACACTGCTGCATACACGCTTGGGCAGATTTATAAGCACTGTGCGCCTCTTTGTTGTTCTATTGTGTCACTTTTTGGATGTAATGTTGGCGAAAATAATGCAGCAAATTGGAAATGTATTTGCAAAACGAGTCAGGGTTGTCCACTGAAATGTAGTAGTTATGTACATGGAATGTGTGCAGTCACTTAACCGTTTTAGTGTAGTAAATGTGTTTTGGGAAAATGTATGGTCTCATATTTTTTGTCTAGATTCACACTGAGAGTCTGTGTACATTAAGGAATTATACTTGCCCCTTTTTCCATAATCTCCCCCCTCTCTCCTCACAGTCTACCTCTATCTGCTAATAGTGTCTTCTCTCTTCTGATATTCCCCTCTTTCCTTATTCTGACTTCTCTCTCCTCATAGTGCTCCTTGTCCTCATAGTCCCCCCTGTCCTCATATTCCTCCGCTGTCTTCATTGTCTCCACTGTCTCCTAATACTCTCCCTTCCTTTTATACTCCCTCGTCTGTCCTCTTACTCCTCCCTCTGTCATCATACTTCCCTCTTAACAATTCCCTAGTCAGTATACATACACTGCTGCATACACTCTTGGGCAGATTTACAAGGCACTTGTGCCTCTTTGTTGTTCTATTGTGTCACATTTTTGGATGTAATGTTGGCAAAAATAATGCAGCAAATTGGAAATGTATTTGCAAAATGAGTCAGGGTTGTCCACTGAAATGTAGTAGTTATATACATGGAATGTGTGCAGTCACTTAACCGTTTTAGTGTAGTAAATGTGTTTTAGTAAAATGTATGGTCTCATATTTTATGTTTAGAATCACATTGAGCGTCTGTGTACATTAAGGAATTATACTTGCCGCTTTTTCCATAATCTCCCTCTTCTCTCCTCACAGTCTACCTCTATCTGCTTATGCTGTCTCTTCTTTTCTGATATTCCCCCTCTTTCCTTATGTTCCCTTCTCTCTCCTCAAAGTGCTCCTTGTCCTCATAGTCCCCCCTATCCTCATATTCCCTCCTATCCTCATATTCCCCCTCTGTCCTCATTGTCTGCTCTGTCTCCTAATACTCTTACTTCTTTTTATACTCCCTCGTCTGTCCCCTTACTCCTCCCTCTCTCATCATACCTCCCTCTTAAGAATTCCCCAGTCAGTATACATACACTGCTGCATACACTCTTGAGCATATTTACCAGCCTCTTGCGCCTTTTTGTTGTTGTATTGTGTCACTTTTTGGATGTAATGTTGGCTAAAATAATGCAGGAAATTGGAAATGTATTTGCAAAATGAGTCAGGGTGGTCCACTGAAATGTAGTAGCTATATAAATGGAATGTGTGCAGTCACTTAACTGTTTTAGTGTAGTAAATGGGTATTGGTAAAATGCATGCTCTCATATTTTATGTCTAGAATAACACTGAGCGTCTGTGTACATTAAGGAAATATACTCGCCTTTTTTTGCATATTTTCCCCCCTCTCTACTCACAGTCTACCCCTCTCTCCTTATACTGTCCCCTATCTTCTGATATTGCCCCTCTTTCCTTATTCTCACTTCTCTCTCCTCATAGTGCTCCTTGTCTTCATACTCCCCTTGTCCTCATATTTTCCTCTCTGTCCTGTTACTCCTCCCTTTCTACTCATATTCAAAATTGTCCTTATATTCCCCCTGTCTGTGCTCATACTCGCCTCTTTTTGCATACTATCCCCTCTCTATCTTCACACTCTCTCTCTATTTCCTCATACTCTTTCTTCTCTCCTCATACCCCCATTTTCCTGTCACTCCACCCTCTGCTCATTTGTCCCCCTTTCCTCATACTCCGTCCTCTCATTATACTCTCCTGTATTTTCTGATACTTCTCCCTCTTTCCTCATGCACATCCCTGTCTACTTATACACACTGTGTGTTTTAATACTTCTCTCTATTTCTTCATTCTCACTCCTCTCTCTTCATATTCTTCCCTGTTTCCTCATACTGTTTGTGTGTTGTCATCCGCTGAAGCACTTAAAAATGTAGTCAGGCACTCTCCTTACAGAAGTGTAATCTTTTAGTCAGTACTCAAGTATTGATGCAGTGAAGTAGGGCTTAGCAGATGAACTGCTTATTTTTTTTAATAATGTTATATATCTTTTTATTACAGATTTTATTTATCAACAGTAAAAGAAATTCATCATGCCTTCAAAAAGTGAAAAGAGGAAACAACGTAATAAAGGTTATTATTTAAAGAGAAGTTATCCACAAGATTTACCTGAACAACAATGTGTGAACAAAAAGAAAAAAATTCTGGTAAGAGAACGAAGATTTTCTTGAAGATCTTATCAAATACAAGGAGTAGTGTGCACAATGTTAAAAATACAAATTGTGTATCTGCAACTAAAAATAAAAGCAAGAGAAAAGAGAACAACCATGGGAATTCATCTTGTAAAAAAGCAGTGTATAGTAAAAGGAGGAAGAATCAGTTTCAGGAAATTAGAAAAAGAATGATTTATAATAGAGTTTTGTCGAATTTGATCAAGGAAGTTAAGAAATGTAAAAAAAATCTGTATTTTATAAGAAGAAGAAACGTTTAGTAAATGTAGGTGAGAAAGCTTTGGAATTATTAAAAGAAAATGTTTGTTTTAGTAATCAATAGAATTCGATCACTAGATAAGCTAATCCATTTACTGAAGGCCAAAAGTTAGTAGAGAAGAGTAATTAACAGAAGTAATTTTTCTGAGTTTTTTTTGTGTGAATGGAAGCATAGTTCAAGTTCTGAGCCTTTTTTTAATGAAGAGAGTTATCTTCAGAGTAATGATTTGTTGCATGCAGTTGACAGTAGTGGTCGTGCTTATGAGGTTACAAATGGTTGTCCTATTGAGAAAGAGGAAATTGTTCCTAGAAATGCAGAAGCGGTGTTAGCTGATGAAGTTTTTGGGAGACGTACAGCAGGAATCTATTGATTTTTTTACGCAATTTCTTACGTAACTATACTAAGAAAAGGATTAAACAAAAGATTAAGATGTTGCAAGGACTAGACCCTTGCAGAGTGAGAGAAAATACTGGTTTGCAAGGTCATTCTCTGGCATGTCTTTCTAAAAAAGTATGTCGAAGTGTTTTTCACCAATTCAGGATGTTAGCAGTAGATCACACTGAAATGAGGAAATTAGTCAGAAGATCCAAGATTTCGTCAATGTATTCCGTATTTGTTTCATCTTTTGTTTGAGAGTGATTTGTCTGGTCTTTCTTATGCAGTACACCATATATTGAAAACAGGTGTACATCTGCAAAATGTTTCGGCAAAGGAATTTATGGATAAAGTACTGCAGAAAGATAGTGTTTTGGAATCTCAGCTAATTAATTTCATGGCATGTCAGCGTGGTACTAATGAGTACTGGTACCATCGTCATAGAGAACTTAAATGTATGCTAAGGAACTTAGGAACTCCTACATGGTTCCTTACTCTAAGCTGTGCTGAATATGCTTGGGATGATTTACTTCAATTTCTTCGAGAGGCACATCCAAATATACTAAATATTGAATACTTGACACCTGGAGAATTGTGCTCTTTGGATCCAGTTAATGTATGCAGATATTTCAATCATAGATTTGAAGCTATGATGTCTTTATCACCAATAAAAAAATCCTCCTCTTGGAGAGGTTCTGGATTTCTTTTGGAGAAAGTAGTATCAAGCAAGAGGTGCTCCTCACATACATATGCTAATATGGATCAAAGATGCTCCCTAATTTGGAACAGACTCAGATAAGGAGTGACTGTGTTGTCTTTTACTGAAGAATATGCTACATGCGATATACCCAAAAGTACACTAGATAAGGACTTAAGACAACAAGACTTACAATTCCAAAGCCATCGTTGTGGGAAATACTGTCGTCGAAGGTACAATTCTAAGGAAAAATTCTACACCAAATGTCGTTTTGGATTTCCATGTCCTCTAATATCGAAAGGATGAGTGAACAGTTTTATGTCATCTTTGCGACATACTATCACAAGAGAGTCTCCAAAAGATGCCTACAACTTAAGAAGAAATGAAGAATCAAAATGTTATGTTATGTTATGTTATGTTAAAATGGGACTTTTATAGCGCAACGGCTACTCCAAAGGAGTGTCCCGGCGCTTTGTGCTCCAGACCTAAAGAAAGAGCTGGAAAACATAACAGTAAAAACAGGAGCCTAACAGAGGAAGCGGACTATCCAGAGAACAGCCAAGTTTTTAAGTCCTTCCTGAAGACAAGCAAGTTCGAGGTAGTCCGCAAGGACACCGCTAGAGAGTTCCATAGCTGAGGGGCAAGGAATCTAAAGGACCGGCCGCCTAGCCGAGCCCTTTTGATACGTGGTACCTGAGCCAGAGCCAATGTTTCCGACCTGAGGGAACGTGTGGGTCGGTAGAAGTCCAACCTCTTCTGGAGATATTTAGCACCATTACCATGCAAGGCCTTATGGGCTAGGGTCATGGCCTTGAACAGTATCCTCTTCCGTACAGGGAGCCAATGGAGGGATAGGAGAAGGTTAGAGGCACTAGTGCGACGATGCAGGCCAAAGATCGCTCGAGCAGCAGCGTTCTGGGTCACCTGCAAACGCTGAAGGAGATATTCTGGCAGACCCAGATATAGGACATTTGCATAGTCCAATCTGGATCCTATAAGTGCCTGGACAGTGATCCTCCGATGTTCCTCAGAAAGAAGGGGAAAGAACTTACGCAACATTCTGAGGATCCCGAAACATGTTCCCGTAAGAGTAGATACCTGGGATTTGAGCGAGAGCTTGTTGTCAATTTTTACTCCCAGGTTCTTAGCCCACTTAGATGACTGAGTTGGAGGGAACATGTCAGCAGGCCACCACCCATGCCAATCTGGTTCCGATGGGCATCCGAAGAATAGTATTTCGGATTTATCCGAGTTGCACTTGAGGCTGTTGTGCTGGAACCAATTAAAAACAGCCCCAAGGCACTCACGGATTCTTTCTCCATCGAACTCTTCGCTCTTACGGCAGGTGAACAGAAGCTGGGTGTCGTCAGCATAAGAGACGATCCGGGCCCCATAGGACTCCGCCAATGTCGCCAGAGGGGTCATAAGGATGTTGAATAGAGTGGGGCTCAATACAGAGCCCTGAGGCACTCCGACTCCCAATGGCGGCATTTCGGCAGACCCAGGTGGGACCCAGACCGTCTGCCGGCGGTTGGCTAGGAAGGAACGAAACCAGTTGAGCACCGTCCCCCCCAGACCGATGACGTGTAGTCTAGTGAGGAGATACTCATGGGGGACGGTGTCAAACGCCGCCGACAGGTCTAACATAACTAACATCACCCTGCCTCCGGTATCCAGCACCTCCTTCACGATCTCAGAAACTTCCAGGAGCGCCGTCTCGGTGCTTAAGTTGGACCGAAAGCCCGATTGGGATTCATGGAGTAACTCGTTTGACTCCAGGAAGTTAGAAAGCACGCTATGTACGTGCTTCTCCAGGATCTTGGTAAGTGCTGGAAGGAGCGAGATTGGCCTATAGTTGGAAGGCACTTCTGGGTCAAGATTAGGCTTTTTAATGAGAGGGATGACCATGGCCTGTTTCCAGGACTGGGGCAGAAATCCCTGACTCAGGGAAAGATTAAGAATGGGATTAGCTATGGGGTTAACGGCGTCTGCCATTCTCGCTAAGAATTTTGCTGGGCAGGGATCTAGCGGTGAGCCCGATTTAAGGTTCCTCATCAAGGCTAAGGATGCGGCAGCCGGAAGGGGCGGGAAATCTAACAGAACTGGGCCAGGAGACGACAGGAGAGGTGTCTCAGTCGGCAGAGTTGACGGGTCATCTATAGGTCTCAGAGGAAAAGAGTCCTGAATTTGCCTAATTTTGGTGGTAAAAAAATTAGCAATAGTGTTGGCCCAGGTCTCCGCCGAAGCGTCCTGAGCTGAGATTGACCGCGGGCTGGTGAATTCACGCACAATTGAAAAAATCTCCTTACAGGAGTTTGCCGCGTCTTCAATCCTTTTGGAAAAATAACATTTCTTGCCCTGAAGTATTAAATCATGATATGACTTCATCATGGTTTTATAACGTTGTTTAGCCTCAGGTTCATACTGGACTCTCCAAGCCCGCTCAGCGACTTTGCATTGCCTACGGTGATGGGCCAATCCCTCCGTAAACCAAGGGGCCGAGACCCGTTGGGCGGCAGACCTGGGTGGCTGTAATGGGGCGAGCTCATTTAATCTAGCAAGGAGCCAGGATTGCAGGCTCTCCAGGTCTTTCTCCAGGTCACCCGTATAAGACATGGGGTGATCCACCAGAGCCTGCGCTAGCAGATCCGGGGTCACCCGATGAAGTGCCCTATAGCTGCTACCCTGCTGTCTCGTGGCACTGGCCGGAGACGTCGTAGTAGATGATATTTCGAACTGAACAAGACAATGATCAGACCATAAGACTGGCAGAAGTGTTACAGCCATAATAGGTGAGGTGGAAAAAACCTGGTCAAGTGTGTGACCTTTATCATGGGTCGGGCCAGAGATGTAGGGAGAAAGGCCCAGAGTAGATGCAATGTCCAGCAGCTTGATAGCATCCTGGTCTTGGTGATCATCCATATGGAAGTTAAAATCTCCGGCCAGTATGCACCGCTCCGATCTTAGAACAAGGACCGACATAACCTGCTGGAGATCATCAAGAAAGGATCCCACCGGGCCCGGAGGTCTGTAAACAACCAGACCCTTCAGCGCTTGCTGAGGCGATAGGGAGATGGTGAAGGCAAGAGAGTCAGCCCCTGCGATGGTATGTGTATGCGTGGCCATGCTCGGAAAAGATTTTTTCACAACCAGGGCAACTCCTCCCCCCCTACCCTGTCTCTGTCCTGTCGATGGATGATATAGTCAGAGGGAATGGTTGCCGCAATGTCCGGGTGGGAGGAATCATTGAGCCATGTCTCAGTGAGCATCAGACAGGTAGGACTGGTCGTCGAAAGGAGATCAAAAATCTCTTGAGTGTGTCGGTGCAACGACCTCGTATTAAGGAGTAGACAGAGATGTTTAGTGCTACAATCCTTGATAGAGCTGGGGGAAGGGAGATTGCGAGTGGGATGCTATTTACAGGCAGGGCACCTATGTTTACCCCTATATCGGCCAGGAAAGACTGAGTGACAGGACACATCCCCGTCACGCAAAGAGTAGAGTTCCTGAGCGGAGTAGGAAAGCATAATGGCCAGAATTACCTGCCACGCCGAACGCCTCCGGGACGCTGACGGGCGCAGACGGGCAGGACTCTGGCACGACTCCGGCGCAGGTCCGGCGCGTCCGCAGTCCGCGTCCGCTACGCGGAGGGAGGGGTGAGCTTTATATAGCGCTACTAGAGCGCGAGGGCGAAGAGTCCTACCCCCAAGATGGCGGCCAAAATGAGATCCCAGCCCTCGGCGTCAACACTCAGCCGAGGGCGGTCTCACAGTCCCAGGCAAGGGAGAGGGAGCAGGGCAAAGCGCTTACAAGCGCTGGGAAGTCAAAGGCAGGCAGCGCTAGGCTCAGGCACGCTTATAACACAAGCGCGAGCACAAGCTGCACAAGACAAAAATAAAAATGAACAGCATGAAAGTCAAACACGCTAAGTTAAAAATGCCAAAGAATAGTAGAGAGACCTCCCGGCTTCCGCCTCAGGAGGGAAAGGTAGGTAGCAGTTGTTAATCACTTGCAAGATGTTCCGTTTCCCTTTTATAGCGCTACTAGAGCGCGAGGGCGAAGAGTCCTACCCCCAAGATGGCGGCAAAAATGAGATCCCAGCCCTCGGCGTCAACACTCAGCCGAGGGCGGTCTCACAGTCCCAGGCAAGGGAGAGGGAGCAGGGCAAAGCGCTTACAAGCGCTGGGAAGTCAAAGGCAGGCAGCGCTAGGCTCAGGCACGCTTATAACACAAGCGCAAGCACAAGCTGCACAAGACAAAAATAAAAATGAACAGCATGAAAGTCAAACACGCTAAGTTAAAAATGCCAAAGAATAGTAGAGAGACCTCCCGGCTTCCGCCTCAGGAGGGAAAGGTAGGTAGCAGTTGTTAATCATAATTGACTACAACCCAGTCATTTTGTCCATGTGCAATGGTAACATGGATATTCAATATGTTGCAGACAATTCCATTGCTGTTGCTGGATGTGTAACATCCTACATAACCAAATCAGAAAAGACAGAATTGAAGGAAATGTGGGAAGAGATTTCCCACGAGAAGAGTCTAAGTAAGAAATGATACAGTTACAGTTTTAAGATGTTATCTCATCTAGAAATTGGAGCGTATGAATGTTCATATCGCTTATCAACTGCAAGTCTATACTCCAAATCTAGAAGAAGCATTTGGGTGAGTCTAGGTCTTGCTGCAACCCGAAATCGTGTACTAAAATCTGCACAAGAAATGAATATTTAGCTGAAAAAGAGCCAGACAGTACAGATATTGTGAAAACAAATATGTTGGATACATATTATCCAAATAGAATTCATCATCTTGAGAACATGTGTCTCTATGAAGTACTGCAAAACGATATTTTTAAAAGGAATATCACTGAAAACATCTATAATGGTATATATGCCGTGATTGGCTCTGAAGGATGTTTGGTGAAACAAAGAAAAGGACATTTGATTAATCACCGTAAACTGAGTTGCGAAACTCCTGACAAAAGGGAATTTTACTAGCTCTTTGGCAACTTTTCAAACCGTGGCGTTCAGAATTGGAGTTACTGTGAGATTTTGAGAGCTATGAAGATTCGTTCAATGCAAGTAAAGATACTATAGAATGTCTTGTCTTTGCTAATTATGTGAAAATGTTGAAAAACGAAATTGACCAAGAAGCTACAATTGCAGCTGAGATTGCTAGAGACAGTTCTCAAGACAGTCAAATGTCTGCTCCGTTGAGTCAGGATCCACTAGGAGAACCAATTGTTCAAAATGAAGCAGCAACTGCTATGGAAGAGGTGGGAACAGCAATGTATCAAGCTCAAGAAGATGTAACAAACTTGGGTAACTTGGAAGAACAACTAAATGTTGAGCAGAAACAAATATATGAGCAAGTGAGAGAACAGAGTGACCATGGATTACTTCATGAGAAGAAAGAGTGCTCTTGCTCATCATTTCAACCTATCCGAATGTACGTGAGTGGACAAGCTGGAACAGGCAAACGTTTTATAATTAAAGTAATCACAACTTTTCTACAGAAAACAACTGAGTCGCATTTGTCTTGTGTTGTCACTGCTCCAACTGGATTGGCAGCACACAATAATAAAGGAATTACTTTACATCATTTATTAATGCTACCAGTAGAGCATGAAAACAAATTTGAATACCACAAGCTATCTTGAGAAGCTTGTTGTGAAGTTTCAAGAGTCTTGAAGAAAATGAAACTTCTCATTATTGATGAGGTAAGCATGGTATCAAACTTAATGCTTGCCTTTGTGCATTTAAGAATGCAGCAAATTCTTAAAACAGAGTGAGACGTATTATTTGGAGGAAAACACGTCATCGTTTTTGGAGATCTACTACAACCTAGGGCCATATGTATCAACATACCCTTTTGCGATTCCTTAATAGCGATTTTTAAGGAATCGCTATTTAGAAATCGCAAAATGGTATGTATGAAGAAATTTGCTCTTTTTAAGTGATTCCTTAAAATTCCTTAATTGCGATTAGCAAATTGCTAATCGCAATTAAGGAATAATTTCCTATTCATTTCTATGTGCCAGGAGGCCCATAGGAATGAATGGGAAATTATTCTCAATTTGCGATTCGCAATTTGCAAATCGCAAATTGAGAATAATTTCAAGGGTGCAGGGGTGTCTCAAGAAACACCCTGCTGCACCCCTGAAAATGACATGTGTGCGCATATGGCACACATACATGCCCTAAGGGCATGTATGAGCGTCACATGGCACTATTGGATTTTCAAAAAATTATTTTTTAAAAGAATTCGCAATTTACCACCAACTAGAAGTTGGTGGTAATTTGCGATTCCTTAAGGGAATTTTAGATTTTTTTTTTCCTTGATACATTTCATTTAAGGAATCACAACATTTGCGATTCCTTAAATGCAATCGCAAAATAAGGAATGGCAAATTTGCGCTTCCTTATTTTGCACCCAAATTGTTTGATACATACCATTTTGCAAAAATGGGTAAGCAAACGCCGAAATTCGGCAAATTTACGCCGTTTGCGAACCCATTTGGCCTTGATACATATGGCCATTACTCCTGTAAAAAGGACAACCAGTGTTTAAAACACTGGCGCATGAAGATACCAGAAAGTCTTTGGGAAGCAATGGACATTTCTTCATATTTTGAGTATAAGGAACTTATTACAAATATGCGACAGGCAAATGATGCTGATAATGGAACTATTCTTCAAGATATAAGAATTGGAAAAGTGCCTAAACATGGCAAAGAAGCTTTACAGAGATGATTACTTTCTAATTTGTTTCCAAATGAAAATATTGTTCCTGAGAAAATATATATGAGAATTGCGGAAAACAAATCTGTAACCTGCTTAATGCCAACACTGCTTGAATGTTCTATATTCAATGAAAACATTTTAAAGTTGGAAAATGAAGATATTTTAAAATTGGAAGCTATTTATAAAATAGAACATAAAGGAATCACTATTATTTTGACTGAAAAGTTGAAGAGGAAATTTGGGGGCATATTATCAAGGGGGTTTATCTCCGCTTTTTTGGCTTTAAAAGCCAAGAAAGCGGAGATAAAATTATCTCCCTATTACCTAGCTGTAGCTAACACCAGTTAGCCACAGCTAGTAGGAGATAGCGACCATCTTGGGCCCCACTTTGCATGTCAGTGATATTTATCACTAATGACATGCAAAGTGGGCGTGCCAAGATGTTAGCGACTGAAAACAGTCGCTAACATCGCTATCTCCTATTACCAACTTTTGGAGATATTTGCGCTAAGCGCGAATATCTCCAAAAGCTAACACCTGCCCTGAGCAGTTCTTAGCCATGTTATCCAATTAGAGGTGGATAACATGGCTAAGAGCATTAGCTCGGTAATGCATGAATATCGCTGACTTTTCAGCGATATTCATGCATTGCGGCGATTTTTATCGCATTTGCGATAAACCTTGGTAATACCAAGGTTTATTTGCGGTAAAAATCGCCGCAGCTCTGCGGTAAATTTTTGTCTCTAACCAAGCAATTGCGATAATTATCGCTATTGCTTGGTAATATGCCCCTGGATTCTTTAAAGAAATCGATATGGAAAACTGCTGCTATAGAAAATAATTTATATGCATGTGCAAACTGTAGGGTAATTTTACGAAGTCATTTGAATGTGGAAAAAAGTTTAGTAAATTTACCAACGGATAAAATTGTTAATTTCATTAAATATGTAAATAGAGATGGTATTGAATTTTTGAAAATCAAATTTCATGAAATTGCTGAAGTACAACAATTTAGTTGTTGTTCAGCTCAGTTTTTGCTTGTAAAAGATTTGTATGTACGCAGAAAACAGTTTCCCATTTCTTTGACGTATGCGATGACCATTCATAAATCTCAAGGTTTAAGTGTAGATAGTGCTTTAGTGAATATTGGAAGTACCGTGTTTAAAGAGGGTATGGCATTTGTTGCTTTGTCTTGAGTGCATACTTTATCTGGATTGTACTTGATTGATTTTGATGAGACGAAGGTTAGTGTAGATGCAAATTGTGTGAAAGAGTATAATAGGTTAAGAAGAGAATATGCACCCAATTTAGGTCAATATCCAGTATTTGAAAAGCGTGTGGTAGGTACAAAAAGAAGATTTGAGAATATTTGTAGTGAAACTGTAGAGAAAGAAAAAAGAAAAAAACCAAGATGAAGTTATAATTGCAAGCAAAAAGAAAAAGGACAGTGTTGAAGAGAATGTTGGTTATCAGTTTGAAAATAGTTCTGCTGTCAACTGCTATGCTAATGGAGTTGTTAATGTTGTTTTTTTTCTTGAAAGTTTGCAACAGCAAATTGTTGAAAATTGGGAAGAAAGATTCTGTTTGTTGTTGTATTCTGTTATGAGAAATGTAGTAGCGATAAAAGTAAAATACAAAGTGTTCCTGATATTCGAAATGTGTTGAATGTAGTAGCGTCATTCCAGTCGGGAATGACGACCTCAAATGCACACAACGTAGAGAAATTTCCTTTATGCTTTATGCTTTCAAAATGAAGTTTTATTGAAACATTCAATTTCGCTGATTGTAATCATTAGTTTTTCACAAGGTTCAGAAGTCAAAATTATACTTGGCCCAATGCATTTCGGGCATTATGCCCTTCGTCAGGGGCATTGATTTTCTGTCAAGGGAAATAAACACAACTGTCATATATTCGTGGCCATATACACACAACTATCGTAAATTCATAACTTATTCACACTAACATATCTGTGCATTGTTTAGTACAAAGACCTTATACAAAGATACAAAAAACACTTCATGGCGTGTGCTATCTCATACCTTAAAGTAAATTCATAAGATTAATGAAATTAATAACATTAAACAACCTGTACACATTTGCTATCAGTGTTGTTTGACTTCTACTTCTTAGAAAGCACCAAATTAGGATTTTTCTCAGTTTAGTAGTAGTAAAGTTAGAACTCCTAACTTTAGGACTCCTAAATGCCTTCTGTGAATACCGAAAGTCTTAAAGTTAGGATTTTACTCAATTTAGTAGTAGTAAAGTTGAGGAAAATCCTAATTTTAAGGCTTTCGGTATTCACAGAAGGCATTTAGGAGTCCTAAAGTGAGGACTCCTAACTTCTGTGAATACCGAAATGAGTAAGTGCCTTCTGTGAATACCAAAATGAGTAAGTGCGTTCTGTGAATACCAAAATGGTAGTACGTTTAGGATTTTGTCTTAAGTTAGTTCTGTGAATCGGGCCCACTGTGCTTATGTCTACACTGTTCTAAAAGTGAAGCTGCCATACGTTCAGCCAGACAGTCTCCTTGCAGAATTGTAATCATTCAGCCAGTACCCAAGTACTCATGGGGCAAAGTGTGCCTTAGGGCATGGACTGCTTAAAACCCCTATAGACTATGCATGCACTGTTCTATGCACCGGCAAACTTGTGTTTTATACCTTCAATTCCCCAATTTCTATCCTTACACTTCCAGCAAACACTCTGTGATTGCTGATTCAGTATTGTACTGAGGTATTCAGCAGAAGGTACTTATCTATGCAGTGTGCTATAAATGAAGCTCTTATAAATTAATTCATGCACTCTCTGTGCAGAACTGTAATCATGCAGTCAGTATCCAAGTAATTATGGAGCAAAGTAGGCCTTAGGCCATGGACTGCTTTAATCTGCTAAAGACTATGCTTGCAGAATTCTATGCACCTGCAAACTTGCCTTTTATATCTTCTATTCCCCAGTCTGTATCCTTATATTTTGAGCAAACACTCTGTCATTGCTGATTCAGTATTGTACTGAGGTATTCAGCAGAAAGTCCTTATCTATGCAGTGTGCTAAAACTGAACCTCTTATAAATTTAGTTAGTCACTCTCCTTGCAGACCTGTAATCATCCAATCAGTACCCAAGTAATCATGGAGCAAAGTAGGCCTTAGGCCATGGACTTCTTTAAACCCCTATAGACTATGCTTGCAGTCTTCTATACACCTGGAAACTTGCCTTTTATACCTTCAATTTCCCAGTCTGTATCATTACACTTACAACAAATACTCTCACACTACTGTTTCAGTATTGTAGTGAATCATACAGCAGTATGTGCTTATCTATACACTGTTCTAAAAGTGAAGCAGTTACACATTCAGATTGACACTGTTTGCAGAACTTTTATCATCCAGTCAGTACCCAAATATTCATGTAGTAAAGTAGGCCTTAGTATATGGACTGCTTCAAACTCCTATTTACTATGCATGTACTCTTCTATGCACCTGAAAACTTGTCTTTTACACTTTTAATTACCCAGTCTCTTTCCTTATACTCCCTCCAAACACTTTGCCACTACTGTTTCAATATTGTAGTGAGCCATATAGCAAAATATGCTTATCTATACACTGTACAAAAAGTGTAGCAGTTATACATTCAGCTCTACACTCTCCTTGGAGAAGTGTAATCATTCTGCCACTACCCAAGTAGTCATGTAGCAAAGTAGGTCTTAGGGCATGGACTGCTTCAAACACGTATAGATAAAAAATGCACTATTCAAAACATCTGCAAACTTGGCTTTTAAACTTTGAATTGCTCAGTCTGTATCCTGACACTTCCTCCAACATTTTACTACTGCTATTTTAGTATTGTAGTGAGTTATACATCGGTATGTTCTTATGTATGCACAGTTCTAAAATTGAAGGTGCTATATATTTAGCTAGACAATCTCTTTGTAGAAGTGTAAGCATTCAGTCGGTTTCCAAGTAGTCATGCACCAAAGTAGGCCTTAGGGCATGGACTGCTTCAAATCCCTATTGACTATGCATTCACTGTTCTACACACCAGCAAACTTGCCTTTTATACCTTCAATTGCCAAGTCTGTATCGTTACACTTTCACCAAACACTCTCACACTACTGTTTCAGTATTGTAGTGAACCATACAGCAGTATGTGCATATCTATACACTTTTGTAAAAGTAAAGCTGCTAAACCTTCAGCCACACAGTCTCCTTGCAGAATTGTAATCATTCAACCAGTACCCAAGTACTCATGGTGCAAAGTGGGCCTTAGGACATGGACTGCTTCAAACTCCTATACACTATGCATGCACTATTCTATGCACCTGCAAATTTACCTTTTATAAGTTCAAATCCCTAGTCTCTATCCTTACACTTCCACCAAACACTCTGTCACTCCTGTTATAGTTTTGTAGTGACTCATTGATCAGTGTGTAGTAATCCATTCACTACATTCAAACACTAATCAGCAGATGTACAATAAGTGGTACATCCCCAGAGATATGCCAGTTATTGTGCACTGTGACATCACCACCATGGATGCACCGTAATTACAATGTGGTGTATTATGGGGCAAAAACGTCACAGATATGTGATGTATTTGTGTTGTGAAGGTGGTGCATTGCATGACTTGCGTTACAAGCGCAACGCAACTCCAGCAATGCTCTTGGGGCCCTATGCTCACAATGCTGTGTCAATCCTCACACCTGTTTCAAGCAGCTGCAGGGTTTTGACGAAGCATAAGCCCAAAAGTGACTGAATGAAACCTTATAGATTTCACTCAGTCACTTTTAGGAGGCGTTCCTGCGCCAGAACACCCCCCTCCCCTGCGCAGGAAAGCCTCCTTCTGGTGCAGGGCTTTACAATGTGATGTACCTTCTATATGCGTCACATTGTAAATACCACACACAATGGCACCTCTTTTGCACCAACGCTGTATCACAAAAGTAACGCAACAGATGTGTAAAAGAGGCACAAGGGTTTGTAAATCCGCTCCTAACACATACAAATTCACCCAGGCAGTTTCAGCAGTGCAAATTGAAGCGTAGACTTGTAACATATTTATGTGCATATGTTACATTCAAGTGCTTCGGAGGTACTGCAGTATACTATAGGCAACACCTTATAGATTCATGCGATAGCACTTCCTTTGTCATGGGGATTGACCCTTGCATTACGCTGTGCTAAGTTGGCATGAGGTTTTTAGAAGTTTAAGCGCCATTTTTCCTTTCTGCCGCCTTTGCACACGACACACATTATTATAAATGTTTATAGTCTAGCAGACTGTTTTGCTTCACACGAAAATAATATGTTTTCCTATGGTAGCAGCTTTGCTTGGTAAGCTTTGTCTGAACAGAGAGTGCCGAGGCCTTCAAGGTTATTTCAACATAGTCGTTGTTGTTCGGTCTGATCAGTGCATGTTCTAGACATAGCATATATGCAGCTGTGGCCAGCTCTGATTTTGGCGTGTTCATTAATGTCCTGAGCAGGCATGCTCACACACACTTTTTGAGAACATTCGCATGCAGAGAGCTGGTGTGCAAAATTATGTGATCCATTTCTACTAGGACCAGAGGTATGGAGCCGCCCTTCTAAACCCAAGAGACCTTCTGTAGATATAAAATAACCTAATAGTAAAGGAGTGTGAAATCTAGGAGTATTCAAGTCTATTTCCATTTAGCATTTTATCATGCTTTCTCCTTTTGTATTTTATGGAATAGTAACTATGCTCATAATCTTGTTGCTTACAATATGTCTACTTGTATTAGTTAAGATACAGCGCTTGAGAACACGGCATTAGAAATAAATATTTCAAACGTCACTGATTGCTAGTCTGGTAGGGGATTTGGATACAAAGGGGAGTTTTGGCACACCCTAATTCACTGAGGTTCCAAGTTTCTATGCACAGTTCTGAGTAGGAGCAGAATCCATGTTACACCTTATAGTTCTGTACTTTCACATTCACCAAACACTACTAATGAATTCATTCATTCATTTATGAACTACACATTAATTCTGACAAACTTTTACACAGTAACATAGAAATATAGTTCTTTCTTTGATCAGTGAAGGTAGTTCTCAAAAGAACAGATTTTTTGTGTTTTTAGTTTTCTATTTCTTTTGTATTTTTTTCAACAAGTTTTTAGTTTTTTTTTGTTTAAACCAAAAAAATGGAACTGGAAACAAAAAAACTGTGGAATAGGAACAAAAAAGAAAAAAAAATTATTGTCTTGGACAACGGTGCTCTTCTTTCCTCTTCACAATGAGGTTAATAGACTGCTCACCGTAACAATGGAGTTCTCTGCAGAATTTGAAATGAATTGTAAGATCCGCAAACTGTGGCACAATAATAGGATGCGGACTGCTCGGAGGAGGTGGTGGTGCAGTTGAGGTAGAAGGAACTGCAGGTTGAGGATTCTCCTGCAACCTTTGTGTTGCCATCCTTGCATAATTATTTGGATGCAAATTTTTAACATGGCAAACTATGCTGGCAGTCCTGAAAGAGTACTTTTTAGTGGGGTCACCCCTAGAAAGAGTAACCTCACAGATCTTGCACGTTACTTTCTTTTTCTGAGGTTGCTCAGCAGCAAAATCTTCCTCAGAGGAATGTTCTGATGAAGTCTCCACAAGAGCAGACATTGTAGAGTTTGGTTCTAAAGGACTACAGCTCCACAGAATAGATGTTTCTCCTGGGAAAGTCCAAGTAGAATGATCAAAATGGTAGGGGTCTTTCAACAGTTGGAATAGTAAGTATTATGAACCAATCAAAACTCTCCTTTTATGGTCACATGGCTTTGCGTACGCTTACAGTGCGCTTACGCTGCAAGTACGTACGAGGTACCGTCGCAATTTTCATAATTGCTTTCAAAAGTAATATACACCTACTAAAAGTTTTAAAAAACTATTTTCATGATTATCCCAGATACTGTCTACCCTTTAAATTTACATTAATTATATAGATATATCGTTTTAAACATTATAAAACTTTCGTGGGGTACGCGCATGGGGCACCGTACAAGCATACATAACTTCACGCGCAAGCGCTGATGCACCACGTAACGTCAAAACGTATTCGCGACGTATGCCTGCGTACGCGCTGAGTACAATTAGCCGTAACAAAGGTGCAATCACCGTACGCGAACGGTATGATTATCCCAAAAAGAAACAATGAAAAAGGAATTATATAGAATTTCATTTTAATATATTGGAGGAAAAAAATTAATAAAATATATATTTTGGAAATAAGTTTTGTTATTATTTTACATAAAAAATATGAAATATATCTTACAAAATAAAATAAATATGAATATTTATAATAAAAATGTAGGGAATTACTATAAAAAGAAAGAAATATAATAATTAATACATTTAAAAATTATCATTTACAAAACCTTTGAAATTCACTGAAAAAACCATAGGTTTTAGACAGGTTTTAGTTAGGAATTAGCATTTAAAAAACCTTGCAAATTCACTGAAAAAAACATAGGTTTCAGCCACGTTATAGTTATGAATTAGCATTTAAAAAACCTTAGAAATTAACTGAAAAACCCATAGGTTTCACACATGTTATGGTTAGCTGGACATTTCACTCATACAAAACCATTGAAATTCCCCCGTTATAGTTAGTTCAGCTAACTATAACTCGCGAGCCCGCAATGCACTGCTGATAACGTCACATATTACATCACTCATGACATGGTCAGTGACATCACTCATGATATCACTGATGACATCTCAAATGACATCACTCATGACATCATCCTTGTGAAAGAGTGGCAGACCTCCTCTCAGTGTAATATAACCTTTGATACACACATTCAAAAATAGAAACTACAATTTTCAAAAAATGGAGATACCATTACCAGTTACAACAACCTTTTCAGTAATTCCACCATCTACATACATATCCACTCATTCACCAACAGTTCTATATAGTCACTCATACATTCACGCACTCATCATATGTACTCATACACCTTTACATCCTATTACACACCGACACTCATCCATAGAGTTACTCACACACATACTCACACATGTATTTGCATATACAGCTATACACACACCACTACACTTACTTTTACAAACACGTACACATAGTTACTCTCTTAAACAATCACTTATAGAAACACATACTCATTTATACAGGAACTCTTCCAATCTCTCACTCTCACATATAATCTCTTATATACATCAATAGTCACATATAGTAAATTAAAACATATGTAGTCACTCATAAAGATACTACTGAGACAGTCATTCACTCACTAACACACCCATACACTCATCCACCCATACAGTCCTACACACATGCTGTCTTCAAAACACATACAAACAGTGAGTCACTCATTCATGCATCTATGCGCTAAGTAATACCCCCATCAAACCATACAGACACTCAAACTGATACTCAAAAAACCAAACTAATAACCCATATACACACTCATGTAGCTACTCACCAACCCGTGCAGGCACTAAGCATGGGCGGAAAATCCGTTCCGCTCGCGGATTTCGCGGATTTTCGGTAAATTCACAATCCGCGAGATTCGCGAATTTCCCGCAAAATCCGCGAACGGACGGATTGGGTCAAAATTTCAAGCTGACTTTTGTAACTCTTTTAGAATGGCGCCGGCAAGCTGCCAGAGCCATTCTAAAATAGTTATAAAAGTCAGCTTCAACAGGAAGCTCTAATAGATAAAGTAAAGCAGGTGCTGCTCAAATTCAGTTACACAATAATTAATCACCCCAAACTTGGGGTGATTAATGATTGTGTAACTTAATTTGACCTTCAACTGGAGCACCAGCTTTACTTTATCTATTAGTGCTTCCTGTTGAAGCTATTTCTAGCTATTTTAGAATGGCGCTGGCAGCTTGCCTGCGCCATTCTAAGTGGGGCTGAGGGCAGAAGGGCACAAAAGTGGGACAGAGGGCAGAAGGGGACAAAAAATGAGGGGGGCAGAGGGCAGAAGGGCACAGAAACAAGTGGTACAGAGGGCAGATGGGCATAAAAAACGAGAGGGTGGCAGTGATTAAGCAGGGGAAAAAAAAAACCCCGCGAACACGCAAAGCGCCTCGCGAACACCCACGAACACGCAAAAATAAAAAAATCCGCAATTTGCGCGAATTCCTGAATTTTGCGGATTGACAATTCGCAAATCCGCAAATTGGCGAATTGCCAATTCACAAAATTCGCCCATGCTTAGCAGGCACTTATACACAAAGAGAGACACTGATACAGATATTTACTTATTTAAACATTACTCGCTGATACATGTATTCACTAAGATACACTTCATAAGTCAGTTATACAATCAATTTTACAAATAAAACATCCATTTAGACACTTATTTACCCAATTATTCTTCCATCGACCTTTAGATATAGATATATAAAAAATATTTATTTTTCAGAAAGAAACACATTCACCGGATGATGTCATCAGTGATGTCATTTGCCTATGTTTTTTTCAGTAAATATATATATATATATTCACTGAAAAAAACATAGGTTTCACACACAAATTCCCATGTTATAGTTAACTATAACTCGTGCTCCAGCAATGCACTGCTGATGACGTCACATATTACATCACTCATGACATGGTCAGTGACATCACTCATGACATCACTGATGACATCATCCAGTGAATGGGTGTCTTTCTGAAAAATAAATATGTTTTATATATGTATATCTAAAGGTCGATGGAAGAATAAATATATAAATAAGTGTCTAAATGGATAGTTTTTTTGTCTTCTGCGACTCCTATGTGACTCCTATGTGGCTGCTGACCGTTTGGAGGTAAGCCACAGCGCTTTTACGGAGGGGGTTGCGAAGCGTGTACTCGGCAGGGAGGAAGGAACATCAAGGAGTCCTAAAGATTATCCCAGCCACGCATGTCCCAAAGATTCCCCCAGCTATGTATGTCTCTGAGTACTTGCCTGTATCACTAGCTTGCCTGTATCACTAGCCTGCCTGTTATCAACTTCGGACAAACTAAGGTGAGCAAAGGAACCCAGGTGGTATCTCGGAGGTGTAGCTGGAAGCTCCATCGACTGGACTTTCAAGGCCGTCTACTGCCCCACTACTGCCCCGCTACTGCCCCACTGCCCCTGCCTACTGACCTTCTGCCGCTGTTTGTTGCATACTGGACGCTATCTCTGTCGGCCAGATTGTCCGAGCAGCATGAGATCAGGGCGTGTTCGTGGATGCCCTATGAGAAAAGGAGGCACAAAAAAACGCAAACGAACGTCAAAAGCGTTCGATGGGACTAGAGGCGAACCACCGACCAAAAACAGGCAGACAACACAGAGCGAATGCTCATTAATCGATATAGCAATTGACAAATCTGACTCTAACAGCCCAAGAAGTGAGCAAACAACAAACGCTGAAAAGAGCAGTAAACCAAAAACCAGCCACAATATGTTCCAACCAAACATTTATACAAAGTTTTGCTTCTTAAAAAACGGGGGGGGGGGCCTTACTCTCAAATATCAACGAATCCTCAGGCCTACAGCAACCTATCGAACCATCTCAGCTCCCCCAGCCTGCACAGTACATTGGCACACTGACAGTCAACAACAGTAAGGGAAGCCCTAGCCCTACAGCCAGAGGCTCACCACAAGTGACATCAACCCCTCGGCGCGACATAAGCTGTATTACTCAGGACTTTACAACCAATGGGATAAAGCCTGGAATGAAAATTGTCTTAGAAGCAAACCTTATTCAAGTGCACAGGGCAAACAACGCAAAAAACCTGTCTGCAGACAATCTTTACAAGAGTTTCACAGATCCTGGCAATATTGCTAATGATCAATCTTGTGAGGAAAACACATTCAGCACGTGTAGCAAAACTAACGCACGAACGAACTGCGAACCGAAAAGCCAGGAAACAACAAAGCACCTCAGCCACCACAAGGAGGCAAACGTAAGCACTGAAAATGAGCACTGGAAAGAGAATGACCCAACTCTGGGAGGCTTAGCTTCAACTCAAATTGCACAAGAGATTGCCTACAACAGAACATCGAGGCCTGGGAGGGATATAGCCAACACAGACAGGCCACCAACTTCCCCGTCGGACGTGATAGAAATATCCTCATATCTGGGAAAAGAAGAGTGGGAAGATCTACTAGCTGCATACTCCCAAGATAAAAGCAGAAGTGAAACAAGCACTAATACACCGATTACGATATGTGATGGCTCACACGAACAACCGGCGACGAGTGCAGGGGCGTCAGAGAGGGGTAAAAAAAGATCCATAACTTCAGAAAATCACGCATAAACCCCAAAAAAAGTGGAGAAGTATGGCTCACTGGTTAGAAGCGGCAGACCCTGAAGCAGAAGTCGGCCCGGGACCAGGGTTCGATTCCCGACGCGGCAGGGTCTTGGGTCAATGTCTGCGGACTCGATAATTCTCGCCCAGGTGCCTACGCTAACCATGGGTCCCACTCTGCAACTCTGGGCAATAGCTTTCTTAATCTCCACAATGGCCCCAGCAGCGCCGGGGATGCCTGTCTTCACCTTGGGGGTGCCCTCTCACAGGGAAAGCCAGGACGGGTTCCCGAGCGGTATACAGCGCCAGGACGCCACGTAACGAGGTAACAGTGCGCTTTACAAGTATACATACATACATACATACATGCATACATGCAAAACATACAAAGCACGAAAGCGCTTGGCCTAGTCTGCACAAAACAATACAACTCCTGGTAGAAGCCCTCAACTATCAATCGGATAAAATGGACACCCAATTAACACTAATGGACACACTGGCTGTATTTGTGGTCGCCATTGACGGGAAGCTGCACACGCTAAACACGCTTCTTCAAAACAAGCTGGATCAGCCGCAACACGCAACCAGGAACAACAGAGGTGAATGTGGATGCGGCCCAATCATCGACAAACTGTCGACACTTCCAACAATATTGAGCGACCTGTGCACACAGCTCAAAAGGTCTGCCCAGTGCCAACAAACTAACCCCTGCAATGCGTTCTTCAAAGAAGAGATAGATAACTCAAGGAACAAGGAAGTGCCGAGAATTAACGAACAAGGAAACTCCAAAACAAGGGGCCCTTCACCCAATATACCCAAAAGCATAGGGGCCAGCGAAATTGGAACATCAGACCCTCCATTCTCTGAAAACTTGGAGGAAGAAAAGCACACACAAAAATGAATGCTAAACAAAGAAGAGCTAAAAAACGTAAAGGTAGGAAACACAAAATACACTCTAATCGCAAAGGCTTTATGCACCTATTTGGGAATATTCCAGCCACAGAACAAAGCATAGTTCAATCTGAAGGTGGCACTTGCATATCAGAGACTGAGGGAGGCACTAGTACACCTGAGACTCCCGCCAAGGCAACAGCCCCAACCCAACCAACCGGTGGGAAGGGGCAAAAAATTAAGAACTTGGAAATACTTGGATATATCACACAAGAAGACTCTGAAGCCGGATTACAAGACTCATGCCTCTAACTCTGTGGGGCCAGCAAAGTAACTCTTGAACCGAATTCAAAACGGGCACCAAAAAGTAGCAGGATGGCACTGATGGCACTAATCTTCCTCAACTTACAGAGCAAGAACATACTTCGGGCAAAAAGTCTGGGTACAATTCGGGACCAAAATACGTAGGGAAGTGTAAAGGGTTGTCAGATAGTCAACTATCCCCAATTACTCAAGCGTTCCCGCCCGCACAGATAGAAGAAGAACCAGCTACCACAGTGACAGCGGACCTCACGCGCCACCCCCCTTGGCACGGTGAGAAATACCAACCGGCCAAGCCGCCTGCACCAAATCAGCATATATCTGGTCGAGAGTTAAGAGTCACTGCAGCTAATATTAACCAGACTAAACCAACTGCAACATGAATAGTAGAGCACATGTCATCAAGCCAACTTAAAATAGAGAGTGGGCTCACAAATGAACAAAGAAACATAACAGGCGCCACATGGTTTAACCCGGACTACAATTCGCAAGGAAGACATGACACACTTAACAGAGGCAACATCCTACGGCTGCTATCCCATATTCCCTCTATGGAAGAAGTAAAAAGCTCTGACCTGGTATCCATCGAATTTATAGATGATGATGGTACAGGCAGAGAAAAAACTAAAGCAACTTGGACAACTTTGGCAATTTCTCAGAAAATTCAAGCCGAAGCAGAGACCTTTAAAAACTGAAGGATCACAATAAAACCATACTCAAAACCAAGATATCCAGAAATACTAATCCCGGTGGAAAAGGCGGCAGATAATGCTATCGTATAAAGCCCCAGAATTTCTGTCCCGAGAGGAGCGGCAGGGCCAGTTGGAATAAATAACGACCAACATATCGGCACCACCGGACGGATCAGAGAGGAAAAAACACGAACAGCTGGATTGTCTGACTTAAGATCGATAGCCAGAACTTTAAACAATAACAAATGACAAGCCGGCCCTAAGACAAGTGAGGGCATTCATGACCTATGAAAAATATGTTCGTGGAACATCAACGACTGAGCCTCTAAAATAACTGACTCAGAGTTCATGAACTACATTAGAACCTTCAACGGAATGGCATTACAAGAGACATGGCTTGTAGATCCCCGCACCTTCAGGGATACCTGCACTTTTAGACCACAGCAAAAAGGACAGCTAAATACGGGCACCTTCAAGGTGGCCTAGCAACTTATGTATCAGCCACAAGCATCCTGACGGTAAAAGAAGTTGGACCATCCTCTACAGCTTCGCTGGCAGTAAACTTTCCCTTGGCGCAATTAAACACAGGTATCGCTGATACCGACTTCACTTTAATCAACGTCTATGTTCATCCGAGAAAGAAAAGAAAAGCATTCAAAGACCTATGCAACTACATGGAGGAATGCATAAGGGAAAGACCCACAACTAACGTCATGCTCACTGGGGACTTCAATCTCAACCTCATGGGAATAACGCAAGAAGATGAGCTCCTAACCCAAAACTCAATTTGGGACATCCCACCACAAGGGAAGTCACAAATATCCAAACAAACAAAACTAGGCAACAAGACTCTAGAAGAAGTGGAACATTTCAACATCAGGGCCCTAAATGGAAGGACTTCCGGAGACAACCCTCCGGCCTCAACATTTCACTCAACAAGAAATAGCAGCATTCTAGATTATACTTTCATCTCATTACCATTATTTCAACACATAAGTTCTTATCGGATGGGCAGAAGCGGAGATAGAGATCATTGTCCCCAAGAAACCACTCTTAAAACTTTGAAGCCGAACTTTGAGCTGTCCAAAGAATCAAAAGAGTCAGTCCACACCATTAACTTTAAAAAAATCAAATACTCAGTAGCAACAGATGAGACTCTAGTTGAAAGGGCATAACAGCATTTTGGGGCCCACACTGGATCAAGCGAAATCGCCAAATGGGAACAATTTACAAACACTATGTCTAATTACGCTACAAGATCCAAGCCACACGCAAAATCAGGCTATGACAGATCGAGTACATTTACTCAAGAGCATAAAGAAAAAATCAGAGGCACAAAAATATCAATTTACCGCACAATGAGAGAATGCCAACAGAAACCCATGGATACAGTAAAGCATGACCATCTACGGAAATTAAAATCAACATTTAAAAAACTAAAATGGGAAGCAAATAAATCCTTTGAGGATAATCTATGGGCAAGACTTCACTCTGATATCAAACGAATTGATGGGGAAAGGTTCTGGAAATCGATAAACTCGTTCATAAGACCAACATCCAACATCGCAGAGGAGACATGGGCAAACTAGCTCGGAACCCACTTTAACCAGGCAACGGGAAACAACCAGGTGTCAACATCGGACCGCGAGAGGGATACTTGTAAAAAACTCGCACTTAACCGTGACAACAGCCTCAAAGAACGCCATAACTCGACTCTAAATGATGATCTGCCGAATTTACAAAATATTATCCAGCGCTAAATCAAGAAAGGAAGAAGTGAGGGAGCTCCAGGACCGAATAGAATCCCGCCAATTCTCTATAAACAAGACGTGAAAGGCTGGGCAGCAGCTCTCGAACCCCTTTTTCTGGAGATAAGACATTACAACATCCTGCCAAGCTCCTGGAAGGGTTCCATCATCTCTCCAATTTATAAGGCAGGAGACAAGGCTTTCCCTCAAAACTATCGATTGGTGGCCTTAATCAGTAATGAGGCAAAATATTTTGCAGGCATCCTCATAGAAGAGTTGGCATGGGCCACAGAGAAATCCTTAATCCCGGTCAACCAGACAGGTTTTGCCAAATCAGTAGGTACAATGACTAATATTCTGACAATGGGCATCCTCATAGACAAGGCAGAATCAAATAAAATGCCCATCCACTTCTGCTTTATAGAGTATGAGGCTGCCTTTGATCACATAAACCGAAACATCTTATGGTCTAAACTGAACGGTTGGGGGATATCGAGACCTCTGTTGGATCTGCTGATCAACCTTCATACAGAAACCTGGGTACAGATAAAGGTGGGGGATGGATCAGTTCTGTCCAGGCGTATACTGACCAACAAGGGCCTGAAACAGGGCTGTGTCCTGGCCCCCACTTTATTCAATCTGTTTTTAGGCGACCTGGTTCCGATTCTAAACAGCTGCAACTCCCACGCTCCTAAGCTAGGAAGACTCCAATTACCTTGTCTACTATATGCAGACGATATTGTCTTAATACGCCACACAAAGGTAGGGCTCCAACATCTCCTGAACGCAACTTACATCTATTCAAATGAAAATGAGCTGACAATAAATCTGGAGAAAACCCAGATGATGACCATCAGTAAAAATAAAAGAAAATTAACATCATGGTTCTGGAATAAGACAAGAATTGGACACAGCCCAATATACAAAAATTTAGGAGTGAAGATCGATAACAGTGGGCAGTTCTCCACCCAGAGAACAAGTATACGAGGAAAAGGGATATCTTTTGCAATTTCACTGAAAACATTAAACAGCAAACTTTTTGGTCCCTCTCTTCTGCCTCTGGCGCAAGTAATCCGCGCTAAACTCCTCCCAACAATCACCTACGGGAGCGAGGCACTTAGAGGAAGGGACGCCAAGATCCTTGATAACACAATTACCGCTGCTTACAGAATTATCTTCAACCTGCCCAAGCGAACCTCACCAGCACAAATCAGGCTAGAATTCGGCATTGAAGAACAGCTCCTGGCAAGACATGGAGCCTATATTTCAGCCTGGGACAAAGTGAGGAAATCCATACAAGGAACATTAAACGAGCATCTGTGAACTGAGCTAATGCAACATCCGTCCTCACCAGCAGCCAAGTTCCTCATGGGCAGCCTGGCAAACACAGGATTGAAGCAGCTCTGGGACTCCCCAATAAACCATACAACACTCAAAAATTGGTCAAGAAATCGATCAAACAACTATCGTTGGTCCAAGATAAGGCAGCCCTTTCAAAAAGAATGCACGGCTGGATGACCCTGAACTCTTACTCAACGAAAGCACCACAGAGTTATTTTGGTGTGGGTTACGCCAAATCTGTTAGAATGTGCTTCTTAAAGTATAGGTTAGGCTTGCTACCCTGCATTCAAAATTTGCCACGCTGGATAGAATCCAAAGCTGGCTCCCTTTGTTGGTTATGCGGCTCTGCGCAAGAGGACATGCTGCACTTGATTTGCTCCTGCGAGAAACTGCTGGCCGGACGGAAACACTTGTTGAAACACCACTTTAATCAACGAGAGATTCGTACACGAAGAAATGCAGTTCTCGCTTGCTTTTCATCCCATGATCCTCAGCTGAACTGCAGTTTTGTAAAATTTATGAAGGCAGTGGAAAAGAAGATGCTAAAAAACTAATCTTTAAGCGTTTCGATATAGCTGACTAAACATTACACCATCCACTGCCATTGCTGACTTCTTGAGAACATGAGGATACCAGGAAAGCAACAAAAATAAAACCGAATTAAACTTTTTAAAATCTAATCGCTCAGGAAGATATCCTGTGTACAATTGAACAGAGGAAATGTGACTGTGATATACCGATTATACCAAACATGTAGTTTTAAAATTTTCTTCTTTTAATCTGTTTTTTACTGGAATGGTTTTAAGTAACTATGCTAAATAAAATTACTTACTTACTTACTATTACGCTGAGAGGAGGTCTGTCACTCTTTCACAAGGATGATGTCATCAGTGATGTCATCAGTGATGTCATTAGAGATGTCATTAGTGATGTCATGAGTGATGTCACTGACTATGTCATGAGTGATGTAATATGTGACATCATCAGCAGTGGATTGCGGGCGCGCAAGTTATAGTTAACTATAACGGGGGGATTTGAATGGTTTTGTATGAGTGAAATGTCCAGCTAACTATAACATGTGTGAAACCTATGGTTTTTCAGTGAATTTCTAAGATTTTTTAAATGCTAATTTTTAACTATAACGTGTGTGAAACCTATGATTTTTTCAGTGAATTTCTAAGGGTTTTTAAATGCTAATTTTTAACTATAACGTGGCTGATACCTATGGTTTATTCAGTGAATTTCAAAGGTTTTGTAAATTATGATTTTTAAATGTATTAATTGTTATATTTGTTTATACTGATTTACTACATTATTTTAAATTATTAATGTTTAGATATTTTATTTTTTAAATTACATTATTATTTATTATTAAAGGGGTTTGTAAAGCGCCTGGTGACGCCAAAATATTACATATTTTTTATATAAATTGAAAAATACATGTTTTTAAACATATTGAAATTGTTATATTTTTATTTTTTAATATTTTTTTAATTTATATATATTTTATATAGCAGGCAATGATTTCCTATGGAAGAAAATTCAAGTTACTGGTAAGTACAGTTAAATTTACTTTTTAGGAACAGTAGTGAGCTGAAAGATGCAGCACTGAAGTCTCTCCTGAAAACAACTGAGTCAATCGGAATTTGTAGTTCGGCTGATTTTTGAGGAATTTTTTAAGGTTCCAAAACTCCACTCTTTGAAAAATTTTCAAGTGAAACATGTCAATGTTACCCTATGGAAGGAAATTCAAGTTACTGTAACTACAATTAGAATTACTTTTCAGGATCAGTAGTGGGCTAAAAGATGCAGCAATGAGGTCTCTCCTGATAACAGGTGAGAAAATTGGAATTCGTACTTCGGCTGATTTTAGAGGAATTTTTTAAAGTTCCAAAATTCCACACTTAAAAAAAATTCCAAGTGAAACCTGTCAATGTTAGCCTATGGAAGGAAATTCAAATTACTGTAACTACAATTAGAATCTTTTTTCAGGATCAGTAGTGGGCTAAAAGATGCAGCACTGAGGTCTCTCCTGATAACAGGTAAGTAAATCGCAATTCGTAGTTCGACTGATTTTAGAAGAATTTTTTAAAGTTCCAAAACTCCACACTTAGAAAAATTTCCAAGTAAAACATGTCAATGTTTTCCTATGGAAGGAAATTCAGGTTACTGTAACTACGATTAGAATTACTTTTCAGGATCAGTAGTGGGCTGAAAGATGCAGAACTGAGGTCTCTCTTGATAACAGCTGAATAAATCGGAATTCGTAGTTCGGCTGATTACAGAGGAATTTTTTAAAGTTTCAAAACTCTACATTTAGAAAAATTTCCATGTGAAACCAGTCAATGTTTGCTTATGGAAGGAAAATTCAAGTTACTGTAAGTATGGTTACATTTACTTTTCAGGGTCGGTGCTGGGCTCAAAGATGCAGCACTGCCAACTCTCGTGATAACAGGTGAGTAAATCGGAATTCGTACTTCGGATGATTTTAGAATAATATTTTGCTCAATAGTGAAGGAAGGGGGCGGGGCCTAAGGACACATGTGTGCAAACACACCCTGTGGCGCGTTTTAGGTTGGGGAATATATTCCACTCAAATCCTGAGGTCACCTGTGAGCCAACTAGCCCATCAGGTACCTCCAGTTTGCGCAAGGGAGCTGCGTTGTAGAGTGGTGTTCAGAGGGCACGCCCGCTTTTTACAACATTCTGCAACGCAGCTCTGAAGCACTTACTAGAGGTACCCGTTGGACTAGTTGGCCCTTAGGGGACCTCTGGATTGAAAAGGAATATATTCCCCAACCTAAAACGCGCAACAGGGCGTGATTGCACACATATCACCTCAAGCCGCGCCCCTTGCCTTCACCACTGTGCAAACATGCCCCGTAACGCGTTCTAAGTTGGGGAATTAAGTCCCCTTGCATACTGAGGGTCCCTGGGGGCCAACTAGCACACCAGCAACCTCCAGTATGCGTCAGGGGGCTGCGTAGCAGAGAGGTGTTAAAAGAGGCGTTGCCTCATTTCACCTCTCTGCAAAGCAGCCCCCTGGCACGTTTTTACAGAGGGGGAACTAATTCCCCTTGCATACTGGAGGTCCCTGAGGGCTAACTAGCCCACCAGGAACATCCAGTATGCGACAGGGGACTGCATTGCAGAGAGGTGTAATTAGGCCACACCCCTTTTTACACCTCTCTACAACGCAGACCCCTGGCGCGTTTACCGAGGGGGAACTAATTCCCCTTGCATACTGGGGGTCCCTGGGGGCCAACTAGCCCACCAGGAACCTCCAGTATGTGCCAGGGGGCACCATTGCAGAGAGGTGTAAAAAGGGGCATGGCCTCTTTACACGTCTCTGCAAGGGAGCCCCCTGGCCGTTACTGGAGGCTCCTGGTGGCTAGTTGGCCCCCATGGACCCCCAGTATGCGAGGGGAATTACTTCCCCCTCTGCAAACGCACCAGGGGGCGCGTTTGCGGAGAGGTGCAGGGAGCAGGTGTGGCCTCCTCCCGATCCTGTTTAAAAAAAAAAAACTTTTAAGAAGGGGGCTGTGTAGCCCCCCTTCTTTTTATTTATTTTTTGGTCCTGGGGACCCCATCCCCCAGGGCCTGCCCCCAATTATTATTATTTTTTTTTAAAAAAACAATTGGGAAGGGGGCCGCGTGGCCCACCTCCCGTGGTCTATTTCGGCCCCGGGGACCCCATCCCCGGGGCATGACGAACATCATTTTTTTATTTTTTGTGGAGCCCCCCTCCTATGCCCCCCTTAAGGCCCCGGGGACCCCATCCCCCAGGGACTACATTTTTTTGAGGATGGGGGCCGCGTGGGCCACTTCCCTCGGGCCTGGCCTTCCTCGTTGGGGGCTGTGGTGGGGTTCCCCAAGCCCCCAACGGTCCCTGCTGGCTCTCCGCATCTTGCGGGAGCCGGCATTGATTTCTGTATGGGGAGCAGCTAACATACTGCTCCCCATACAGAAAAGCAATCAGCTTTGATTTTTTAAAGAGAGAGCAGGTTTCCTGCTCTCTCTTTCAAAAATCAAAGCAGTTTGCTGTGGTAGGGTGGGAGCCGCGAGGCTCCCGCCCTACCAGAGAAAACAGGAGTGTCCCAGGGGTAGGCACCCCGGGACACTGCAGGAGCCGGCCCTGGGGGGGTGGCGGTCCCCAGGGCCATTGAGGGCTCAAGGAGGGGGGCCGCATGGCCCCCCTCCAAACATGTATGATGCCCCGGGAGTTGGTGGTCCCCGGGGCTGGGGGGGTCTGTCACGGACCCCCCTATTTGCATATTAGTGCCCCAGGGAGCTGGAGGTCCCCGGGGCATGTGGGGGGCTTGAGGCCCCCCACACAAGATTTATTATTAAAAACGAAGCCCCAGGGGGTGGAGGTCCCTGGGGCTGCGGGGGGCCTTAGAGGCCCCCCATCATTAATGTCTTTGCCCCGGGGGGTGGCGGTTCCTGGGGCTGCGGGGGGCCGTGTGCCCCCCTGCTAGCATAATAACTTTGCACCGGGGTGGCGGTCCCTGGGGTAGTGTAGGGGGGATTGGGGCCCCCCACACTTTTTATAAATTATGCCCCCGGGATTTGGTCCCCACGGGGGCTAATTTTTAAAAAAGCAGACCGGGGATTTTTTTTTTCACGGAGTTCGCGTACCGTACGCGGACCCCGCGATTTAAAAAAAAATAATGAGCAGGCCTAGGGGGTCAGGGTGTTTCTACCCTGCCACCTTTTTGCGTTTTCCATGTTTGTTTCTCTGCTTTCTTGTGCCTCGGTTCTACTGAGGCACAAGATGGCTGCCAACACTTCCTGGTTTGGAGTGTTGACAGCCAATTAGCATTCAGCTTGTGCTCTTGAAGGTACAGAGTACAGTCAGCTTACAGTAAGCTTACAGTAAGCTCCCATAGATATACTTATGTTTTTACTTATGATTTTCTCAGGAACTACTGAACGAATTTACACCATTTAACAAAAAGGCTGATCTCCGAACGGAACTCTACCTTTTTGTCAAATATGGTGTAATTCCGTTCAGCCATTCAGGCTGTAGCCCTGGCTAAAGGTCCTATGGAAAATTGCATGGGAAAAGCATGTTTTGGGACCCCCTTTTTTTCTCGGCCCCCGCTGCACGAATCAGGGAAGTAGCGGAGTGGAGCAGGCCATTTTCTTGGAGAAATTCGCGAAGATTTGTCCACTGGCGTCAAAGTTATTCTAAATAGAATGTTGCGGATTTCCTATGGAAATTAGGTTTTAACTATAACTACCTACTGGTAACTACCTACCTATGTATATATACATAATCTTGAATACTCAATAGCGAAATATTTAAATGGAATACTTTTATCAGTCTTGAATAGAAAAATGGTGTATGTGCTTTATGCCTTCTTAGAATTGTCCGTAGAAACAGCTACAGAACTACAATAAACCATTTGCATTAAACGCAACCCCTAACTGCAGACTTGGTATATACATTTATTGTTTGCCCAGCTTTATTGCATTATTTAGAAAAAACAAGTGAATGTTTCAGGAAAGATAAGTGGATCAATTTACTGACACTGTTTTGACACAATCTGTCAATTTACTAGAATCCAATATTTGTATAGTCACTAAGACAAGAGAACGTGTATTTATTTTAATGTATGTTTGCTATATTTGCTGCCACTTTCTCTGCTTATATAAAGGTTACAAGCACAAATGTGTTTTTTTCCTATAATACCGCAAATGCATCCAAACATGCAAGTGCTGTTGAGATGCTAAAATAAATGGATTCATCAGTGCATCTGAATTTGCGATTCACAAAACAAGAATTTTCACTCAAGATGATTTGCTCACACATGAAATAGACTGCAGGAATATGTCATTTTACAAACAAGTAACTCCGTTCACATGGGGAAATGTGGAAGTACAAGTGTCACCTACAAACTAACATGATTTCAATTCCAATGTATTTATTGATGATTAATTAAATTCATTACAACATCAAATGTAATTAAAATAAGACCATTCAAATAAAACACCTATTATATGAGCAACAAAAGTGCAAGTGCTTTGTGCATTATAAATTATATATCCAGCATCTTACTTTGAGTTTTTGGGTTGCAGACCTTCTGCCTTGAGAAAGCCCCATGCAGGCCTTCATGCCGGGAAGGGGTGAAACACGTGTTGGCTGTTTCTACAAGTCTCGGTTCACATCCTGGAATCTTGGAGCATATTACCAAGCAATAGCGATAATTATCGCTATTGCTTGGTTAGAGACAAAAAATTACCGCTGACCTGCGGCGATTTTTATCGCAAATAAACCTTAGTATTACCAAGGTTTATCGCAAATGCGATAAAAAACGGCCGCAATGCATGAATATCGCTGAAAAGTCAGCGATATTCATGTATTACCGAGCTAATGCTCTTAGCCATGTTATCCTCCTCCCATTGGATAACATGGCTAAGAACTGCTCAGGGCAGTTGTTAGCTTTTGGAGATATTCGCGCTTAGCGCGAAAATCTCCAAACGTTGGTAATAGGAGATAGCAAAGTTAGCGACTGTTTCCAGTCGCTAACATCTTGGCACGCCCACTTTGCATGTCATTAGTGATAAATATCACTGACATGCAAAGCGGGGCCCAAGATGGTCGCTATCTCCTACTAGCTGTCGCTAACTGGTGTTAGCGACAGCTAGGTAATAGGGAGATAATTTTATCTCCGCTTTCTTGGCTTTTAAAGCCAAAAAAGTGGAGATAAACCCCCTTGATAATATGCCCCCTTGTTTATCTACATAGAATAAAAATAGTTTCGCACAATTCAAGACAACTGTATCGCTGAATCTATTTGCACTGCAAGATAACCCAATATACATTTACTTGACCTTGCTCTTTAACTTTCCTTAGACAGGGTGCATATCTCTGCCAACCAAAAACCCAATTTCTAACAAAGTGTTTGAGTGTTGAGGTATGCCAGTAACTCACAAGTGCTTTGTGTGCAAGTGCATACCCTACTCACCTCTTAAACCTTCTTGCATTGGTATCGCATGGGCATGTTGCATGGAAGTGCAAGTCTAACAATTTTTTCTTGTGAGCACTCAGAAACCATCTAGAGCACCTTGGGGCTTATTTACAAGCCACTTTTGACACCCTTAGGTCACTTTTCCCACGTTAAAAATGATGCAAAAGTGGAGCAAGGGGATTGTAAATCTGCCCCCTTGAGTGCACATTTTACTTAAATTTTCCCAGTGAGTGACTCAGCACATATCACATTCACTTACAAAATGCTTGTGAAAGTCCGATTTTCAAGAGAACCACCCACCACATGTAGAGCTACAGGTGTAGCATCTCCCACAGCCCAGGAGCATGCAGATGAATTACACCACAATTTAGCTACTATCAAGCATTACTTTATTCTTCGCCATACACTCACACTCTGTGCATTACATCACACTTCACATTAACCACACTCTAACATGTCATACATTAGAGTGTGACATGTCATACGTTTCCTCTCCAGAGTCTGCTCAGAACGACGGTCCTAGAGCACATAACATCAATATGCTCCCCCTTTGTTAAATAAAAAGTGGCTGCCATCACTAAAATCATATTTCGTTGATTAGTTGATGAGGTGCTCTCCATTGTCTGCCAGCTCAGGTGACCCCAAAAGATTGAGGTCAAACCTGATCGGGCAATGGCAACATAGGCTCAGGTGCTTGAGCTGGACTTGGGTGCGGGTTTGCCTCATGCATGGTTTCTGACCTCAACAAGTTTCACAGTAGGTGTTTCAAAAGTGATGTGCCCTGAGTGATTGATTGTCCAGGAAGATGTGCTGTCACCATATGTCTCATGCACACCACAACCTGTAACGGATCAGCAGCAAAAGGAGTGTCTGTCTTCAGTCTTCGTCACTGCTTAAGCAGTACCCAGTCTCCTTTGTCAGAGGCTGTCTCCAGGCTTGGCAACACCGATCTGCACACATTTTCGATTTCCTCTTCTGACTCTCATCAGTGTCTCAAACCTTGCTAGCATTCACTGATAGATCCAAAATATGAAGGTAGCTGGACTCACACCAGTTGTGGCGTGAGGGGTAGATCAATAGACCCATAGGACCTGAAACAGAAGTTGATTTTGATCTATTCCCTCCATGGACACTTGTTGAATGACCCTCTTGAGGGTGCCAATGAAACATTCAACTAGGATGCGCCCACCAGTGTGGCAGGCATATCCTGGCCTTTTATCAGTGCAGACAGTGCTGCTTGCTGCAGCACAGTTCGCAATTTTAAAATGCCACAATGTGCATTTCCATGCACAATGTGGCAGGCACCACGCGGTGCCTGCTACTTTGTGCATGGAAATGCAAGGGAATATCATGGGTACCCTGCCAGTGCACCTACATCCTCCCCCCACACAAAGGGGGCCCGCAACGGGCCCCCAAATCCAATCCCTGCCAGCCTTCTATGGCGCATCGCCGCAATGGAAAGGCATCTACCAGGGCACATCCTAATGTGGTGGAAGGTGCCTGCTAGGCACCACCAGCATATTAGTGACCCTTTTCCATCCGACAGGCAATCGGTGCGATTGCCACCGGCGGAAAAGAAGCAGATGGACTTTGCGCCCGCTGCGATACGCACCGCCATCCTAATTTGGCATTGGGTAAATCTCATTGTGATGGCGGGAGTATCCGGCCCGGCGGTGTCGGTTCTCCTGCCATCATAATGAGCCCCTTTATTGTTTTAAATATTTAACATTTTTAAATTAAACAAACATTTATTAACATTAAAAAATAGTACACTTTTGTAAAGTTTAAAAGTAATAATGCTACTCAAACAAATGTTTGCTGTGAGTAAAATGCAGAATGGTGTAGTTTGCAAATGTACTACTCCTACTCAGAAAGGAACATACCTCATGAAAATGCAGGATAGTACTACGAGCAAAATTACTATTCCTACTCCGAGTTTCTTGCCTAAGAGAAAGTGCTAGATAGTGGCGGGGCAAAATTACTATTCTTACTCCAAAGGTTGCTTGCCTCAGGGAAAGTGCTGGATAGTGGTGTGAATGAAATTACTATTCCTACTCCAAAGGGTGCTTGCCTCAGGCAAAGTGCCGGATAGTGGTCGGGGCAAAATTACTATTCCTACTCCACAGGGGACTTGCATCAGGGAAAATGCTGGATAGTGGTAGGGCAAAATTACTATTTCTACTTCAAAGGTTACTTGCCTTAGGGAAAGTGCTGGATGGTAGTGGCAATAAAATTACTATTCCTACTCTAAAGTGGCTTACCTCCGGTAAAATGTTGGATAGTGGTGGGGGAAAAATTACTATTCCTACTCCGCAGGGTGCTTGCCTCAGGGAAAGTGCTGTATAGTGGTGGGGATAACCTGAATAATCCTATTCCAAAGGGTGCTTCCCTCAGGGAAATTAATGGATAGGGGCGGGGGCAACATTACTATTCCTACTCTGAAATGTGCTTGCCTCAGGGAAAGTGCTAAATAGTGGCAGGGCCAACATTACTATTCCTACTCCAAAGGTTGCTTGCCTCAGGGTAAGTGCTGGATAGTGGTGTGGATAAAATTACTATTCGAACTCCGACGGGTACTTGACTCAGGGAAATGAATGAATTGTGGTGTAGAAAAATTACTATTCCTACTCTGAAGGGTGCTTGCCTCAGGGAAAGTGCTGGATAGTGGTGGGAATAAATGTACTATTCCTACTACAAAGGATGCCTGCCTCAGGAAAAAAGCTGGATGCTGGTGGGGGCCAACATTCTATTCCAACTCCGACAAGTGCTTACCTCAGGGAAAGTGCTGCATGGTGGTGGGGGTAAAGTTACTATTCCTCCTAAAAAAGGAGCTAGCCTCTGGGAAAGTGCTGGATAGTCTTGGGGGCTAAATAAATAACTATTCCTACTCCGAATTGTGCTTGACTCTGGGAAATTGCTGGATGTTGTTTTTCAATTCAAATTCTTTTTGTGATAAATTTAATTATTAATTATACATTTTTATACGTCAACTACAGCAACAAAAAACAGCTGGAAAAAATAACCATGTATTTTCTTTGAAAAGAATCAACAGTAGACCATCACAAAATTATTTTAAAAAGTAAATTATTTGGAGAAATGTGCATGAAAAACCACAAAAGCAATATTATGGTAAGTTAAAACAAGTTTGCTAAATAGAATTACATACCATATACGTTTTTAAAACAATGTAAGTATTTTTTCTTCCATATTTTCAACTATAAAAACATCTTAACTTTTCGTAAAGTCAAGCAACAAAACAAGAAACATCTACAGGTAATTTTTACATCAAAGAAAATGTTAATAAAGTTTTGGAAAAGAAAAAAATATATAATATTTAAATACAACAAAATGCTCTTCTTCAAAAGAATAATACATTTTGAAGGTAAAGAAATATGTAATTCTTCTCATAAATAATATTGCATAATAAGCACATATGTATTATTTATGTGAAAAGACAAAAACTATTGTAAAAAAACAAACCTTTAACCTGTTAATCCATAACCAAAAATATTTAATTCTATTTAAGGTGAAAATGTTTCCAAATATCACCAACATCTAACTATAATAAGTTTTCTACTATTTCAGAACACAAAAAAATAGGGGTGGGTGTAGTTCGGGAAGTAGCGCTGCGCGAAGCTACGCGAAGTGCACTTCGCACTACGCGAACTTCACGTAGCAGTACCCGAGCTGCGTAGTAGCATTTTCGCACTGTGAAAGATGCGTTTTCAATGATTGCACAGTGCGGACAAGCATCCGGCACTGTGCAATCATTGAAATCGGCATCTTGCACAGTGCGAGCTGTAGTGTTCGGCTGCTCGAGTAGATTATTACTCGAGCGGCAGCTTTCTCAACGCGAACTGGTAGTTTCTCATTGAGAGCGGTCGCGAGCATGCGCAGCCACTCACAATGAGAAACCTGACCTCCCCGCGTTGAAAATCTCACTGGGATGTCATTTTGCTTGCTCGCGGTCGCGAACATGACGTTGAGGACCGCGAACAAGCAAAAAATGACCGCTGCACTATGCTACGCTGCACTACGCGTGTTCGCACTGTGCTACGTGCCGCTCGCGTAGTGCGAAGTTGCGCAAACTTCGCAAACTCCGCGAGCATAGCGTAGTGCTTCGCCTGGGGTCAAATAAAATTCAACCTGGTCAAGAATCCAAAAACTGCAGGAAAAACATTCCAAAAAAGGGAAGATACACAAAACATTACACAATAAAATCAGTTAACCATATTTCTCTCCCTAGAAATCTTTACTTAAATAAAATAACACTGATAAAACACAATAAACAAAACCGAAATTCTTTATTCTTTTCAATCTTTTTCAAAACCTCAGCCGACGTATTTCGTTCGTTTGAACTTCGTCAGGGCTCATTGGTTACTTGTAGGTCCAAAAGAAGCTTTCAAAGATTAAGGTCCAAATTACGCCTTATTCTCTTAAAAACATATATTGTCGTGTAGTGACAAAAGTAGAAATCAATAGGTCGTTGCTGATAATATATTAGGCCAAGCTCTAGGTGAAGAAATTTTAAGGTCCAAATAGCAATTAAGCCAACGTTTGACTTCAAACATATACGCGATCAGTGAACAAGGAATTCGCATAAGGCCAATCGAGTAAGGGTAAATAGCCCACTGTACTGATTCTCTTTATGAGATCCTCGCCATTGTTTGCAAGTGATAGGAAGTTTAATAACTCAAGTTTGCATTCATATATCCTGAATGTACAAGCGGCATCAATACCCGCAAGAAGTGATGAGGAAAGCGACCGACCAGTATAACAGTCACCCGCCTGTATGTCAGGTGAAGAACTTTGTACCAACGGACCAAAAAAGCATCTCTTTTTTTGGTCCGTCGGTACGAAGTTCTTCACCAGACATACGTGAAATGGAGATTGCATCCACCTCCAATGAACCCTGTGGTGCCGTTTTCAGGGAGGTAGCACAACACATTCCACCACATGTTGCAAGTAGTATGCCCACATTTCCTGATCTGAAAAGAATTGTTCAATGTAAAAAACAGGCAAGTAACCCACAAAGAGTAACACCCCAAACCTTTTCTTACATAATCCTTCCACCTGAACTCTCTATAACTGTTACTTCTTTTGAATGCCAACAAAAACCCTTCAAGAAAGAATACTAATCTTTAGCACACCCCATAATCTTATAAGGTTGGAGAACAGTGATATTTGGATGATGGATGGGACATTTAAAAGTACGCCCCATCCATTCACCTAAATATACACTATTCATGCATATATTAATTACACAGTTGTTCCCTTAGTTTACAGTTTACTCCCTGATAAGCAATCCTCAACCTACATTGAATTATTGTCAGTGATTAAAAACTAAAACATCAAACAAAGGTCCTAGAAAAGTACTAATTGACTTTGAATTACCTATGATTAATTATATTACAAAATTGTACACGGATAACCAAATTCAAGGATTTTTTTTCACATTTCACAGGCATATTGGCGAAAAATGCAAAAAACATCCTTAGTTGAGGATTATATATCAGATAGCACACTACAGTGTGAACTAAAAAAACGAACAGCCCTTTTCTTTGTTCCTCCTGAAATTGTAGACGAGTACTACACGTCAATTACAAAATCGGAATACTTTACCTCAAACAAAGATAAATTGGCACCTATTCTAAATTATTTTGAAGACACATGGGCTGGCCATATAAGCAGGTCAGTTCACAGGAGGAAGCCACATTTCCATGTGAAGTGGTGGATCTGCTACACGACCTGCTTAGAGGGAGGAGCAAAAACAAACAATGCCATAGGAGAATGGCACAACTCCGTAAATAAATCAATTAGCAAACCTCATCCTAATTTCTATAATTTCTTGGAAATTTTGAGGAAGAAGCTAGGTTCCCAAGAAATGAGATTGTAGCAATAACAGGTAGTCTGAACCCATGTATATCTAAAAGAACAAAAGAAATGTCTGAAAGACTATTGGGTGCAATTCAACAGTTTACGCTGATGGTGGCTTCAGACTACCTTCATAATCTTGCACACATCCTACATTTCTAACATACACTATCTTCTTACTTGCCTGTTTTGCCCTAATAAAATAGCCCTAATTCATTTGGCATTTAAAAAAAAAAATGTAATTTAATATTAAAAGTCAGATCTCCTTATCTTCAGATGTCTGACTTACGTAGCATCCATTTTTTCACCAGGAGTCCTTTGTCTTTTTTTTAAATACATTGCCAATAATCCACATTCCATTTGGTGAACCCATATTCATAATTAATATTTTAAAATATGCACATTTATTTTAAAATCAAAAATCTATGCATACCTATAAAAAATGCACCCAAAATAAAATCCTGAAAAAGTGTTGATTTTTGGCAACCAAATGCAATAAAAGCCAGCGATGCAATCCAATCTAATTTGAAACAATTCCAGCTCGATACCAATTTCCACAATCCATCACCGAGAATCCATCTAAAAAAAATGTGTACTTCCAAAATCCAAAAAGCAATAGATGTAAAAATATCCAATCTTCTGTTTTCCAAAAAAGAAGATTTGTTTTCAATCATATTAAAAATACATCTAACCGCGAAAATGCAAAATCCTTTGTTTTTAAAACCCGTCGTAAAAAGAAAAAAGGATACCTTTTGAATCACTTTTGTTTATTAAAGTTTTTAATGTATATATTTTTTATAACTTTATTACACAAAAATTGTTACGAAGGAATGAGACCCGATGTCAGCCTACTACTGCAACATGTTATGGACTAAAATAGTTGGTTAACACAGAAAAAAATACCAAAAACATATTTACTACATCTATCTACCTCCCTCCTCCCTCCTTACAATAAACATTACCACTAATCTATGTCTTTAATAATTTAACTTTGTCTTACCTTGACAGACCCCTTCCTTGCAGCTGATTCATAGCACGATGATCCTCATAATGACGAAAGTTATGATTTCGCGGCAATATCATGTCTTTCTGTTAAAATGGAAAAAGGAAATTTTCTCCCATTGACTTCAATGGAAAAGCGTTGGAATGTTAAATTTTTTTTTAAATAAAATGTTAATGTACATAAAATACTGCAACTTTATTTTTGTAAAGTATATATGAAATAATTTTAAAAATTGATAATTTTTTAATAATTTATTTGTAAAATTTTAATAAAAATGTAAATGAAAATATTGTATTAAGTAATTACTTGTCTCTCTTCGTGTTATATTAATTTAAAGTATTAAATACAGTATACATTATTTTTAAATTCTTTACACAATAATTTCTCTTTTTTAAAATGATTTTTTTAAATGTTGCCTCATAATATTCCAATACCTATGTACCTATTTAATTACTCATTTTATTCTTAATTTTAATATTAATTTCTTACACATATGTAATTGATTTCCCTAATGTTCCTAATTATTGTTAATTTTGTACATTTTTTATACAATGTAAAACTATTAATTCATCAAGATGTGTAATATATTTTTTGGATTAATTAATACAATATATGTAATTAAATGTAGTCTGTAATTTCCTTTAACAATAATATTTTCTCAAAAATTGAAATATTACTTTTATAATGTGTACTCTAGTATTAATTATGTACACCTATTTTTAAATTCCTATTTTCTATATAATATAAACATCTCTTTAATTCTCACTATAATAGAAAACATTTAATTACAGTATTTTATTAAACACATTCTAGTATACATTTTAATACATGTGTATTTTAACAAAAAACAACATGTGTGTTTACTATTTTATTAATATTGATATACTACACTTCTCCTGATAATATTAATATATATCAATGTAATTTTTAATATTACCTAAAAATACTCCATTACTTATTTTATTTCCTGTGTATTAAACATCATTTTCAAAACAATTACTTATTTGTATATATATTTTTTATATCATTCTTTTCTCCCTAACAATAATAATATAATACAATACATTAATTTTACTACATTTTAAAAGATACTCTATTATGTATTTAAATACCTTAGTATTAAAAATAATTTCCTCAACCATTATTTATTGATATTTATAATTGTTTTAAACAATCTAACTTTTTAACATATAAATCTATTTCTTATTTTTTTAAATAAATACTTTTGGATTAAATGTAATACCTGAGTTTTTTTTTTATACCCGAATATTAAAATGAACAATGACAACATTTTTATAAAAATATAAAATATTATAACCACATAAAAAATATAAAATATTATACATTAAATTACCTGAGTATTCATTGAAATATAACTTACCATGCTATACTTACCGATGCGTTGTAATAGCATGCGTTATAATAGTATACATTGTAATGGCATGCGTTGTAATTGTATATGTGTTGTAATATCATGCGATGTAACGGTGTCTGAGTTGTAATGGATGCATTGTAAAGGCATTGCGTTGTAATGCCTGCGTTGTAATGAATGTCTCCCTGATATGAGACTGTACTTTCATTTTTTAAAGTTTTTCCAGGCCATGGAACATCGACGGGAATTATAATCTCAAACTGAGCACAGTGGTTATAGTTGAGGGATATCAACCCCATGTCAGCAGCATTGGCAAAACTGAGCGAGCTGGCACTCAACAGTCCCTTGTAGAATATGAATGGTGTCTCGCACCAATTTCTGTTTGTGTCTGATTGTCGCTCTGAACGACCCTTGGATTTGTGGTGGCTTAGAATTGGGCCAAGTATATACCTTCATGCCAGACTGGGGATTGAGGTGGAGCAAGTGGGATAGACAGCTAAACTTTTGCATTAATTAATAGATTCACCACAGTCTACGATGAAATGTATTGGGTGATTGTTAACTTTCAATGTGATTTTGGGCCAGTTTCCAAACTAGGGGGCTCATTACGATGGCAGATCGATCGCCACTGCCGGGCCGGTGGTAGCAATCGTTCCGCCATCGTTATGAGGTTTACCCCGCCACATTATGATGGCGGTGTGTATTGCGGCGGGCGGAAAGTCCACCTGCCGCTTTTCCATCAGTGACAATCGTCACGATTGCCTGCCGGGCAGAGTTGGGCCACTAATATGGTGGTGGTGCCTAGCAGGCACCGTCCGCAATTTTAAGATGTGGGTGTTGCAGGTGCCTTTCCATGACGGCGATACCATGAAAAAGCTGGCGGTGATTTGCTTTGGAGGCCCGTTGCAGGCCCCATCTGTGGGGGGTGTGGCGTGATGCAAGGTGGGTACCCATGGTGCATCCTTCCATTTCCGTGCACAAGCTGGCAGACACCGCACGGTGCCTGCACATTGTGCATGGAAAAGCACAACTTGGCCATTTGACATTGCGGTGGGTGCAACAGCCAGCAGCACCCGCTGCAATGTTAAATTGCCAGATGCGACCACCTAGGTGGTGGTCGCATCATTATCAGGGGTGCAGCTGGATGGTGAATGGACTTAATCCCCTAGGTTTGTTGCTGTGTTTGGTGAACTTTTCTAGAACTGTGATCTTCTTTACTGCAGCTAACCCCAAATGTGCATGCCTTTCTTTGGTAGAAAACATCAGCACACACCCATCTTCTTCTCTGATACTCGTTAGTGATGTCAAAAAGACTTTGTACTATGAGCTTGACAATGATTGATCTTGTCTTGTTTCTACTTGTTATAGCTGATGTTGCCTTTCAGGTTTTGGGGTGAAGCAAGAATGCTTCTGGAATGTTCTCGCTTTCATCTTTTCTTGCTATTGTGACCCACTTGATTTTTCCTTTTCTCAGCACACAGTTACGAAATGGCTCTCTTTTCCACAACCTTTGCAGACTTGTCCTATGACTGGACATTTACTTTCATGGGAGATCAAAAAAACACATCAGGAGCATAGCTTTGTTTTCCTTGAAGACATTGACTTGCACGTATCTTATTTATGCTTGTGCTTGCTTTTCATTGTAAATGGCAACATATTGTGTGCCTTTCCTGCTTCAATATCAGCAGCTTGACGGTCTACTCCTCCAAAGCTTCTTTTACCTTTTGGTATGATTTTACATCAGTCTGTGAGATTTTCTTCCGCTTCTTTCAATCCATCACCTGCAAGGTTTTTGAAATTTTAGATGATCTTCTTGTATTATTTCTCTAGCGCATCTATGAAGTCATAGAAGGTTTCAATCTATGCAGCCCACATTGCAAAAATGTTCTGTTTCTTAAAAGTGTTGAAAGGCAGTGGTGGTGGTGGCTTCAGGAACATGGATGCAGTGTTCTCACCATTGAGAGCACATGCTGCTCAGACAACTTTCACCATGCAGACCGGCAACGTCAACTTCTGCAAGCACTGGCCTTGTGCTTAAACCTGGGTCGCAGAATGTTTCAGTGACTCACAATGGTGAGTACATTCTCTGTTTCTCATACCCTGCTGATGTTGTTGGTATTTTTTGTGTCATCTAAATAATAGTTCTGTATTTGGGGCATCAAACAGCATCTTTTTCAACCACCTTGTTGGCTGTTTTAGCAGGTGCTTGAAATATGCTCCTCTTTAGGGCCTTGAATTTATTCTGCCACTGTGTATGGGGTGGAGCAGGGCTTTGACTCCACATGTACCTGTTGTTGCAAACTCTCAGAGAGAGCAGTTTTGTCTTCTCAGGCACGTATCCCCTACTCATCACCAGTTGTAGGGTCATCCCCAGCCTAGGATCATGCAGCAGATTTACTACCCACAGGAGCTGCTATCAAGCATTACTTTATACTTCAGCGTACACTCACACTACGCATTTCCTCATACTTCACTTTAACAACACGCTAACACCCCTCCGCATATCATGTGTTTCCTATCCAGAGAACACCCAGAACCACAAATGTCCTGGAGCTCGTAACAGCAATAAGCAACAGCAGGTACTTCATACAGGTTTAATGTTTGTGTAAGAGTTACAAATACTTTGACATGCTAAAAGGACTACAAAAGTTTGAACAAGCTACTATTAACCAGCTGCTTGAAAAGTCATTTAAATTGGCTTAATTATAAAACTTAATGACAATCAAAGCTTTTAAATCTCATTCACACGAGCTGGATTCACATCTGTATGTTAGAGCTTGCACACTGGTCTCTACAGTCAAGGCATACTAGATAGATAGATAGGTAGATAGATAGATAGATAGATAGATAGATAGATAGATAGATAGATAGATAGATAGATAGATAGATAGATAGATAGATAGATAGACAGACAGATAGATAGACAGACAGATAGATAGATAGACAGACAGACAGATAGATAGATAGATAGATAGATAGATAGATAGATAGATAGATAGATAGATAGATAGATAGATAGATAGATAGATAGATAGATAGATAGATAGATAGATAGATAGATAGATAGATAGATAGATAGATAGATAGATAAATAGATAGATAGATAGATAATATGCTGTATTGTGTATCTGCGATTACCTTGATGTTTAACCTTTTTCATGCATTGTTCAAGGGCACTGCATTTACTTTCATTTGTGTTCAGCCTTTTGAACAAACAGCAACCTGCTTGCTTCAACATCCAACATACTCCCTCTTGTGTAGGCGGATTTATAAAGTGTTAAATGTCAAAAAAATCAGCTTTGAAGTGTTAGATCCTCAGTGACAGTAAAGGACTAGGAAGGCCGAAGGGATTACTGGCGAATCTTAAGACGAGCAAAGCATAGAAAACTCAATGAAAATATATTTTAATTTTTATACTAACAGAGTGAAAATAAAGAGACTTTTTTTTAGCAGCATAGGGCATAAAGCAAAAGAGTTTACTCGTTTTGTCAAAAACCATCACCTAAGGATACTAAAGATATGGATGACTAATTACAGCTGCTTGACTTTGTTTTACATACATTTATTGATAGTGATTTCAATGTCATCTAAATATTACCTGCGATACGTTTCGGAGATAAACAGACTTGCTAGATAATCATTAATATAGCAAACATAACAATCAAGCATATTAAACAAGGAATTTAACTCTACTCATCGAGAATAGTTTTATAAAAATCACCGTTCAGCACAGAATAAATCGCACATGATCCTTACACTGCGGCGTGGACAGATTAGAAAAGGTTTGTGTTAGACATTTTAAAAAACATTATTCCCTGTTTTGAATTTCTGAAAAATATGTTTGCCGATCTGACTTCATCTCTTCATCGTTATAGATGGACAGTGTACTAATGATCGGAAATGATACGTCTATGTAGAGGTTCTTAGGCCATATTACAGAGGTAGTGTATGACAGGTCATTGCAGTCTGTATTGTGGTTTATTGTGCTCCCATTACTGTCCCCGTGGTGCATAGGAACATGAAAGCCCCACAGTTCAGCCATGTTTGTGGCGATTACGACTATGATCATGAGAGACCGGGTCCCATGCCTGCCAACCTTTCATAGTGTCCAGAGGCTTTGTCTTCAGAAGAGAGGGGGGAGGCTAGGAGCATTCCTGAACAGTGGCGGTTCCCCAATGGGGGCGTTTGGGTGCCGCCCCCCCCTGCTTTCTCGCCGTGCGAGAAGGCAGAAACAAATGGTAGTTATTGCCGTAATATAACTACCATTTGTGATTTGTTTCTGCCTCCTCGCACGGCGAGAAAGCAGAACTTCCTGGTTTAGAGTGGGCGGTGTGTTACTCGAGGGCAGGGGGGAGTGGCTTGGGGGAGTGGCTTGCCCACTGTTGTTAATACTGACTGTTTGGGCAGCCTGAGGCCGCCCAAACAGACACTATTAACAACAGTGGGAAAACCACTCCCCCAAGCCACTCCCCCCTGCCCTCGAGTAACACCACCCACTCACTCTCCCTGTTCTCTCTGTATGCTACAGAAGCAGCATACAGAGAGAAAATGACTTAGGTGGGGCAGCCGGCCGCACCAATCAAAAACGCGGTGGTGGAGAGGGAGGCTGCCTTCCGCGCCGCCTTCCTGATGACGTGCTGCAGGACTTGAAAACGAGGACGGCGGGAGTCGGGACGTAGTCTCCGGACGGTAAGTTTAGTTTACTTTATTTTATTTTATATATATTTCTTTTTTTTGTTTCCAAACCCCTCCCGCCTCCCCCCTCATCCCCTCAGGCTGTTGCGAGCGCAACCCCATGTCCAACCCCCCCCCCCCACCCGCCTGTATTGCAGGCTGCGACTGTTGTGAGTAAAGTTTTATAGCGCTCACGTTTAGCAACGGATAAAATATGACTCTGCTCGAGAATTCAGATTTTCTGACTGTAACACACACGTGGCTGATTCTGTCCCAACCCTGCCAGCCTTTCAGATCTACTGTGCGGGCCTGCGAGCTGAGGCAGTTAAATATTCATATTAGGGGTTAGGGACCCAGAGTGTTGCCTGAGATATTGTTCTAATGGAGGGTGGCAGAGGTGGCAGAGACTGGCCTGGGTGTTTGCCGAATATTTTTTCCGTTGAGGGTGCAGGGGAGTTGGCTGTGATATATTTGGGAGGTGAAATGTTCATTACTTTCATCTTTTGTGGGGTTCTGATGAGGCAAAAAAGAGGGTGACAGGGTAAATGAATCTTAAAACTGATCGGATTGAGCCACTCCCATAATAACTATGCAAGTGATGCAAATGGGTTTAATGATTTTGTTTTCGTAAGAAACTGGTAAGGTATCGATTTCAGTAAGCTCACACTCACTGCACCTGGAATTGACGCATTAACATCAATGTTCGCTTCAAAATAAATGGCGCTATAGGGAGAATAAAAGGGGCCCTCTTTTAGTTGTAGGAAAAGTCTGTAGGTATCTTTCACACTAACAAATTCACCACCATCTAGCGCACTGTTGGGATATGGTTTTAAAAATGATCTTAGTTTGCGCAAATGTGACATCTGTGAAATTTCGAAACCAGACTGCATACGTTGTCCCTGCCTTGCAGCCATTATTGCAGTGACCATGACCATATGACTTTATATTTGCTTCAGACCAATAATATGTCCGACTCATGAAACAGCCTGTATCCCTGAGAGGGACCACGGTTCCACTTCTGGACAGTAAAAAAGGCTGCATGTGTGTGGAGGTGCCCGCATGACACCTGCAGCTGAAAATTCAAACCTGCCCAGAGAATCTGTTTTTTGTTTAATTTTCCATAAGTAAGAACAGTATTGTTTTGTTTCATTTACAGTTGTGTGTCAAACCGACGAGCAATTAAACAAATCTCACATAATGTGAATACACACTGAGGTACACAAATTGACTCCACTTGATTACATGAAAAATATACTGCAAATAAGGTGATAAGGTGACCGGCAGGTGGACATGCTCCAGTAGCACATGAAGGGTGCATCAGGCTCTTTCCAGGGCCCATCACCCCAGCATACTGTAACCCCATCAGCTGTGATATTGTGTCTGTTAATAAAATAATGCTGTTGTTGGTTTGAAAACTCGATGGTATCCCGACTGAATAGGGTGTGCATTAGTTGTGAGCCTCGAGACCTGTTGTGGTTGATTCGGCCCACCACTTTCAAATATCACTAGCCACCACTGTTCCAGAAGGTCAAGCAAATGCATCGTTGGGCCCAAATGCCCACTCTCAAAGAGAAACTGTGGGGATCCCAGGTGAACTATAAGATGGGGACAGGGATTCCCTTAGACAACGAGTCTATCTTTAGGGCCCCCTTAGCTAACCCAACCTCTGTACCAAGTGATGAAGGAACAAAATAACATCTAGGATTCTCTATTTGATCTACATTCCTCGGGTAGCAGACCAGCACTGAACGTGAACTAGAAGTCGAACAAGCACCAGAATGAAAGGCATGTCCCTGTTTAGATTGTCACATCTCCATGCAAGCCAGGTAATTTGCCATTTAAATGCAATGCCCTAGCTACAGAAGGGATCTTACACTGTAACTCTGATAATAAAGGGCTCTCCTTACACAAATGTCTCTGAAAGAGTTTTTCTCTTTAATGGGGTCTGTTAGGCCTGACAGCCTTAGTGTTGGCTTCCCCCAAACTTTTACCCTTCCTCCTCTGTTTTTCCTGATCAAAGTTTTTGTTGGCCTTAGGATTCTACACACCTTACCAGTGCTAACCAATGCTAAAGTGCATGAGTGCTTACTCCTCAAAACATGGTAAGATTGGCTAGACCCCAGTAAAACCTAGTAAAGTGGCACTGCATGTGCCCTGGGTCAGTACATTAAATGCTACTACTGGGCCTGCTGATTGTGCCACCTACTTCAGTAGCCCCTAAATCTGTCTCAGCCCTGCCATTGCAGAACCTGTGTGTGTAGTTTTAAGCTGCCATTTCGACCTGGTAAAGTAAACCTTCTGCCAGGCACAAACCTTCCTTTGTAATATATATAAGTCACTATAGGGTAGGCACTGGAAAGGCCAAAGGTCAGGGTGTCAGGTGTTTAAGAAATAGGACCTGTGCCTTTAAGTTCTATGTGTCCTGGTAGTGAAAAACCTTCAAATAGATGTTCACTGCTGTAATGCCCATCTCTCCCATGGCTTAACATTGGAGTTACCTTATTGCATATTATAAGTGCAATTTCCAAATGGGAATAAGTGCCCAGTTCATGTCCGGAGTTTCTGGAATCCTAATTTAAAATCCAAACTTATGGGGACGTTTGATTTTAAATTACAGTTTTGAAAATGGAACATTTTAAAAGTTATTATTTTTTCCCTTTGCCATTTAGTGCTTGTAGCCTGTTCCTGGTCATATGACTGGGTGTAGCTGACAATTGGGCTTTGTATACTCCACCTGACAATCACATGCAATAGGGAGCATAGGTGTGCCTGGATGGGCCATCACTGGAAGGATGGGAGGGAGGAGATGGGCAAAGTTCCACTTACACATGAATAGGCTGTGCTCTGCCTCTAGACAAAAGGGCTGCATATCCCCTATAGTTATTCTACACCAAGGAAAGTGATGGCAGGATGACTGGGTACTTTAAAGTGAAAGATTTAGAACAGTGTCTCCCCAATGTCAAAGGCACAACTGTTTATAACTACTGAACCTCATACACCACCACTTCAGCACATTTCTGGACCTGTGGATACTCTACCAGGGAGGAGTGCTGAGCTGCTAAAGGACTGCCACTCTGCCTGACTGCTGCCCTGCTGCCTACTCCCTTGCTGTGCTGCTGCTTAGCTATGTTGATCTGCTGCCTGCTGCTGTCTTGCTGGTGTGAGAAGGTCTGGACCTGTATCTCTTGAACCCAGAACCCAGAGTGACTTTGAGCGCTAGTTGGCTGGCCTCCTGATCTTAAGCCTGAGGAACATAACAGGCTTCGAACAACCTTCCTTGTACACCTGTCTCTGCCATTCTTGAGTCTACCCTGCAATGCTAGTCCTGGAGCCTTGGTAATGGGTAAATGAGCCTCTGTAGCCCCAGTGGAAGTTACTTATCTCCAGTGGGGCATAATCCAGAGTAGAGCCAACGCATTTCCACTACTCCTTTGATCAGAACTGCCACAAAGACCCGCATTGCATTGCAGCTCATTGCCACATCGGAACCGCTGTGCAGGCTCATGAATCTCGGGTCAACAGCAACATCGACGATGATGATCAGTTCCTCCTTGCAGCCTTGCAGCTCCTCAAAATCAATGCATCACCCCAACAGCATAATGCGTCCCAATTCCATACTTTGCATCACATGTTGATAGGATCTTCAACAACGACACAACAGGACCTTGTACCGTAGCCTTGCCACATCTCGGAACAGATGCATTGCTTTGGGTGCGTGTCGCAACTTAGACACCGATCTTTGCAACAATCCGCAAACCAGGATTGAAGGTACTTTGTTCAGCAGGCCTACCTGGGTCCCTGTAGCTGGCCCATGCTCCATCGATGTCCGGCTGAACTTGTGACTTTGTCACAGTCCTGCAAGACAAGATATCCAAAGGCGCGTAAGCCTTTTCAGCTATTTTTCAGTAATACCGTTGATGTTTAATATTTCCAGTTCTACTGTGTCCATTCTTTTGTTGTTTTGATCTAAATTCTTTATTAAAAGTTGCTCTATTTTCTAACTCTGTTGTGTGCTGCTTTTGTGGTGTGCTATCACTGTGTTACTGTTAGAAGTGTTTACCAAAATGTCTTTGTACTACTGGACCATACAAAATGTTTTACACATTGCCTATGAGTTAAGCCTGACTGCTCTGTGCCAGGCTACCTGAGGGTTGCGCACAGGTTAATTTAGGTTTGGTGGTGACTTCACCTTGAGAAGAATCATGGTTGCTGCTTGAGAATGGATTCACCTCCCAACCAGTAACTCAATCTTTTACTGGGTCTCACTGTTTTTCTTAAAGTAGCATTAAGAATTAAAAGAGGTGGCTTGGGACATCAATATGGCAGTCACACTCTGAAAGTGTTCTGGACTACTCCATCATCCACTGTCATTATCAGCTGCAATGCAAAGTGGTTTCTTAAACAACCCTAACATGCCCCTGAACCATCATTGCTCCTGATGATAGCACCCATGACCCTGCAGGGACTTGGCTGGGCCTGCTGGCCAAGGGAGAGGCAATGCGGACCTGGCCCGGTGATAAAGTGGGAGAATTTTTGTGGTCACTAGCCTCCCAACTTGTTCAATTGGATATGCGGCCTGAATGGAGGATGGTCTGATGCTGGAGAATCATCATGACGGACCGCCTGGACCCTCCTTCAGTCCGGTTGCTCCCCCACGCTCCAGCTGACCTGCACGCTGGTATCGTTTTCATCTCCTGCATTTCAGCTCCTAACGCTGCATTGACTTTCATTTATTTAATTGATAGCGCTGCACGGTCGCTCCATAGCGCTGCACTGTCGATTTTATTTTTATTTATTGAATTGCGCTGCACTGTCGCTTTATTTATTTAATTGTGCTGCACTGTCGCCTTATTTATTTAAATAGCAGCGCGACGTCGCTGAGGCAGTAACTCAGACTTTGGCCACTTTATAGCTGATTTGTGCGTGTAAGGCTCTTTTCACGCTGTGCATTTGCTGCCCCTGGCTGTGCTCGCCTTTGACCCTCCATTTTGTGTTGTTGTTTTTCCCCTGGTCCGCCCCTCCTCCCGCCACCGCCTCCCAGCTGCTGCCCCTCCCACGCTCCGCCCCCTCCACCATCCATTTATGACCAATTCCCTAACGCGCAGCGTCCACGCGCAGCGATCGCGCCGAAGGTGCGCCAAAGGTAAGCCCGTCTACGCCCGTCCGCGCCTGGACCGCGCCCAGCGCCAGAGCCCCTGGCTCTCGCATTATCCACCCCTCCCGCATTACTTACGATGCCACCACCCTCCTAGCCCTTAACCCCGGCCGCTCCCCCAACTGCGTCCAAGCCACTCCTGGACGCACCCATGGACCCTTTTCCTGCAACTCCTGCAAGTTCGACGGCACCAAGAACAACTCCTCATCTACGAACACACAACAGATATCCGACCCCAACCACCTACAATGCATCCTGCTCAACACCCGCTCGGTCCACAGGCACGCCATTGACCTCTGGAATCTACTAGACACCATCTCTCCGGACGTCGCCTTTCTAACAGAAACATGGATGAACGCCACATCAGCCCCAGACATCACCATTGCCATCCCGGAAGGCTATAAGATCATTCGCAAGGACCGTACCGGCCACACAGGAGGAGGCATCGCTATCGTCCATAAGAAATCCATCCGCATCTCAACCAGCTCAGACGTCAATCTCGCCAACTCTGAACACCTTCACTTCCAGATCCACATCGACCCCAAGGCCACACTCAGAGGCACCCTCCTTTACAGGCCACCAGGACCCCGCGCACAATTTAGTGAAGACATCACGGACTTCATCACTCCACACGTGCTCCCCTCCGAGGACTACATCCTTTTGGGAGACCTCAACTTTCACCTTGAAAAGAACAACGACCGCAACACCACCACCCTCTTGGACAACCTCGCAAACCTCGGACTTAAACAACTAGTCACCACCTCCACCCACATCGCAGGTCACACACTCGACCCTATCTTCACCTCCAGCAAACATGTCTCCTTCAGCCACACCACAGCTCTCCTTTGGACGGACCACAGCTGCGTTCACTTCACCTACAACAAGCCCACACCCAACAACCACCCCCAACCCACCCTGCAAAGAAACTGGAACAAAATCACCATCGACCAGATCTCCTCATCGCTTCTTCAAAACCCCCCCGCCCACTCCTCAAACCCAGACCAAGCAGCCACCAACCTTACCCAATGGTTATCCAACAGCGCCGACATCCTAGCACCACTGAAAAAAGGACAAATCAAACTAGGCAGCAAGAAGGCCTCCTGGTTCAACGATGATCTTAAGAAATCCAAGAAACTTTGTCGCTCCCTCGAGAAGGCCTGGAAAAAAGACCCAACCACCAGCACCAAGGACGCCTTCAAAAACGCCACCCGCATACACCACCAACTAATCCGAAATGCCAAGAAAGCCGCTTTCAAGGACCGTCTAGATAACAACGCCCACAACAGCAAGGAACTATTCAACATCGTCAAGGAATTTACCAACCCCTCAGACAACTCCAACGACATCACCCCCTCTCAAGCCCTCTGCGACTCCCTAGCCTCATTCTTCCACAACAAAATTGCAGACATCCACAACAGCTTCGACAACCAACCCGGAGACCAACCCACCCAATCCCCTGCAGGACCCCCACCCCCCCTGAACATCCTCAATGACTGGAAGCCAATCTCCACTGAGGACACCATCCGTCTGATGAACTCTATCCACTCAGGATCCCCCACAGACCCTTGCTCTCACCACATCTTTAACAAAGCAGACTCCATTATTGCACCGCACCTCCGAGACGTCATCAACTGCTCGCTCAACTCTGCAACCTTCCCGGAAAGCTGGAAACATGCCAAACTCAGCGCCCTCCTGAAAAAACCCACAGATGACCCCACCGAACTCAAAAACTACCGCCCTATCTCACTCCTTCCATTCCCGGCCAAAGTCATCGAGAAAGCGGTCAACAACCAGCTCGCCGCATTCCTCGAAACCAACAAATCCTTCGACTCCTCACAATCCGGCTTCCGAGCCAAACACAGCACTGAAACCGCCCTCATCGCAGCAACAGACGACATTCGAACTCTACTGGACAATGGAGACACAGTCGCCCTCATCCTCCTCGACCTCTCCGCAGCCTTCGACACGGTCTGTCATAGCACCCTTCTACAACGCCTCAGAAACGTCGGAATCCAAGGAAAAGCACTGGAATGCATCACCTCGTTCCTCTCCGGAAGAACCCAGAGAGTCCGCCTTCCACCACTCAAGTCAGAGGCCACTGAAGTCATCTGCGGCGTACCACAAGGATCTTCACTCAGCCCCACCCTCTTCAACGTATACATGAGCCCCCTCGCGCTCATCGCACGCCAACACAACCTCAACATCATCTCCTACGCCGACGACACTCAACTGATCCTATCACTCACCAGAGACCCTAACACGGCCAAAACCAACCTGCACGAAGGAATGAAAGAAGTAGCCGAATGGATGAAGCACAGCCGTCTGAAACTGAACTCAGACAAAACAGAAGTCCTCATCCTAGGCACCTCCCCCTCCGCCTGGGATGACTCTTGGTGGCCAGAGGCCCTTGGAAAAGCACCCATCCCGACGGACCACGCACGGAACCTGGGCGTCATCCTGGATTCCTCACTCTCGATGAACAGACAAGTCAACGCCGTTTCTTCATCTTGCTTCAACATTCTTCGCATGCTCAAAAAAACATTTCGCTGGATCCCTACTGAAACTAGAAAAACAGTCACCCACGCTCTGGTCACGAGCCGACTGGACTACGGAAACACCCTCTACGCCGGCACCACCGCAAAACTCCAGAAAAAACTACAACGCATCCAGAACGCCTCAGCCAGGCTCATATTAGACATCCCACATAAAGAACACATCTCTGGTCACCTGAAAAACCTCCACTGGCTCCCCGTCAATAAGAGGATTACTTTCCGGCTCCTAACCCACGCACACAAAGCACTCTACGAAATCGGACCCGAATGCCTCAACACACGACTATCCTTCTACACCCCCTCCCGCCAGCTACGATCCTCCAACCAAGCCCTTGCCACTGTACCTCGCATCAACAAAACCACCATGGGAGGTAGATCCTTCTCCTACCTAGCAGCTAAAACTTGGAACTCACTTCCCACTCACCTTCGCCTTACTCAGAACCACCTAGCATTCAGAAAGCAACTCAAAATGTGGATATTTGACAAGTAATTCCCCACCCTTCTTCAAGCTGCTTGAGACCCTCTGGGTATGTAGCGCGCTATATAAATCTATTGACTTGACTTGACTTGACCATCAGAGGGCCCTATAGGATGCTTTGTCCTGAGGCCGAGTGTAGTGGGGTGAGAGTGAGAGGTGCGGAAGGGCTGCTTTAGATGGCGCTGCAGCCTACCCTTCTTCCGAGTGGCCGCAATCTATATTTTCAGCAGGCTACTCGTGGGCGGCACATGCGGCTCTACCGAGCACCGCTTTCCTGAATTACCTTGCGTCTCCCCGACCGCCACAGAACTCCTTATCAGATTCTTCCACCACTAGAGGCCTAGATCTGTAGGGACCACTTACATCACAGGTTAACCCAAGGGTTGTGCTATGCCGGTGGGCGGAGGGGCCTCCACCCACTCTTCTTGGATTGTAAGCTCGGAAGCGATGGTGGGGACGAGGTGTTGAGACCCGCCCACTGGGCTCAGAATTACCGCAGCTTCATATGGTGCTGTCGAGGACTGGCTGGTACCACTGCTCCCTGCCCTGATGCACATCTAGACTCCTGAGAGGGATCAGGGCCTAATACCCTGTGTGTGCAGACACTTGCCCTAAAGTATGCAGAATATAAGATTCCCTGACTGCCTAGCTGTACTGGTTGAGGCTGTGCCACGGGAGACTGCGACTAGAGGTGGTGACCCACCTACTGTGAGGCATGGGGGGCCAGCCATCTGACTTCCCTAGCTTCAACCTGTGCTGTTCGCCTGGTAGTATGAAGCTCCACCTGTCTCTTCCATGAGGGAGTCTTGGCAGACTTGTGATGTCCCATCCTTAGGCACAATGTGAATCTTCCTCCTGCTGCTCAACCTCTCCCCGTGGATTAACTACTCTTCACTTGTGCCCAGCTGCTCATGCTACTGCATGCATTCCAGCAAGCAGGCTGGACACTTTTGCGTCTACTGCTGTTGTTCACCTCGAACGTGACAAGGGGGAAATACAAGGCCACTCCTCCTCATTCCTCCCATTCCGATTGATCAATATTGATTGGAGGCGTCACACGAATAAGGCATCGCCCACTGAAGGAGACCTGGCTACGATCCTGCTGGCCATTCATACCTCCCCAACCACAGCTGAAACTAAAATTAGCGAGGCCAACGTAGATGTGGCTCTCCTCCGTCAGGACTTGTGGAATGCCACTGTTAGAATCACTGAGGCTGAAGGGCATATTTCCACTATGGAGTGTGAGGTGTCTGACTTGAAAGTGAAGGTCTCTTGCCTCCTCTCCCAGACAGCTGAATCGCACTAGCATGCAGAGGACACTGAAATTCGTTCAAGGCATAAGTACCTCAGATTTGTGGGGTTTCTTGAGGGTACGGAGTCGACACAGCCTGCTAAATTCTGGAACAATATATTAAATCCTGGATGCCATAACACAAACTCTCCCCCTGGTTCTCTGTGGAACATATGCACAGGGTCCTCACACTTAGGCTGCCCCCCCACGGCACCACACAGGTGCATGATGCTGGCATCTTTAATTTTAAAGACTTAGAGAGACTATCCTACAAGGAGACTTGGTCCCTCTCAGACCTGAAGTGCCAGGAGTCAACGATTATAATCTTCCCAGATTATACCAAGAAAGTACAGGTGAGAGGGTGCTCCTATATGGCGTTCTAACAAAAGCTCAAATGCCCTTAACTTATCCAACATGATCCTGTTCCCTGCGCATCTCAAAGGTATCTATACCAACAATACACATTTCTTTGAAACCCTTAAGACCGCTTGGGACTGGCTCCCCGTGGAAAAACAGCTTTGCCGGTCGGGAAGCTCAACCCCTCCCTCTGGTTGGGCCACTGTATTGGCTGGCTAAGGTGTTGGTCAAAAGTGACGGAGAATCTAAACCCATTCTCATTGAGGACGTTAAGATACACAGATGAGCTCACAACCCCCAAGCGCTGACACTGTAGTGCAGCTGATGAAGGGCTCAGATCTGCCAATGGGCGATGAAGTGGCCTCCTAAGTTTTGGCATTGGGAGAGGGGGTATTGCAGGTGAGGCCCTCCCCGCTCCCCCATCTGAAGATGGGACTATCTGAACATAGAACTGTGCTGTCCTCAAGTCTGATGCTGTGACAATGCAATTGGTTACGTTTCACAAGAGTAACCTTTGTATTTTTGTATTGCTACCGAATGTTGGCTACTTCACATCCTGCACTAAGGAGGGGTCCACCACTCCACGTCTAACTCAGTAATGGTCCCTGCAGTGTGGGATGCTCCAAGGGCTCCCTTCAGCATTGGCAGGTCCCTGGCCTGAGAGCTCTGGACTAGTTCTGGTGCGTGGGGGGAGCACTGCATGTACTTTGCAGGGAGACCCCTCAAGTTACGTTGTGCCACTGGCAGCAGATGCTTCTGGGATTGAAGTATGGTGTGGGGAGCTGTTGGGGGAGCAGGTTCCTCATTTCCTTTGTTCAGATGATCTATTGATTGTTGTTTTCTATTTTACCTAGTTTTGTTGTCATATCACACCAAGATGCTTTCGACAGATGACACATCAATACACTTTTACAATCTTACACAGCATCCCACTGCTGGACATTTGAGGCCTCCCTGACGGGGTCAACTTGCCCAGTTATGCCTTATTCACTTGCCCCCCCCCTGTGGTGGCTCTTCGCATTTTGTCATGGAATGTTAACAGTCTACTGGACTATATACAGTGTTCCACGGTATTGTGCTATGACCACCGGTTCCTCATTTCTGTACTAATGCTTCAGAAGATACACTTGATGCAGACATAGCCCATTCCTGCTTCATCAGGAATACAATAGGGCAGACCATGCTAGATCTGGTGGAGTGTTGATACTTCTGCACCAATCCTTTACCATGACAGTTGTCCAGTTACCAATATAGTCCCTGATCCACAGGGTCAGTATCTTGCTCTTGGGGGTAGCAAGGCATGTCAAGCTTTGAACCTCCTTTGTATTTATGCCCCCCCATGCCCTTGAATCCTTCTTTAATGCACAGATGGCGGTATGACTGATGCTCCCTGGTGTTCTTACAATAGTGAGCAGTGACTTTATTGCGGTCCCTGACCCAGAGATGGACTTAAATGGTGCTCGTGACAGTGCACCTCCATGTCCGCGCTCGACACCTGTTGAACTGGGCAACCGCCCTGGGATTATATGACACCTGGAGACTTTGGAACACCAGGCAATGCCAATATACACACACATTAGCTGCACATTGCTCTCAAGCGTGCATTGATCTTATTTTTATGCCTGCCACTGGATCACTGTTGGTGTCCCAGGGACAGATTCTCCCATGGGGGATCTCCAATCATGCCCCTCTCCTCCTGTACGTAGGTACAGCAAGAGACACCCAGCACCCCATGTTTCTAGAAAAAGGGGGGGTCCAAAAAAGACTCCAAGGCTATATCAGTTTTCACTTAGTTTGTGTAGGAGGGACACACTCAAAAACTCTGGACCCCTTGAGTTTTGAACAGATAAAGTCTTTACAAGGGTGGCGAGTGTGTTTACAACAATTCTTCTTTTCATCAGGCTGAATCCTTACTCATATAGATTGAGTCAAAGTCCATTTTTTTATAGAAAGGAGAGCTTTATTGATTCAGGTAAAAACATGAACAGCCGACACGTGTTTCGCCCCCTTTGGCGATTCGCGCCAGGGCTTTTTCAAGGCTATTTACATCTGAGTCTGCTCATTGCAGTTCTTCCTCATTATTACGCTGGTTTCCAAAAAACATCCGATTTTTCAACAGTGTAGATTTGTAAAGGGAAATCCCTCAGTTCCAAAGTCAAGGGCCCGCAGGTCGTTCCTTCCGCTTCCGCGTGTGCAGCACCCCATGTGGAGGCAAACTCCTGGCATCTGTATAATGACACATACACTCAAGCACTAGAAGATGTAGTATGAGCATATTTCGAAACTTACAGAAGAACGGTGCGATGTGCTGGCTCCCACTGGGCAGCCTATAAGGCCACCATTCGAGGCCATGCCAAGAGCATACTTAGGGGGAGAGAGAAATCTAAACACCAACATATAACTCAGTTGGAGGCTCTGCCCTCCAGAAGGAGGCACCGCTCCCTACCATTTATTTGGGTGAGACATTCGGACAGCTTCTACTGACCCATGTAGAGAGCTTCCTCCTGTCGCTTAAAGCAGCAAGACAGATTTGGTGTGCTTCCTAGGTGAGGGTAAATGGCTGGAGAGACTAGAATGGCAAATTGTTGTATTGGCTGGCCACACACCCTCAGGCTGGTCGGGTGATACTAGAGGCAGTGGACAGCAATTGTAACTCCTGCGCCATTGCACAGACATTTTCCATGTACTAGAGCCTCCTCTACACTGCAGTTCATGACTGCTGGATGAAGCAGACTCCACGTTCCTAGATGATATACCCCTTTCTCAGCCGAGAGGCAAGTCCTTGACCAGCCCATAATGATTGAGGAGGTTGGAACCGCTGTGTCAGCCTTGGTGTACGGGAAGACCAATGAGTTCTTCCGAGTTTTAGCCTAAGTATGGTTAGGTTCTTGCCACCTACTTGCTTGACCTATGCAAGGAGACAGTTGAGACGAGTTCCTTCCCGAGAGAAATTGACATGGCCACTATCATCATCCTACCGAAACCGTATCCCCGGACCATCTCCTGTGCAGCTTATCAAACAATCTCCTTAATCAATGGGAAGATAATAGTTTTCATGCCAATCCTGACCTCACATTTCAAAGAAGTTCGGCAAATTCTTATACCCCCAGACCAATATGTGTTGATGCCTGCCATAGGCTCAGGACATTGTCTTAGATGACTTGTTATGACCCTCATCCATAGAAACTTGCTTATGCCCCAGCTAGCTTTGCTCCTCATAGACTATGAGAAAGCATTTAATATGGTGAACTGGGGTTCCCTTTCCCAGGTCTTGCAGAAGGTGGGGATTGATCTCCATTCTCTTTGCCCTGGCCATCGAGCCCCTTGCGCGGCTCCTTTGCTGTAATACGCAAGTGCGGGCTGGGAATGGGATACAGGACTCAAGAACCACATTGTGCTCTCTGCGGATGATGTCCTTGTGTTCCTTTCCAACCCTGAAACAAGTGTCCCTCACTGTCTCCAGCGCCTTCAGCTCTTTGCTGAGGCATCTTGATTACTCATTAACCCCGCTAAATTGTTACTCAATCAATCAATCAATCATAACATTTGTATAGCGCACTACACCCAGCAGGGTCTCAAGGCGCTTGGGGGGAGGGGTATGCTATTGCTCGAACAGCCAGGTCTTGAGTTGTCTCCTGAACGCAAGATGGTCCTGGGTCAGCCGAAGATGGATGGGGAGGGAGTTCCATGTCTTGGCCGCCAGGTAGGAGAAGGATCTACCTCCGGCAGTGGCTCTTCGGATGTGTGGTACGGCGGCGTGGGCGAGACTTGTAGAACGTAGCTGGCGGGAGGGCGCGTAGAAGGTCAAGCGGTCATTGAGGTACTTGGGGCCCAGGTCGTGGAGAGACTTGTGTGCGTGGGTGAGGAGCCTGAACGTTATCCTCTTGCTGACTGGGAGCCAGTGCAGGTCCTTCAGGTGGCTGGAGATGTGGCTGCGTCGGGGGATGTCCAGGATGAGTCGGGCGGAGGCGTTCTGGATGCGTTGGAGTCTTTTCTGTAGCTTGGCTGTGGTTCCGGCGTAGAGGGTGTTTCTGTAGTCCAGTCGGCTGGTGACGAGTGCATGGGTGACCATCTTCCTGGTTTCTGTCGGGATCCAACGGAAGATCTTGCGGAGCATGTGTAGGGTGTTGAAGCATGATGAGCAGACGGCGTTGGCTTGTCTGGTCATCGAGAGGGAGGAGTCGAGGATGAAGCCCAGGTTGCGTGCGTGGTCTGTTGGCTTGGGGGTGGCGCCCAGGGCGGGGGGCCACCAGGAGTCGTCCCAGGCGGAGGGTGATGGTCCCAGGACGAGGACTTCTGTCTTGTCTGAGTTCAGTTTCAGGCGGCAGTTCTTCATCCACTCGGCGACGTCTTTCATCCCTTCATGTAGGCTCGTTCTGGCGGTGGCGGGGTCTCTGGTGAGAGAGAGGATTAGTTGGGTGTCGTCGGCGTAGGAGATGATGTTGAGGTTGTGCTGGCGTGCGATGGCTGCAAGAGGTCTCATGTAGATGTTGAAGAGGGTGGGGCTGAGTGATGATCCTTGCGGTAAGCCGCAGATGACTTCGGTGGCCTCGGATCGAAACGGGGGGAGGCCGACTCTCTGTGTTCTTCCGGTAAGGAACGAGATGATCCATTCCAGTGCCTTCTCTTGGATACCGATGTTGCTGAGGCGTTGAACTAGGGTGCGGTGGCAGACTGTATCGAAAGCTGCAGAGAGGTCCAGGAGGATGAGGGCCGCTGTTTCTCGGTTGTCGAGCAGGGTTCTGATGTCGTCGGTGGCTGCGATGAGGGCGGTCTCGGTGCTGTGGTTGGCTCAGAAACTGGACTGCTAGGGGTCGAGGGATCCGTTCGTCTCGAGGAAGGCTGCAAGCTGTCTGTTGATGGTGTTCTTGATCACTTTGGTGGGAAAAGGGAGGAGCGAGATGGGGCGGAAGTTCTTGAGGTCGGTGGGGTCAGCTGTTGGTTTATTCAGTAGGGCGTGAGCTCGGCATGCTTCCAGCTCTCCGGGAAGGTGGCGGTGTTGAAGGAGGTGTTGATGACGTCCCGGAGTTGGGGTGCAATGATGGAGTCGGCCTTGTTGAAGACGTGGTGGGGGCAGGGGTCGGTTGGAGATCCGGAGTGGATGGTGTTCATCATGCGGGCTGTGTCTTCGGTGGTTACCGTGGTCCAGGTGTGGAGGGTGGCGGTGGGGGGCGTTGGTTCGACGGTTGGGTGCGTGGATGGTGCGCTGAAGCTGTTGTGGATGTCGGCGATCTTGCGGTGGAAGAACGAGGCGAGAGAGTCGCAGAGGTCTTGTGAAGGAGTGATGTCGTTGTTGCCGGTGCTGGGGTTGGTGAACTCTTTGACGATGCAGAAGAGTTCCTTGCTGTCGTGGGCGTTGTTGTCCAGAAGTTCCTTCAGTGATTTCTTCTTGCTGGTGCGGATGAGCTGGTGGTGCTTGTGGGTGGCGTGTTTTAGGGCGGTCATGTTGTCTGTGGTCTGGTCGAGGAGCCAGGCTTTCTCGAGGGTGCGGCAGTTTTTCTTGGAGTCCTTGAGTTCGTCGGTGAACCAGGAGGCTTTCTTGCTTCTGGGTCTGCTGGGGGGGTTCTTTAGTGGCGCAAGGTCGTCGGCACAGTCGGTCAGCCACTTCGTGAAGTTGTGTGCTGCTTCGATGGGGTCCGATGTGCTGGCGGGTGGATTCTGGCTGAGGGAGGTGGTGAGCTGCTCGGCGGTGATCTTACTCCAGTTCCTGTGAGGGATCTGTTGCGGGTGGTGGTGGGTCGTGGTTCTTCTGAAGCTGAAGTGGACGCAGCTGTGGTCGGTCCAGTGCAGTCCGGTGGAGTGGCTGAAGGTGATGTGCTGGCTGGATGAGAAGACGGGATCAAGCGTGTGGCCGGCGTAGTGGGTGGGGGTGTTGACCAGTTGCTTGAGTCCGAGGTTGGCGAGGTTTTCCAGCAGGGCGGAGGTGTTGTGGTCCTTGTTGTTCTCCAGGTGGAAGTTGAGGTCCCCTAGGAGGATGTAGTCAGCTGATCGGAGGGCGTGCGGGCTGATGAAGTCCGTGATGTCTTCGCTGAATTGTGTGCGTGGTCCTGGGGGTCTGTAGACGAGGGTGCCTCTGAGGGTCGTCTTTGGGTCGGTGTGTATCTGGAAGTGGAGGTGCTCGGCGGCGGCGAAGGTGTCGCTGGAGTCAGTCATGATGCGGAAGGTGTTCTTGTGTACGATGGCAATGCCTCCTCCAATCTGGTTGACGCGGTCTCTCCGGGTGATCTTGTATCCATCTGGGATGGCGATGGCGATGTCCAGTGCGGATGAGGCGTTCATCCAGGTTTCTGTGAGGAAGGCGACGTCTGGTGAGGTAGTGTCGAGCAGGTTCCAGATTTCGATGGCGTGTCTGTGGATGGAGCGGGTGTTGAGCAGGATGCACTTGAGGTTGTTGGTGCTCGGTTTGGTGGCTGTGGCGTAGGTCCGGATGCAGGAGAACTTGCAGGCTTGGCAGGTGAAGGGTCCGTGGGTGCGTTTCGGGGTGGCTCGTGGCAGGCTCTTGTCATGTCGGGTTTGAGTGCGATGAGGGTGGCGGCGTCGTAGGTCCGTCGTGTGGGCAGGCATCGTCGGGGACCAGGGGTCCTGGTGCTGGGCACGGTCCAGGCGCAGATGGGCTTACCTTTGGCGCGCCTTCGGCACACAATTGGCGCGCCCACTGCGCGTCAACGCTGCGCGTGCGTGGGGTCGTCATAAGTAGGCAGCCGGGAGAAGGGTCAGCGGCGGGCCGGCGAATGGGCTGGCGGGGGGCGGGGGCGGGCCGCAGGGAGGCAGCGGCGGGAAAGTCTGGTGCGGGCAGGCGGCTCAGCGGCGGCTGGGTCGCCCGGGCAGCACCAGGAGAAAGGCGGCAAAAACAGCGAGCTCAGGAGCAGCAGCAGGAGGAGCGTGGGGGCGACCAGGCCGCAGGTGCAGGCACAGTGGTTACTGGTACCGCTGTCACCGTTGCTGAACTGTGTTAACTGACAGACTATGCCTTTTGGAATTTTTAAGGGTGCTGGAGGCTAGAGGGCTGACCCAGTGCTTCTGGGGACAGATACCATTATGGCCAAGAGAGATATACCTACCCACTGGAGAGCTCCCAAACACCCCCACACTGCTGCAGTGACGTTGCAGTGTGGATTGGTGCATCCAACGTGGGAGGCCGGTGTGGGAGTCCAGGGGATGTCCCTTATAGCATGCCTGGATCTAGGGTAAATCGTGGGACCATTCTGGGATAGGTCACCACTGTAACTTAACCTGATTTATGCCTGTTCATTTTCTATGCTGGTTCCACTTTGGCATCTCTGCTATCTTTACTATACTCCAAATGTAATGTATTGCTATTGCACTTTGAAACCTGTCAATGATGGGACTGCTTTTTGAATTTGAAACCCATAAAAATTGTTTATCAAAAAAATAATTAAACTGAATATTCATTAACATGGTAGAATAACCAATTTTAGATTTTAATATGATTGGTAATGGAGCTCAAACCAAGTTCTCCCTATTCTAAAATTAGATCTATGATACACACGCATCTATTACATTAATTTTCTACATGTAACCTCTTGCATTTTTATTTAGAGGATATATGTAAAACTGTTCACAATATAAACCGCAAAACATGGAGGTGAAAACACAGTTTTCTACTACAAAATATATTGATAAAGGCACATCTATTGTGTGATGGAAGAGTTTCATACTGGGTTGCATGAACAGAGCTGCTGTTAAAATAGAATTCATCCAGGAAGAGCTGTTGGTAAGTGCTACGGATAGATTGTTCCATACCCTGGGGCCTATTACTCCAATTCTTCATGCTATGAAGTGACCCAGGTGAAGCACTCTCTTTCTGATTCCTATAATGAGAAAGGAATTTCTATAAAGCTGTTAAATGACTGGTAGTTTCAATCCAAACATATTCTTTAAAAGTTTTTATATTTTATTTTCTGCACAGGCTGGCCTTGCCTTCGCTGTTCTCCCACATATTAGTGCTGACTCATCTGACGTGGCAATATTTCACCCTTTAAAGACAATACTTATCAAGATTGAAGGACAGTTACTTTGACAGAAAATTCAAGTCTCTGAAGTCATACGTATTTGATCTACCTCCATTTTGTGATGAAAAATGCTAGAAACTTATTACAAGCATCTCATTGTTGTGCACTCACTTTGCAAACTGCGATCTGCACATGGATCACAACTACAAGTAGCAATTACTGGATGCACTAAAATCTACACCCACAAGCTTGCCCTGCTACATTTTGCAGTGTCCACCTTGCTGAAATGTAATGGGTTGAAAAGGCTCAGCAAAGTATAGTAAATATAGATTTTCTTGCAGAAAGCTCATATCTGCATGTAGTTGTATATTATTTGAAACAATATATAACAGTCTCATATGGTTCCTACAAATTCATTAGTAGTATTTATCCATACAACATAACCATCATAATAATGATTATGTTCAGAGTATGTTGGTCCAATCCCTAACTAGCACACACTGTGTCATCTGAACTCCTAACCTTCCAGGGTACCAGATGATATTTGTAACCTCAGAACATAACCACTCTAATTCCTGGGAGGAAATTGTAGAAACAGATCTACCCTTTCTTTGTTACTCAGGCATCCCAAGGGAGACACAAGAAAGATGCAAATTGACTTTTCAAACACTCATTGAAACATTTGCATTCTTGTTTAGAAAGCGTGGTCTGCAATTATTAGGAGGATGAAATACAGCATTATAACCAGCATTGCAAGAATGGTGAACAAGATAAACAGTTCAACCATTATAACATTGTTGTGCAATTATGATTATATAATTATATTTCTGCTTATACTCTTATCTAATACTACCTACATTAGTTAGAGCATAATGGGAGTACCCTCTGACAGTTCTTGTGGGACAACCTGTGCATGATCAAAAATCAGATCTGATGCAGAACATCATATGCTTCCTTTGCATGATGAAGGCTAGAGTCAGCATGGGTGCATCTCAGTCACAGTGCACAAAGTGCGGTGCGGCGGTGCATATAATAAAAGCATAGTTCCAATTACACTGTGTCAAAGATAATCCTGGATTCAACTAGTTATTCCCCATTTTGAGGACCATATTTGCATTTTACAGATTTTGGGGCAGCAATTTCAAATGGTATCAGAGATTATAGCCTCAACATCCTGCAAAAAATGCATGGAATTAGTATTCAAGCCTTATGTCTCAAAACAAACCGTTTCAGAACTTCACAGTATATGGAAAATGCTTTAACTACTAGAAATGTATCAACCAAAGCAATCTTAGAAAAATGATTGACAATTTATTTATACTACCTTACCGGGACTGACACCAACCACATGCTTGAATTCTGTTCACAAGAAAAGTTGCCTCTCACAAACAATCACAGCCCTAGCACATTATTGTTATTGAATATGGTAGGAGACATTTAATCTTAAACCTTCTAACATGTTTATTTCCATAATACAGGTTCTAAAAAAATGTAATGATTGCAAATTTATTTGGAAAAATTGAGTTTAAAGTGAACGGAACACTTCCTAGACAATGACACTTATTGGCATGGGTATTGCACAATCCCACAGCCACCACAGTGCAGATTACACCCCATCAGCAGACATCCCTCAGCAATCCCTACACAGCAGCATGTCAAAATACCACTATGATTAAAATTAAAGGAACTCGTTATTGGCAGCAACTCAGAACTGCCTGTCCCTATTATTTCTAATTATACAACCTCCTTCTGGTTTGATCATGCTATCCATGATCTGAGAGTAGCATGGGCGTACGGTTTGTCCATAGTGGTAGGAATAGAACAGCAGGGAGTGCTGGAAAGAATGATGCCTGAATACTCAGCATTGACCAGCTGGGCCTTCATTAAGAGAAGCCCGAAATTCCTAATATGTCCAGTGAATCTGTTACCTGCCTCATTGACATTTTAGAGATCGCATGTTTCTCTGAAAAGTTCAGCTGCAGAAAGTAGCTACAAAACTATGGGGAACAATAGGAAAAAATATGAATAACAGGGAAATGAGATATGGAATGTCCTATTCCCCTCTTAAAACTCGGTTCGTCCAGGAATTTTCAGAGTTTAACCGGTAAACCCTGTTAATGCTACACCATGTAACAAACTCTGGTGTGGCATCTAGAAACCTCTTAATTAGACCACTTAAATTGATCTAAATGTATACAAACTCTTATGAACCTAATAAAAACAAGCCAATAACCAACATGTGGCCTAATCTATAAGAACACCAATGTACTGCAGCACAAAATACCAAGAAAATTGACAATGTAGTAACAAGTCTATTGATCACAACATTAGAAATCCTACTACTTGCCCTAATACACACCCATGAGAGGTTGTACACTTCGAGTCCGCCCTTTTAGACTACATCTATGTTAGCTGACTGAAAAGAACCACTCTGGAAACGTCTGCGAATCTACCAGATGACTGTCAAGTTTTAATTTATTAAATACTAATTGCAGGATAGAGGCCTGTGAGAGAAGCCCAAAAGAAACACTCTATCAAAATGAGATTTAACTTATGCTGAGATAATTTGAAGATAACAAAGGGAGCACCACATAGTGGTGCAACTCTCTAGTTCCTTATTTTCAGTGTATTAGGTGTTGGCACTGAACCTGAAAGACCACCCAAAGGGTGGAGTAGTAGTTTCTGTAATACTCAGAACCATAATCTAAAAAGATGCGGAAGTCTGGCATCTTCCAACAATGAGAGGTAAAGTATGTGAGAGAGCGCCAGGTTATTTTGAAAATTGTAGGGGTGCATCGTAATCACCCTTAGTCAGCACCTGCATATTTAGAGGAAATACTAACTAACATGTGTTTTAGAAATGTAACAGTAGGCCGGGGATCAGTGCAATATGTAAAAGAGTATTCATAGCGTTTGCAGTCTAATGTAGAGCTTTAACCGGAGTGTGATGCTTTATTTAATATAGAAATGTTATTAACATGTGTATTGCTAAATTAGTAAACGTGCCATATTAAGAGTTGCACGTGTAGGAGACAGAATGTGACGCTTTCACATGTTTTTGTATTCGAATAGAGTGCATTGCTTATAATGTAGACTCATTTAGAAATGCGTTTAAAGATGTAAAGACCTGGTACATGAAGAAAAGTCAGTAGAGGCCTAATTGGAATTTCTTTAGTTAGCATTGGTTATTCTCGTGAAATAGCTTCATGTAGGGAAGGGTGTTGTTCTCAGAGAGTATTGAATTGTAACTTTGGATGTGCACAAGGATGCTTCTCACATATTTCAGTTGCAGGTGCAAGGCCACGGAGCTCGTTAGGTAGAAAGATCCATTGTTTAGAAGTTAGGCCGGTAGAAGTGAGGCTGAGAAGGTGCCAGATGAATGTCCATCTGCAACATTTGGCGTGGAAGGTGCATGGGATCCAAGGACACCTCAACGGATGCTGGATGGAAGGATGCTATGCTGGAAAAATCCAAAAACCAGCACCTGCCCAGAGGTGTGTGCCTTGGGTGTACCTACGATTTTGAGAGTTTTGTATTAGGGACAGACCCGAGGGTGGAGAGCAGATTTTGTTAGGTGGTTGTTAGAACAGTATGTAGGCAATCTTAGACAGCGTTGAGGGAACCTAGTGCAGAGTGGGGTGTAGGAAGGAGCATCTTAGAACAAGCTCAGTAGTTTAGGCTACTTACCTATGAAACGTGAATGCACTTCTTAGGGAGTCTTCATGGCTGACACCTTTACTCTTGCCTGAAGGGAACTGTTAAGTAAGGATGTCACCCTAGAGTTAGTGTAGGGACAGATTAACCTTTCCTTTACTTTTTGTAAATGCAGTCCAGACTTCAAGTAGGGACGGTAATTGGATGCCTGATGTTTCTCGAATTGACTTAGCTTTTCATTCTAAATCGTTTGAGACTCCTTTGTAGTATTATGTTTATATTAGTGCCAGTTTATCTTCTGAACCTCTTGCTGAGGTGTTTGTATGTTCAATTATTTTTGGCTTTGTAATAAATCTTTTAACTTCAGTTCGTGGTCAATTTAGATTTGATTGCTGATTTACAAAGCCGTTTTAATTATGAATTTGGAAACCTCCCCTATACACTTCTTAGCAGACAAAAAAGTCCAGTCGACCTGTCCTGGGATTCTGGAGAATTGATAAGGTAAAAATCTAGAAAAGAATCCCAGCTCCTTCATATGGATAATTCATATTTAAGCTTGTGTAAAATCTGAAAATGCAGAATTTCCAGGTTTCCTTATGTATGTTTGTCTCATAACTAGGAGTGGGTGTAACTTGCGTAATTTGTTGGAAAATTCCTCTGCATTTAGCGCCGCTTTAATAGTGCAACATGCATCCGAAAAAATCTCGAGTTTGCATTTTGCAGTAAGAAAATAGCTTTAAATGGAACACAAGATGAACATCAGCAGGAGACAGTGCTCTGTTCCTGTGCTCTTACGTTAGGCATTTTTTGCTAGAAATTACTCTAAATTATGCAAGTGGGCATAGTCAAATAACTTTCTGTATTTTGCATCTCAAGAGTATTGCAAAATTACCCAAATCACTCTGATTATTCATGTGCAGTTAAACATTTCACCCAGGCCTTACCTTAACTTCCTCTAGTGTGAGACCTGTTTGTGGAAGAAAATGTCTCAATCTGAGGGGCATATTTACAATTAGGTGGCAAAGCGTGTTGTTAAGCCAAGAAGTCTAAAGACACACTTTGTGACTTTAGAAACGCAGTGCTGCACCATATTTACTAGAATATGGTGCATCCCTGTGTTCCCTCCCGCGCTGGAGCCAACTTTAGCTGCCTAGTGCCAATGCAGGCACCCTTGCACCATAGAGCAAGGGTGCCTGTGTTGAGGGGAAGATTGTTTGTGTGCAGGAAGGTCCCTCTTCCTGCACATAAACAATCTTTAAATGCCGTTATGTAACTTCTATGTGTGCGACTTAATGCAAAACAGCATTTTTTGTAAATGATTGTTTATATGCAGAAAGGGTCACCTTCCTGCACATAAACAAACATAGGCAATTTGCTGTTTCTATGTGTGCTGCACAAGGCAGCACAAATGGAAACAACAAAAACTAGGAGAAATAAAATATTTCTCCTCGTTTCGCTTGTTTAAGATCAGGTTTTCTGTGGTCCTAATTTTGGCGCTGCCTCCTATTTATGCTGCCCTTGTAAATAGAGACAAAGTAGCAAGGGGAGTTAGGCCCAACGGGCCAGGTTCTGGCTGGGCCGTTCATATATCTGTAACAAGGAAAAATTGCCAAGACCTGTAGAATATTCAGTGTCTTTAAATTACCGCTTGACCGAACTATATTATTTTTATTTGATCTGGTACTTTATTTGTACATATTCTTCAAATATTAGAATATGTACAAATAAAGTACCAGATCAAAAAAAGTAATATAGTTTGGTCAAGTGGCAATTTAAAGATGCTGAAAATATACAGGTCCTGGCAATATTTACTTGTAAATAGAGACAGCATCAAAATTAATGGGTGTTGCGGTGGAACACCCACTGGAACACCCAGAATAACACCCACTACAACACCCGTTAACCTCCCCTTTCAAGCTAAATACAGCGTGAAAGGGTGCCTCATTTACAAGGCAGCCTTAAGCCACGTTAGTTGGCTGAAAGCTGCCTTGTAAATAAGACGAGGCCCCTATCGCCATCACAACGTCACTGAAAAATATATTGTAATTACTATAGGGCTTGCAAATATGCCCCCAACTGTGATAACTAATGTGTTAGGCCACATGTGCTGTGCTTGAAACATTCACTGAACTACTAACAGAAACGGGATGGGCATTTGACTTGCTCATAAGCAATGGTGAAGGTAAAGATCAGGAACTCACAAAACAAATATGTAAAAAATCCAGGGGGCAGATTAGCAAGAACCTCTTTAAAATTATCGCTGTTTTAGCGGCAGTAAACTGATGCTAAAACAGCGATAATGGGCTTACTAATATGCGTTATAGAGTTCCAATAGCAGCCCAGGTTAGATGTCCTGCACATCTAACCTGGGCTTCTATTGGAATTCTATAACGCATATTAGTAAGCCCATAATCGCCCGTTTAGCCACAGTTTCCTGCCGCTAAAACAGCAATAATTTTAACGAAGATCTTGCTAATATGCCCCCAGGTTTTCACCCAGCTGACTTCATTAATGTAATGTGTACACAATATATAATTCTCAGGACAATTATGAATGCTACACTAGGAACGAAAAGGCTATTTTGCACATTCCTACTCTTTACTACATACTCAATGGAAGGGAGTAGAAAAAATAGTGGCCTATTCCCCTTATTATAGACACTTACCAATAAAACATATGTCCTTGAGTCCAATTTTACAAGAACACACATTGTACTTCTTTCAAGAACGTTATTTCTCTAATACTATATTCATAGATAGGAAAGTAATAATTATTTTAATAGTAACATATCTGTCAAACTGAAGAAGCAGATGTATTCACTGTTACCACATTGGTTCCCCTAACACCCTTTTCTTAATGACATTTCCTAGGATGGAACTTGATATCTTCATTACTATAACGGCCAATCTCCCAGTGTTTTGCTGTACAGTCTTCAGACGCTGTTAAAGATAATTAAAGATAATTATATAAATCTATAGAATATTTCACACTCTTTTCATCTAATATAGTATTGTGTGAACGTAAATGCATTGTACTTATTCCAGGGTGTAATTCAATGTTAATTTTCATGAAAGTTGCTTTCTAAAAAGTACTGGCTCTTATCCTGGTTTTCTCCAGTGATCTCATCTTTGTGGTTTCCGCTGTCAACTGTTTGGGGGGACTTATGTGTTGACTTGCTTTACTGCCTTTTTTGATCCTAAAAAATGAGTATTAAAAAATTATTTCAAGCAATTTATAAGCATAAGATACTCCAATCTAAAAGCATAAGAGCACAAAGTTATTCACTCACTCACCTCATAAGACATTTTCTCCTCAGGTAGCTAGAAACAGTATTCAGGAAATATGGGGTGTATGTATTGGTGCCAACGAAAAGTGTATGTAAGATGTTACAGTAAAATCAGTCGTTGACATTTGGCTATGGCATTTTTTTGGCGAGTTCTTCATTTTCAGCAGATCCAAAGTGCCTATGCTTTAGAATTGCCCAAGTTGCTCATGTCCCCAAGGAGGCAAAAACATAGTATGCGCACAATGTGCAACTCACCCCCTCTCATTCTCAACATTTTCTCGTTGTAATGCTCAAGAAAATGTATTGGAAGAAATGTGTTGTTTCCCATGGCGTAGCCTTTTTATTCACATCAACACTTAAAATTGCTCCTAAGCGAAGTCCGTCATGGGACTGGAGTTCTTTTGGAAAACATTCATTTAGTAGATACCAAAATCCAGCAGGAAGATGAAATACGCAATGTAATTTTTCACATTTCAAGAAGATCCAGAACACATTGTCATGAGATTCCCTGTGTGCATTGTGCCAGAAGGCCCCAACTTGCAGCAGCCCCCTGGTACTACCTAGGGCATCCATGCGCAACTACCAAAAGGAATTAACAGGAAAATCATTGGTACAACATTCCCTCCATCCCAGGGGAGTACCACAAACCCAAATCCAGGGCACAGCAGAGCACACCAGCAACCAAGGTACCTGAACACAGGCGTAATTCCCAAAATTCAAAATCAGGCATTGCACGGTAGGGCAGGAGAGTCCAGGCCCACTGACAGGTCAGTCCCAGCGCCCACACAAATCGTACAGTGCCAAGGAGTCAGACGAGTCCCAGAATTCTTGTTTACCCTCCTTCATTATCTGATATGGACACCAACAGTCGAGGGTGGATGGGTGCTTGACAAGCTATGGCTGCTCCCAATCTGAACCAGGAATGATGAAAGGGACCAATTGGAAGCTAGCCACGGTGTGCCAGCATAAATGGCTCACCGAGGCGTCACTGCACCTCTTGATGATGTCGCCAGACCACCCTCCAAGGCATACACTCCCTGTGCAAGTCAGGGTGAATCCTGCGGCATGACTAAAGGTGCCCGTTGCTAGTTGCAGGGGGCACCTGCTCAGGAGGTTAATATTTTGCAGTGTCTAAGGGTAAAATAAGAAAAGTAACAGCAGGGACCGTGTCATGATGCAATGTTCTGCGCTGCACCAGGCAGGAGGGGCCTATGCTCTTCTTTTTGGACCCTTAAAAGCATACATTAACTAAAAATATATCAGGGTTAATGCATATTTTGCCAAAAGCAGAGCTAAGAAACACTAAGCAGTAAATGCTTATTTGTGTTTTTTAAACTCAGCATTTTAGGTGCCAAGAAACCATGAATCCCAAAAGGTATCAGCAGCAGAACCAGTCACTTTTTCTAAATATTTAAATTTAAAACAAAGGGGGGCCCTTTTGAGGGTCACTACGCTAAAGCCAGTGTGTCAGGATGTCAGAAACTGTTTTTGTCTTATGGCCAGTCAAAAAGAGCACTGAGATCATGGTTGTTTCTTTGACACCTCAGAACTGAAACGGACGATGGGAGAAAAGGATCGGCTGTCCACACGCATTCCTATTTAATTCAATTTCTGATTTTGCAAAGGATTCCAGAATCACAATTGGCACAGATAAACAAAAGTGTTGACGCTTTAAGGGCTGCTCAGCAACTATTTTTAATGTATATATTATCCAACTACTGCAAAAATGAACAACAAACCAATAAAAGAACATTCTTAGGGTAAAGTTAGACTTTCATGCCAAGATTGGTGCAAATCTGTTCAACGGTTTGAACTGTAGGATTGAGCAAGATTTCCTATTTCATCTAAAAGGGAATGTTCATCCTTTTTCTCACCCCTTAACATTTTTCCTTGCATGAATCTGTGTAAAAAATGGACAGGCCAGACTTTAGGTGACTACACCAATGGATTACCTACCCCATTTAGTGCAAATCTGCCCCCGCTGTCCAAAGTTCGAGACAAACAAGAAATGCATTTTCAGTGGAAAGTGTGGGTAACTCATAACTAGATAGTGTCTCTCGCCATCATTCAGATTATGGTGTAAATATGTTCAATCCATAATTAATCATTACACCCCATAGTCGCTGTATCCATAATGCCAGTGGCCCTCAGCATTGGCCATGAAATGTAAACCTGAACAATCAAATTGAATCAGTGCAGGTTGTGATCTGAACTTCCTAAAAATAATTTATAAAGCTAACCAACCCAAAATAAAGATGATTTGTAACAAGTAATATTCTCCTATTATGCAGTGTCATGGTACTGTTGACATTTACAAAAACTGGCCTAGTGGTTTATCATGATAACAAACATGTAGGCAGCAATAGAGCCATATTACACAGCTAATCCTAATGTATCCCCTATCCCTCTCTCTTTGAATATATATTATAAAAAGAAAGAAACCAAAGTCATATTACTATCCACAATTACCACCTAGGAATAAAATCAATGGGGCATATTATCAAGACAGGCGATAAAATTATCGCCGTTTTAGCGGCAAAAAACTGCTGCTAAAACGGCGATAATGGGCTTCATAATATGCTCTATGGAATTCCAATTAAAGCCCATGTTAAATGTGAAGGACATCTAACATGGGCTTCCATTAGAATTCCATAGAGCATATTATCAAGCCCATTATCGCCATTTTAGCGGCAGTTTTCTGCCGCTAAAACAGGGATAATTTTATCGCTGTCTTGATAATATGCCCCAATGTCTTTCATGAGGCAGTAATACAAGACCTTTACAAATTGAAAAAAGAAATACATGTCACCAACCTAACATCTCAAGAAAAGAAATCTCTTCAATAATTACAGCAAGATTAGTCAATAGAGATTAAAATGGCAGACAAGGGTGGAAATAAAATATTCATGGATAAAGAGAAATATGTGAAAGAAGCTCATTCACAATCAAAGAACAGTCAATACCATGAGAAAATACCCAATACCAAAATATAAATTGGATCTAGATGAAAAATTTAAAACTTGGACAAAGATGAATTTAATAGATGAAGAGGAACACAAACACATAACTATAAGTCATCCAGTAACAGAAACGATTAATTCTTACCCAAATTTTACAAGCATCCAATTAAACCAAAGGGAAGATCGATAATATCATCCAAATGGTCCCTTTTGGAACCTATTGCAAATTATATAGAATTTTTCTTTATGCTCTTTGTTCAAGACCTTAATTCTTACTTGAAAGATACTAGTGACCTATTAAGACACCTACACGGGATTCGATGGTGGAAACTTTTAGGCTCATCACGATGGATGTAATTTCATTATACACAAAATGAAATTGGTTTAAATGCTTGTAAACACTTTTTAAAAAAAGGAAGATAAAATGTTCCTATCATAATTAGATCTTATTGGAAATGATTCAACTCTGCCTGACACAAGACCTATTCCTGTGTGGAAATGAGCTGTACAAACAAGTGAAGAGGACACCCATGGTTTTTTCATTTAGCCCAAGTCATGGATGCCTCACCATGGGTTGGTGGGAACAACAGTTGGCATGGCAACATGAAAATGATAAAAATTTAAATAAGACCAACATGTGGCTAAAATATATATAGATTATTTATTCATTATCTGGGATGGAGTTGAAGAAAAATTTGATCAATATTTCAAAATTCTGAATTCAATAAGAGCGCATTTAAAACATACAAGATGGGTCGTCCAAAAGTAATTTTCCTGGACACAGAAATATATATCAAAGACAACAAAATCCACACCCCCTTCACAGAAAAGAAACTAATGCGACTAATGCAGTTTTACATGCTGAAAGTTTTCATCAATCAACTTCAATAAACAGCATCCCTTACGGAGAATTCCCAAGGATTCGCAGAATATGCTCGAAGATGAAGAATTGGTTAAACACACAGAAGAGACAACTTCAAGATTAACAAAAGAGGTTACAAGAAGCACATCATTAAAACAGGTTTAAACAAGATGCTAAATAAATGCAGGATTGACATGCTAAAGAAAAAGGATTATAGCACAAGCCAGAAAAACAATGTGATACCCTTAATAACAACATTTTCAACAGAGGCAAAGGAAATTGCAAAGAACTTAAGAAAGAACTGGATCATATTACACAATTGGAAGAAACAGTTGCTAAATTAATGGGTAATCATCCTAACTTTACCTTTCAAAGGGCACGAAATTTAAAGGACAATCTGTTGTACAGTCACTTTCAACAAAAGAAGAAAACAACAAATTGGCAAAAACAAATGGCCTTTTTTTTAAATGCAACAATTTCAAGGCATGTCAAATAGCCTTAAACAAAAAACAAATACTGACAGCAATAAATAAAAAATGGACAATACATCAATATATAACATATATAGCTTATAAGAGTCAACAAATGGTATATGTAATGGAATGCCCATGTGAAGTAAAATATGTAGGGAACACTATTTGTGAACTTAAAAAGAGAATTTTGGAACCTATAAGGGCACCTGTGAACAAGGATCGTAGCAATGCTGTGGCAAAGCATTTGGAATTATATCATGAAGGGGACTAGAGAAGACAAACATTCTATGGGATTGAGACAATTGACCCACATGAACGAGAGTTGATTGGCAACACAAATTGAGACAAAGAGAGTCCTGGCATATACTGGATCTGCGAACCCTACACCACTAGGGTTGAACCAGAATGAGGAATTGTATATACACATCCGATATTGTAGAACTTGCTTTTGCTTCAGGTTTTGATTTGCTTTGTTTGGAATCGATAACCAATCAATTTTAATTACTAATTGCACATTCACACAAACACTTATATCAGTATGTGAGTTTGAGGTGGCAGAAGTGAAGGCATCAGTGATGTCACTGACCATGTCATGTGTGATGTAATATGTTAGATCATAATCAGTGGATTGCGGGGGCACGAGGTATAGTCAGCTCAGCTGCTGAATTTTTCTGGTTTTGTACTAGTGAAATGTCAACTTAACTATACCTTCCTGATAACCTATTGCAAATTGCATAGATTTTTTCTTTATACTCTATGTTCAAGACCTTAATTCTTATTTGAAAGATACTAGTGACCTATTAAGACACATACAAGAGATCCCATGGCAGGGAACTTTTAGGCTCATCATGATGGGTGTAATTTCCTTACACACAAAGAGAGAAAATTAGATCAGATTAAATGCTTGCAAACACTTAAAAAAGGAAGACACAATTCTCCTATCATAATGATTGCATGAGTGCATGGATAGTGCCTGGGTGATTAGATGAGTGCATGGGTGCAGCCTGGGTAATTGGATGAGTGCATGAGTAGTGCCTGTATACATGGATGAGGGCACGGATAATGCCTGGGCGAATGAATGACTGTAAGGGTAGTGCCTTGGAGAATGGATGAGTGCATGGGTGGTGGCTGAATAATTGGAGGAGTGTAATGGTACTGCCTGGGTATTTGGATGAGTGCATGGATAGTGGCTTGGTGAATAGAAAAGTGAATGGCTAGGTGTTGGTTGAACAAATGACTAAAAGGGTAGTGCCTGGGTGATTGGGTGAGAGCATGGGTGCTGCCTGTGTGATTGGATGAGTGCATGAGTAGTGCCTGGATACATGGATGATTGTATGGATAATGCCTGGGTAAATGAATGACTGTAAGGGTAGTGCCTGGGTGAATTGATGAGTGCATCAGTGGTGGCTGAGTGAATTGAGGAGTGTTAGGGTACTGCCTGGGTGATTGTATGAGTGCATGGATAGTGGATGGGTGAATAGATGAGTGCACAGTGAATTGATGAGTAGAAGGGTAGTGACTGGGTTATTCGACATGTGCATGGTTAGTACCTGGGTGAGTAGATGAGTGCAAAGTTAGTGGACATTTGAATGGATCAGTGCAACAGGACTACCTGAGTAAATAAATGAGTGGAAGGAAAATGCCTGAGTAATTTGATAAGTGCAAGATTGTGCCTCAGCAATTGCATTAGTGCAAGGGTTGAGTAGATCGATAGATCGATAGTGACTGGGTGACTGGATAAGTGCATTGGTAGTGCCTTAGTGAATGGATGAGTGCAAGGGTAACATCCAAGTGAATGGATGAGTGCATGGATAATAGCTGGGTGAATGAATCAGTACGTGGGTAGCTTCCGGTTGAATGGATGCGTGCATGGATCTTGCCTGAGTGAATGCATGAGTGCATTCATAGTACCTGGGTGAACAGATGAGTACAAGGGTAGTGCCTGAGTGAATAGATGAGTGCATGGGTACTGGCTGAGTTATTTGATATGTGCAAGGTTAGTGTCTGGGAGAATTCATGGGTGCATGAGTGAATGGATGAGTGCAAGTATAGTGCCTGGGTCATTAGACAAGTGTTTGGATAGTGCCTGAGTGAATGGATGAACATATGCATAGTGCCTGAGTGAATGGATGAGTGGAAGGGTACTACCTGAGTGATTGGATGTGTGCATGCATAGGGCCTTAGTAAATGAGTGAGTGAATGAGTGAGTGCATGAATAATGAATGGATAATGCCAGAGTGAATTAATGAGTTAATGGATAGTGCCAGAGTGAATGGAGAATGCATGCGTGCATGAGTAAATGGATGAGTGCATGTATAGTGCCTGGGTCATTAGACAAGTGTTGGGATAGTGCCTGAGTGAATGGATGAACATATGCATAGTGCCTGAGTGAATGGATGAGTGGAAGGGTACTACCTGGGTGATTGGATGTGTGCATGCATAGGGCCTTAGTGAATGAGTGAGTGTGTGCATACTGCCTGAGTGAACATTCACCACTAACCTCTTAAACACATACCCTCTAAAAGATACACTTACTCTGATATAAAGGATGTCACTGTAATACTCCTTAATATCAAACTCCCATATACATCTTCATTTGTTGTGAGATTTTTATAAAGGATTAAAAAGTTATGTGCAGATCAGTGAATTAAGTTTGTAGATTATATTGTTGTATTAGCTTCTTGTGGATAGTTTTGACACTGTTAGGATTTTCAAAAACTAAGCACAAGAATGGTACACCACACTCAGACAAAGCCACCATAAAATGGAACCTTTTCAACTTTTCACTCTATGATCATAAGAAAGGCAGCAAATAAAATCATGCATTTCATTTTAGACTACACTATCTCCTCTTGTGAAAGCTTAGTATCTGTTAACCCCTCCCCTCGCTTTCAAAAAGAGATTCCTATATATGTATGTTCTCAATGAGTTTGAAATTAAATTTTGCCATTACTTAAATTGTGTCCTTGCTGCTCAACATTTAAAAACAATTCTGTCTCTCTAACAACAGTCCCCAATACACTTTTACCTCAGTGTACCTAGCGACCCAGTGAAACCAGTAGGTCACAAGTTAATAACACACTTTATAAGGAACATGCTGCTTCCAAATAAGATAAGCAGATGTTTACTCCACATATTCCAAAGCATATCAATGTCTGTATTACATTTCTTTACTTAAACAACAGCCAACAGTAGCTGCCCATAGGTGGGAGTGCTGCCGGGTGCTAACGTGGGGCGGGGGAGGTGCATGGTGGGGGTTAGTAAAATCAGGCATACAGCCAAACAGAGGTAAGTACGCAAATAAATAAAAAAAACAGATTTTGAGTGCATGCTGCATCGCATTTGGCAATGCAGTGCATGCAATGACATTTGTTTTATTTATTTACTTACCTCAGTTCGGCTGTATTCTGGATTTTAGTAACCCCCACCCTGCCCCTCATCAGCACGCAGCAGCACACCCCCCACGGGCCGCTACTGACAGCCAATAATAAGACTTCTTGCAAACTACCTAAACTGAAAGCATCCAATGAAATATTTCTTTATAAAAAAAAAAAACATTTTAACTGCCTTTTCTTTGGTATACTTCCTTAGTCAGCTCAAGCCATCTCCTGAGAGCTATTGCGCCTTCATTTCAAAATGCTTAGATTAGGGATTGGGGGCCAAAGCTATATCTTCTGGGCTAAAGAGGCTACAAAAAAGAGAGGTATTGACAGAAACTTGGGTTTGCCAAATGTGCAGATTACTTGGTTTTGGCCAGAAAGGGTTAATGTTTCATCAGTTACTCCCTTTGGTTAAATCCATTTGGGATTCCCAAGCTCCTCACCTCATGATTGTGCACTGTGGTGGCAATGACCTAGCACATTGACTGGGGTAGGGCTGGAAATCCTAATTAAGGAAACCTTTGCAGAACTGATGTCGCTTTTCCCTCACACAATATATGCCAAAGACAGAAATGGAAGTGGTCAAATCAATTCTGTTAACAGATTTACAAAGTCAGAACACATGTTAGGAAAACTGTTTCTGCATTCCTCTGAGACCATCGTATGGGCTGTATCTATAACAACAATCTATGCATGGAACTTAAAGAAATGAAGGAGTGCTCTTCATAGATGAAGGCAACAGGGTGTTTCTAAGTAACCTGAGACTCAGCATCTGGTCCTATGTGTAGCAGCCATTTACACACAACTAACACAATGTCTCTTGTCAGAGCCACCAAAGTACCCGAAATATTGTGAAGTTTTTTTGTAAGGGTTTTTTTTTTCCTTTAGTTTTTAGGGATCTTCGCAACAACGTTGTGATTCCCATAGACACATCACGGATACTGAAACAAAAGCAGACATTCAATGGCCACCAACACATCCAAAAATAATATGTAAAAAAATCTATTCTGAACATTGCCCTACACACATTACTATATACATACTTCATTTCAAAGCATGTTTAAACTTATATTTTTGTACTAAGTTTCTTTTAAAACCCTCTTTCAGACCTATTTTCCATTTTCATGGTTATTCAGTGCTTCTCAATGACATCATAAAGTGCAACATTCACGGCTTTCCCATAAAGTGAAAACCCATATATACAAACACATTACAGTATTCTACACACTAGAGGTTTAATGCTGTACACTTCAAACTCATATTTTTCTTCTGTATTTCTATAAAAACCATCTCTAATACCTATTTCTGTTTTTGCAGTAAGGACCGGATATTGTGATGACATCAGTAATCGTAATCCCCCCGGACATGTCGTGAACGTGGAAAGCAAAAGCCGACATTTAATGGCCAACAACACATCCAAAATAATATGTAAAAAAATATTTCTCCAATATTGCTCTAGACATATTACTTTATACATACTTCTTTCAAAGCATGATTAAGCTGATATTTTTGTACAATGTTTCTTAAAAAAACATCTTTTAGGGCTATTTTCCATTTTTGCAGTTTTTCGTGATGTTGCAATGACGTTGTTAACCAAGATGATCGTGCCTTTTCCATAAAGTGAAAACACATACAGCAACACACATTACAGTATTTTATACACTATAGGTTTAAACACTTCAAACTCAGGTTTTTCTAGTGTATTTCTGGAAAACCTTCTCTAAAACCTATTTTCCGTTTTCGCTGTGACTCTGGAGATCACGATGACATTGCTCATTTGCGATCCCCATGGTTATGTCACAAAAGCGGAAAGCAAAAGCAGAATTTCAATAGCCACTAAACTCTGTAAAAACATTCATCAATATCTCCATAACAATGCTTACTAATGATTGAGTGATATATTTTTTTAATATTGTCACCAATATTCGCAACAACATCGGTAGTCGTGAGGTGTTCGCGATGGTACACAGGGTGGCTGCTCAGGCAGTCGCGACGTTGTCACGAGTATCGCACATAACCCCTTGGATGTGGATTTATTTCCACCATGGTGTGGGAGAAATAAACAGGGGCAGGATTCAGATGGCTCCCGGCCGTCGTGCGCACACGCCCACTGTAATGCATGACAGGCCGGGAGCCGTCATGAGCATACAAGGGGTTAAAAAACATAACTTGTGTCACTAATACCTTCATTTCTCAACCATAGAGTCAGAGTATTGCCATCCAAACCCCTTTTGTGGGCTTTCACACACATTTTCTTCCCCGGGAACAGTTCAAGATAGATAAAATGGCAGCCGCAACTTTATATTCAGGTTGCAACCAGCCAACCAGAGCATTCTCGTTTGGCCTGTGCATTTGTGATTAATTGCGAAATCGTCTGAAATATCCGCGGCCGTAGATATCACCATCATTTTGAACTTAAATTTCTCAAAAACTACTGAATGGATTTACACCAAATAAGCAAAAGATACGTCTGTTCAGTGGTTCAGGCTATAGAGGTGGCAAAAGGTTCCTATGTGAATTAACATTACAAACGCAACCTTATTTCGCACCCCAAATTTTTGGTCCTCACTGCACGGATCACCCCCAAATTGTCCTAATCAATAGTACCCAATGTGACACTTTTTTGTCAACATTTCATGCAGATTGGTCAAACAACAGCAAAGTAATAGCCAAGTCAAAGAATGCTTTTCCTATGGAAATTAGGTCCTTACTAAACCTACCTGCTATAGGTAATATGTAGATATATATTATATATATATATATATATATTCACTGAAAAAAAAACATAGGTTTCAGGGAAGGTATTGTTCTAAATTAGCATTTAAAAACCTTTGAAATTCACTGAAAAAAACATAGGATTCAGGGGCGTTATAGTTAGTTGGACATTTTACTCGAACAAAACCATAGAAATTCCACCGTTATAGTTAGTTGAGCTAACTCTAACTCGCGCCCCCGCAATGCACTGCTGATGACGTCACATATTACATCACTTATGACATGGTCAGTGACATCTCTGATGACATCACTGAGGACATCATCCAGTGACTGTGTGTTTCTGTAAAGTTTAAATATGTTTTATATATATATTGGCCAAGGTGTATTGAAGAATGAGTGGATGTAAAAGTGTCTGGATGGAGGATTTAGTAGGTGCGAGACTGACTGTATAAGTGAGTGATTAATTGTGTCTTACTGAATGCGTGAGTTAGCGACTAAACTGTGTGAATGTCTGTATTGGTCTGTCTCTTGTTGTGTAAGCTGCTGCATTGGTTGTTGAGTAGCTATATGAGTGTCTGTTTGGGTTATTGATTGGTTGCCTGAGAATTTGCATGGGTGCCTGAGTGTGTGTGTGGGTGGGAGGTGTGTGACTCAGTGCATAGATGTGTGAGTGCTTCATTCACTGGGTAAATGGGTTCAAGAGTGCATGTGGAAACAGTCGTATGGGTGGGTGAGTGTGTGTATGGGTGTGTTGGTGACTGGATGGATATCTCAGTGCTACATATCCAAGTAACTACATATGTAAAATGCAGTGCATGTGAGAATTGGAGTATAAGTGACTAGACGTGAGAGTCAGTGATTGTGAGAGTGGCTGTATGGATGAGTGTGTACTTGTATCAGTGATTGTATAAGAGAGTAAGTATATGTTAGTATCTGTATGAATAAGTGAGGTGGTGTGTGCATAATTGTACAGGTGAGTAAATGGGAGTGTGATTGATTCTTAGCATGACTGACTAGGTGTGTGAGTAACTGCATGGATGTGTGTGTGTGTGTCTGCATAGGTGTATGAGTGCATATGATAGTGTTGATTTGATGAGTTACTGCATGTATGAGTGATTTAATGGGTGAATGGGTGGATGTGTGTGTAGACCTAGGAATCAGTGACTGCGTTCGTAGTAACTGGTATTGGTGTCTCTATTGTTTCAAAAATGGTAGTCTGTATTTTAGAGTGGGTGTATCAAAGGTTTTATTAAGGTGTGAGGAGGTGCATCAGATTTTCATGTGGATGATGTCATCAGTGATGTTATTTGAGATGTCATCAGGGATGTCACTGACCATGTAATGAATGATGTAATATGTGACGTCATCAGCAGTGTATTGCGAGGCCGCGAGTTATAATTACCTCAACTAACTAGAACAGAGGAATTTCAATGGTTTTGTACGAGTGAAATGTCCAACTAACAATAACTTCCCTGAAATCTAAGGTTTATTCAGTGAATTTCAAAGGTTTTTTTAAATGCTAATTTGTAACTATAACGTCCCTGAAAACTGTTTTTTTCAGTGAATTTCAATAGTTTTTTTAAATGCTAATTTCTAATTATAATGTTCATTAAAGCTATCGTTTTTTCAGTGATCTTAAATTATCCTTTCATTCTCAACCTAGTGAAAACAGCCGATATCCCCAGTTTTCCAGCAATAGTTTCCACAAAAAAAGAAGACACAAATGAGAACGTACCCATGCAATGATAACACAAAAATACCACTACCCGATATTTTTAACGAGCAGCCAAATCTGGGGTGTGATCCAAAAACAGGCAATAAGCCGCATTGGCAGTAGGAATCTAACATTTGCCTTCTACTGGTGTAAACCAGGACGACTACCTACAGTGTGAAAGGGAGCCCAGCACAGAATCATATCTGAAGACCAACACATGTCATGAAGTTACTGATCATGCAGCTCCGACACCCAAGAAAGCCACAACACCCACTACCACCAGCCTCCGGACCACCTTCCCGGACCACCCCCCTCTCTACTACCACTGAGGCAGCGCAGAACAGGACAGCGAACCTTCCAAAAATGGCATGGTCCCTCGCCACACAATACTTGAATGTTGGCAGATGTGGCAACCAAGTATGTGTGAAGGAAGCAAGTCACCCATCAATAATAATAGACACAATGCCAAGTGTAACGGTGATGTGCTGGACAGACCTCACTGCGCAGAGGACAAACCTCTCCATGTGTACATATACTGCTGGTGCTTGTAGTGTTGTGGACAACAGACACAAACCTTGCTACCTCAGGCAGTGGGGAAGATCTCGGTCATGTAGCTTGGTTGTCCCCCCAGGGTAGCGGAAGTGGAGTTAGCTGGTCCAACGTACGCCACTCCAGCGTAGGAGTATGAATAAATAGGCTGGGGCTCTGTGCATGGTTCACTTGTGGGAAGGTCAAAGCATCTGCCAGAGGGGTGGCCCTCACCCTTCCATGTGGCTGCTGCCATAACTGCGGGCCTCCTCAACAAAGGCCCCCTGCGAACACAGCAGACTGTACAGACTACTGCCTTCGATCTACACTGTGGACAGCAGGGATCACAATACAGATGGAGTGGCGATTGTAGATGATGCAGTCCAGTAGTCAAGACACATTACTCCCAGTGGGCCCCCCTGGACCTCATTGCAGACTCATTGCAGACTGCACACACGCTGAGCGCCAAAGGTACCACTAACACAGTGCACCAGAAGTCAATGCCACGTGGCCTTATTAAGGTAGAATTTATTAGACAAAAGACCTTTCTCCCAGTGCGGCCCCCAAGGACCACACATCATCGCGGGGTGCGTACACGCTGCTTGCTTCAGGTGCCACTAACTTGCGGCACCATAAGCCATCGCCATGTGGACTTAATAAGGCAGAATTCAGTAGGCAATAAACATTGCTCCCAGTGCGGCCTGCCTGAACCATGCATCATCGCAGGGTACGCACACGCTGAGTGCTTAGGTGCCACTAACTCATTGCACCATAAGTCATTGCCATGTGGCCTTATTAAGGCAGAATTTTGGACAAAAGTCATTGCTCCCAGTGTGGTCCGCCCGGACCACACATCATCGCAGAGTGCGCACACGCTGAGTGCTTCAAGCGCCAATAACTCACTGCACCATAAGTCATTGCAACATGGCCTTATTAAGGCAGAATTCAGTAGGCAAAATACATTGCTCCCAGTGCGGCCCACCCAGACCACGCATCATTACAGGGTACGCACACGCTGGTTGTTTCAGGTGCCACTAACTCAGTGCAGCACTTATCATCGCTGGCTGCACACATGCTGAATTGCCAATAACTGTGCAGATCAACTTAACGCCACATGACTGTGGGCCCTTGCTGACCACTGCCTCCTGCCTACACTGTGGTCATCAGGGCTCACGATTAAAATGTAGTCTTCATTCATTAATTACAGAGTGCAGTAGGCAACTAAGTGTAATGTCCCTCAAACCTACACAATATCCTTAAAGTATCCTTGCTTCAAGAACTTGTTTTATATCAGTTATAGTTTTACTACAATGACCAAATTCACCTTGCAAGTCCAAATGAATACTGAATGGCAGTCTACACTGTGGACAGCAGGGCTCACAATTCAGATCCAGTCGTGATTGCAGATGACGCAGTCCAGTAGGCAAGAGACGTTGCATCATCACTGGTTGCGCATACACTGAGCGTCACACTTACCACTAACTCTATACAGATCAAGTCAATGCCACGTGGCTGTGGGCCATTCCTGACCGCTGCCTCCGGCCCACACTGTGCTCAACAGGGCTCACAATTCAAATTCAGTCTTCATTCATTAATTTCAGAGCACAGTAGGCAACTAACTATAACGTCCCTGAAACCTACATATTTCACCAGTGTATTCCATAAATGTTTCATCTTTTGTTCCATACACCTACACTTTAAATTGAGAGATGATTTATTTATTGCAGAGAGAATTGCACTCTATCTCCTCGAATTTTGTCACGAGGAAATGACTAAAAGTATTCCTCGATGTCTGCGCTGACTACTGCCTTCGATCTACACTATGGATAGCAGGGCTCACAATTCACATCGAGTCGCAATTGCAGATGACTCAGTCCAGTAGGCAACAGACATTGCTCCAAGTGCGGCTCACCCGCTCCACGCATTATCGCTGGCACAGACGCTAAATGCTTCTGATGCCCCTATCTCAGTGCAGCACAACTCATGGAACCTTTAATACAATATTTTGTGTATAATTTCACATCTGCTTCCCCTACCCCAGTGTACCACAAGTTATGGACCCTTTACGATAGAATCTTTTGTGTATTATTTCACATGTGTTGCCCCTACCTTAGTGCAACACAAATCATTGACCCTTTATGATTGAATCTCTGTGTCTGATCCAATGATTACTGTTGTACTTGTTGCCAGCACCAACCATTCCGGGAGGGCTGGCTTACACTCACCCCACACGCATCCAGCACAGACGTCACTGGACATGTGACACTGGTAATAAAAAGGAGTTGAGCGCACGTGCCCGTACCCAGTTCCACTATCTATCTGTGTCTGTGTGTTTATTATGTATGCAACATGCATACTCTCTTCCTTGTATCTCACTCTTTCTCTCTCACTCTTTCTCTGTCTTACTCATCCTCTCTTTCTCTTCTTCCTCTCTCTCACTCTTTCTCTTTCTCTGTCTTCCTCTCTCTCCCTTCTTAGCTCTCTCTTCCTCTCTCCCACACTGTTTCTCTCATCCTTGTATCTCACTCTTTCTCTCTTTCTCTCTCTCACTCTTTCAATCTCTTCCTCTCTCTCACTCTTTCATCTTCCTCTCTTTCTCTCTTCCTCTCTCCCACACTGCTTCTCTCTTTCTCTCATCCTTGTATCTCACTCTTTCTCTCCTTCTCTCTCTCACTCGTTCTCCCTTTCACTGTCTTCCTCTCTCACTCTTTCTTTCTTTCTCTTTCTCTTCCTCTCTTTCACTCCTTCTCTCTCTCCTTTGCTGGATGCATGATGCACCATCTTATCTTTCTTTTTGTCTTGCAGGCTGTGATTCACAAATGGTCCAGCGATGACACGCCATGGCTATACATAGTTTTATTTGTTGTTGTTTTGTTTTAATAAAATGTTTTATATGTAAATCCATGCATGACTAAGATTCTTATTTGTCCAACCTCACAAGCATCTTCTTATTAATAATTGTACAACATTACCCAATTTTTTGCATTCCAGAACCCCAAACGAGACTGTCGCATTTCTTTGTGGAGAGTGGGGATGAGGGGGGATGGCGGACAAGGAGCTCCTGCTGGGGGATGTCGGATCAGTGCTGGATGTCTGACCTGCATGATCGTTGCCTCCATTGCATCTGTACTCAGAGACTTCCAAGCCGGTGGGCTGGTTCGTAGATGAAGAGCTGCATGCCAGATTGGCTGGCTCATAGAGGGAGAACCACGGCCCATCAGTTTGCAGAGGTGGGCCAGCTCGCAGAGGAACACCTAAGGGCCGACTGGTATAGAGAAAGGTGCAGGCCGTCAGCTTCCAAAGGGTTAGCTGCGGAACAGTGATGTGGGAAGGGGGAGCGTGAGGGAGGTATCTCACAGAGAGAGACCTGCAGTATATTTCCAGTCTTGTCTTCACAGATATAACTGCTGGCCGACAAGTGGTTCGCAGAGGAAGACTTGCTGGCCCAAGAAGGTAGTTGGGGGTGTGCTGGTGATGTGGGAAGAGGGGGTGTTACCTGCTGATGAGGGGGGACACAGCATGAAAGGGGTATCTCGCACAGACAGAGCTCCTGTATGTTTGTAGAGGTACCACGGACAGATGCCAGCTGATGGATTGAATCACAAAATGGCTTTTCAATGCTCTTATAGTGTGACTTATGAACAGTTCACACCCAGGCTCGCAGAGCGCCAACTGAAGCCCGTGGGCTCGACTCGCAGAGGAGAACTACGGGCCATCCAATCCCAAAGGAACAGCAGCGTAGTAGCTCACAGAGGTAGAGCCACAGCAGCGGACTAGCTCACGAAGGTAGAGAGCAGCGAGCCGATGGACTGGCTTCTAAAGGCATAGCTGCAAAATGGTGATGTTGGGCGGAGGGAGCATGAAAGGGTTATCTCACACAGACAGAGCTCCGGTATATTAAATTGCCCCGGGACCTTTCTTTTATATTTTCACTCGATGCGAGTCACAAGATGGCTGTTAACACTTCCTGGTTTGAAGTGTTAGCAGCCAATCAGAGGGCTTTTCCTGGTTTGAAGTGTTAGCAGCCAATCAGAGGCAAGCTCGTTCTCGGGAGTTAGGCACCGCCCAGATATATATATATTTTGTTCCTTTAATATCTCAAAAACTACTGAACGGTGTGAGTGGTTGCAAGAGCATAGAGGGAAGATGGCGCCGGTGTGAGCGGTCGCAAGCGCACCGCTCCAGGAGTCCCGGCCTGTGTTTCGAACTATGCCCAGCCCTGTTGGGGAATAGGAAGATGGAGTAATCGGCAGCCTACAGCCTACAGCCTACAGCCTACAGCTTACAGCCAACTAAGCAGTGGTGAGGCATGCGACTGCGAGCATGGGGGAGAGCTACTGATTGCCGTAGCAATCCTCTATCACCGCTTTTATCACCGCTGTCACCGCTCATGCTGCTTAAAGCTGCTTAAAGCTAACCAGGCAGGCAGGATTGTCACAACACATCGTAGCACAGTGACAATGGACAAAAGGACTCTAAAGGACTATAAGGACTATAAAACTATAAAGACTGTATACAAGACTCAGTACCGGTGTAACGCGCAAGTGCTAAGTGCTAAGTGCTAAATGCTAAGTTGCAGTGCGTGCTAGTATGTAATCCACAATCTGAAGCTAAAGAGTAACAGCAAGTAGCCACAGGAGTGCAACTCAATCTAACTCTGCTACAGATTGTATCTTCTTCCTGTTTTGTATTTCCTGATCTTGCGCTAGTGACTCAGCACGACTGTCTAATTAGTGCCTCGGGTACGGGTACGGGTATGGGTCTGGGTCTGGGCCTGATCACAAGAAAGGCCTCGAGAGGCAGATGGAGAGGATCGTTGCTCGGGGCTCGGGACTGTGGCGTTATTGGTAGTGACCGGCTCACCGGCTCACTGGCTTATCAGCTCATCGGATCATCGGATCATTAGCTAGCAGGCCTTGCGATTCATTACTGGTCAGCCGGTAATCAAAAGACACTCACTTCCCACATTCAAATAATTTATCCACAGCTACTAACCTGTAGCCCTGCCCTGACCTGTAGACCGTAACATTGCGACACTGCTTCTTCCTGCTCCCTGCTTACCGCTGCTCAGCTCTCGATTACCCGATCACCCGATCTGCAGAAAACCTGATGCTCAGCCGTTCGGTCGGCTTTGCTTCGTACTTCATATTTCGTCATCTGCAGCACCGTGACTCTGTGACTGACTGTCGTAGCAGGCCTCAGCCAGACCCGCTAGTGCAAGGGGTTCGCCCTTCTCTGCACAAAGTCCCCAGACCAATAGGAAGAAGTTGGCAGAGAAACTGGAATAGAAAAAGTAACATTTATTACACCTCATGAGGTGGTGCTATGGTTCAAACAGTACCCTTCGGTATTGCAAGAAGTAGAACCATCAGCTAAGAAAGCATGGTTTATTTATACCCAGACAGGGGCTCAAAAGGAGGCGGTACAAACACAAGAGCACAACTTTTGTACATATAAGGTAATATCGAGAGGCACAATCGATCAGTGGGAGGAGCTAACAGTTTTGGGGGTCAACAAACACATTCCTATCTGGAACTAATCACCAACAGATGTTGACCCTACTAGACATGCGCGAAAGTGGGGGATGCTAAATATAACTTGATGCCGGGAAGATTTCAAGCACCGTGAACAGGAAGATAGGACAAAGCACATGGTCGGCACGAGGCAGCATGTAGCAGACAAGATGGCTGCCATAAATACAAAATGGAGTCCGCTAAATGTCAAGATAACGGCTAAAACTAAGATGTCTTCTGCTAATGCTTAATCTAATCGCTGTTAAATTACAACATGACGGCCAGCCCACATTACTCTGTTGGCACGGAGACACTGAGGAGTGGCGTGCAGGCGGCAGGCAATCGAGAACGGCAATCGAGAACAGGTACCTGGGAGTAAGGAGAATAGGATTGCGGCTTAAAGCTTGAGCGGGTACGACGCGAAGCTGGGAGCGCTAATGAAGAATCTGTCGGAGGGTGTTAATGTTACAATAAAACTTTATGTAAACTTCTATGCTTCAAGCACCTTTGGAAGTGGCAGAAGAGCGGCCAAAAGAGCGGCCAAGAGACACAGGGTTAAATTACGGGTGTGTGATCACCAGGAATATCAGGAATATCAGGAGCCGGTAGAAGGAAGGGGACTACGAAAGGCCCAAACGGCTATAAAGGGAGTAAAACTAAAAAGACTAGTAAAACTACATGCAACAGCAAAACAAAGACAAGGACAAGGACAAGACCAAGGACAAGGAATGGCGGGATACACGGGAACAGGGGGGGCAGCCAAGTGAACAAAACCTACTACAACCCCCACAAGAAGTACCAGAAATACAAGGCACACAAGAGATTCAGACCATTGAACCAGGAACTTTCTCTTGCAAGAAGCTATCTATGACCTTGCTCTGCCTACAAGTAAGAGGGAACACAAAGGCTTCATGTTCTTTGCTCGACCAGACTATGCCCATGCTACAGTAGAACGAAGGTGGAGGATGAGACAACTATTTCCTCCCTTCGATCAAATTGGCGCAACAGTCTTTTTGCAAAACCCAGCTCGACTAAAAATAGTCTTTAAGGGAACAACACAAAGCTTTACAAGCGAAATCCAGAGTGAGGCTTATTTAAAAGAAATCTCAGTGACAGGAAAACAAAAAATAGAAAAACAGTAAAAACAGTAAAAGGCACCACTACGATGGGGAAAAAAAAAAAAATCTACCTGTGACCAGACCAGAAGTACAAAACAAGAAAAGGATCGGGCTTAATCCTGAAGAGAGGAGGGGGGGAATGTTAAAGACTGGTAATCAAAATATGTCGTAATATGTGGTTATGTGCGAAAGTATAGAGAAACGTTTATTCACACAGATGACCCCCTCCTCTTGTTACATTGCACTCACACAGGGTTTGGGACACAGGGCGTGCTGAGGCGCACTGACTATACGGACGCCCACAGCTGTATTCCCTTGGATCCAGGACGCCTCAATGGGCGGTAAGGGGGGGCTTAGTGTAGGTGGGGGGTGGGGGGGCGGAGGGAAGAAAGGGGGGAGGGGTGGGAGAGGGATGAGGGCCAGGCAGGCACCTAATGTAGATGTGAAGGTAGAACAATTCAGGCAGGAATATTCATGCATATTGAAGTGTCACAGACAGACAAAAAAAAAGGGGGCGTAGATGGATTCAAGGGGTATGGAATGGACAACCAGAAACTAAAGGTCTGGCGGCATTAAAGGTTGTATCAATAAATATATGTGGGTTAAATGTTATAAGAAAGCGTCAATATGTATCTATAGGATTACAATCAATGGGGGCCAATATAGTCTGTTTGCAGGAAACCCACATTGAGGGCTCGCAAAAACATCTCTTAAAATTTCTGGGGTATAAACTTGTGTGTGCAACAACTCAAGGGGCTTGGGTACGGGGGTGGCTATTCTGGCCAAAGGCCCAGGACACACAGTCTCACGCAGTAAAACAAATAAATGTGGGCGATGGGCAATTACAGAGTGCCAAGTTATGCAGGGGCAGAAAATGACGATTTGTGCCATTTATGGCAGCAACAGTGATGACCCCTCTATTTTTAATGATATTTCTAACGAGCTTGCACACTGGCCACCACCACTGGCGATTTGTGGGGATTTTAAAATAAATCTTCCTTGGGACAGGTCCATGAAGGATGAATGGATTTATAAAGGTCGTAAGCCCACAGTTTTTATGGTCTGCCATGACCCGGGTCGGTTTTCCCAGAGGGTACATCCAAGCAATACAACAGTTATATTTTAACCCGGCGGCTATGGTATTGGTGAATGGTAGCCTTACTAAGGAATTTAGTGTAACCCGAGGAACTTGGCAGGGCTGCCCATGTTCTCCTCTGCTCTTTGCTCTCTATCTAGACCCGTGTATTCAGAGGCTAGAAAAAAACAGAGCGATAAAGCCAATTATATCACCAGATCACGCTACCAAAACCCTGTCCTACGCAGATGATATAGCTATTGTTGCCACTAATCAAGAAACAGCTATCATTGCTATTACGAGGGAGACTATAGAATTTGGTAAAATTTCAGCATATGCACTCAACCAGGGAAAAACGCAGATTGTGGTTAATGAAAAAATTGAACTAGAAGACCCTCGGGTAGTAAACAATGCAACCTATTTGGGGATCTCTATCGCCTCCAAACTAGAAGACCTGGTGGAAATTAATGAAAACCCGGTATTGAAGTCTATGCAAAAAGATCTGCACAAGCTTGATAACTTACATCTGTCTCTGATAGGCAGAGCTAACGCCCTGAAGATGGTCTTCTTTCCAAAACTTCTCTACTTATTTAGAGCCATCTGTTTGGAATTTCCTGATCACTGCCTAAAAACTATGGAACATACTTTCTCCAGATTCATATGGGCTTACACGTAACCCCGACACGCCTATAAACTCTTTACCCTACCAAAAAAACGGGGTGGGCTTGCCCTTCTAAACTAGAGAGCCTACTACTGAGCCGTTGTATTACTTTTAAGTTCAGAAAGAGTTTATTGAATAATAAAAGGTGTCAATACAATATACATAGGTGAAACAGAAAAGAAAACAAAAGTATTCTAGGAGAGCATAGCATGAATATCAGAGGTAGACTGGCTATAAAGAAATAAATGAGGCTGTACAGTAAAAAAAATGAAAAGGCAACAGTAATAAAATCTGTTAAAAAGTAAAATATTTAGGAACAATAAGGTCAATCAGGGAGGTTTTGAGACTTCTTGCTGAATGGGTGATAAATGAAATGATTTTTTAGCACAAGCATCAAGGTGTAAAGTTATAGGAAGCCATAAATTGGTGCGTTTCGTTGCCATATGAAGATGAAAAACAAAGGCAATATCTAGCCTATGGTTATGACAAACATTATACCACCATGCTTTGAAAGAGATATTTGTAAAATTCATAAAAATTAACAGTAATTTGTTGGAATGCAACCGCTATCAGTAAATCAATGATTCGCACATCAAAAGTAACATGATCCCAACAAGGGGAAAGACTGCCTAAAAAAATGTGGGTAAAAATAAAAGGAATTTGAGTGTGAAAGATATCATTGATTTGGGACCACATTTGTTTCCAAAAATCATGAATGATATTGCAAGAAAAGAGCATGTGGAATAGAGTTGCATTGGATGAAGAGCAGGACAAACAGAGGTCAGGGACAGAAGAGAATTTTTTAGTAAGCACATGTGGTGTAAAAAGAAGTCTATTATAAATGAAAAATAATGCCTGTGTTAAAGTGGAAGATTTAGAGGATTTGCGAATCTTGGTCCATAACTTATCCCACAAAGAAATGGGCCAAGAGATGGCAAAGTTGCATTCCCATTGTTCCTCTACCTTAGACTTTGGACGAGGAGAAGGTATGGAATGAAGGAATGTGTAAATGAGACAGGCTTTAGAGGGGGTAGTTAATAAGGAGTGGAGTTGTGAGGCAAGGTTAAGAGATGTAGAGATTGTGAGAATGTTGGATCTGGGAGTAAGTAGACATAACCGCTTCTTTAAGTGTTGGATATTTACGAGCAAAGGAAACGGGAAGATTAAAAGATTGACGTAGTGTTGAAAAAGGTAAAAAAGTGGAGTCAGAAAAGAGTTGAGAAACCCAAATTAAACCCTTATGCCTCCAAGATTTCCAATAAAAAGGTTTGTTATTGATAAGGAGACTTTTATTATGCCAAATGGTAGTAGATAAAAATCATCAACGGAAGAGGGAGGGGCTGGGGAGGAGGCTAAGAGTAGCTTGACAGTAAATTTGTGTATGGGAGTGGATGACAACTGTGGTTTACGGGAAAAAGATAGAAATTCAGCAAAAGTAAAGGGGTAGAGAGAGAGACGTTCTACCGTAACCCATAGAGGGCAAGGCTTATCAGGGTCTCGCAGCCAAAAGGAGGCTTGGCGCAAAAGGAAGGCGTTGTGATAGGTTGGAACGTCCGGGAAGTTGACACCACCCTCTGATTTAGGACGTGTTAATCTAAGGAGAGACATACAGGATTTTTTGCCTAACCAGAGAAAAGAAGAAAGAATGGTGTTAATCTTCTTAAAGAACTTCATGGGAATGGGAACCGGAATATTAGAAATAATAAATAAAACAATAGGGGATAACATCATTTTAATGGTATCAAGGCGTCCCCACCATGAAAGATAGAGTGGATGCCATCTGGTGGTGGGATCGGAGAGTTTCTGGGTGCATTTGATGAGACAAAGTGAGACCGCGTCTGCAATGGAGGGAGTGGCATGTAAGCCTAGGTATTTGATGTGAGAGGGGCTCCAGGTGAAATTAGAGGCAGCGAAATCAGGTTTGAAGGTATATTTTGTGAGAGGTAGAATTTCGCATTTGTCATTGTTTAGCTTGTAGCCAGAAATCTACGAATACTCACGTACTTCAGCAAGGAAGGCGGGAATGGAGTCAGTAGGGTTGGAGATAAAGAGTAAAATGTAATCTGCATAGGCAGCAAGTTTGATGTGAGAATGTGGTTTGGAAAGAAAGTGTGCCAAAGCTAAATTAAAGAGAAAAGGGGATAGAGGACATCCTTGCCGTACACCTCTACCCAAATCAAAAAAAGAGGAAACCAGACCATTTGCACAGACCGCTGATCTGGGATTGGAATAAAGAAAGGAAATTAAGGATATAAACTTAGGACCAAACCCGAATCATTTAAGGGCAGAGAAAAGGTAGTTCCATTCTACCCTATCGAACGCTTTCTCTGTGTCTAAGGCAATAGCCGCCAGAGAATTTGGAAAAGCGTGGGGATTTAGATAAAACATTAAAAAGAAGCCTAGTGTTGTCCGTAATAAAGCGTCCCTTAACAAATTCAGATTGCTCGGGCCAAGAAAGTCAGGTAAAAAGGGGTCTAATCGAGATGCAAGTGATTTAGCATAGATCTTATAAACAAAGTCTATAGTTTTTACAATATCTAGTATCTTTCCCTTCCTTAGGGATGATACAAATATGAGCATCAGAAAAGGTACCCGAGGAGCTGCCAAGGGTAACAAATGAATCTATGAGGGAATGTAATTTAGGCATTAGCAATTTGGAAAAATAAAAATAAAATTCAACAGTAAACCCATCAGGTCCAGGAGCTTTATCTTTTTTGAGAGATTGGAGAGCGGAAATTAATTCTTGTTGGGAAATGTCCAATTCCAAAGAGGTTAAGTCAATAGGGAAATGGTCTGGTTGGTGAATAGTAGAGAAGAAATTAGAAAGAGATTGGGGAGTGGGATAAGTCTCAGAGGAAGAAAGGGTAGAGTAGAAACGGGAGAATTAATCTAGAATATTATTGTCTTTATGTTTAAGAATAGCGTTATCATCAAATACAGTTTCAATGTTCAATTTATTGTGTTTGACCTTCAAGTAATTAGCCAGAATTTTCCCCGCTTTATTTTTACCACGATAAAATTTCGAACTAGATTTCAATAGGTAGAGAGAGGCGTCCTCTGTGGATTTTTTGTTAAATTTCAATTTGGCGTCAATAAGTGCTGTGAAGCTTTCCTTCGAATGAGAGGTATGGTAGGAGTGTTCCAAACCCTTGATTTTTTTAAGAAGATCGCTAGTGTGCTTACAAGCGGTCTTCCGTTTCTTAGCCACATAATTGATGATGAAATCCCTGGCTGTGGCCTTGAATGCATCCCAAATAGCGTGGGTAGGAATAGAAGGGCTATCATTAATGGCAAAATATTTGTTGAAAAAATCAGTGAAGGAGGCGGTAAATTTAGGATCTAAAAGCAAAGAATTATTGAAACGCCACCTCTTGGGCCCAATGACCTTCGGTAGGATATCAATATTAATAGAGACTGGGGCGTGGTCAGATAATAGGATAGGGCCAATTTCTGCATGAGTGAGAGATTGGGAAAGATGATGGGAAACAAAAATGTAATCAATACATAATTGGGAATGGTGAGAAGGAGAATAAAAGGTAAATTTGTTAGTCGTTGGATTACATAAACGCCAAGCATCAATAAGTTTATCCTGCGACACTGCTTGAGTAAAAAGTTTATGAGGCTTGTTCGGAACGAAGGAGGCTTTAGAGTTTTGGTCCAAAAAAGGATCAAGAGGCTGGTTACAGTCTCCTGCCATGATGAAATTATCATCAATAAGATTGGTGATGCGAGTAGCCATCTCGCGCCAAAAATTTGGGTCACCGCCTGTGGGAGCATAAACATTTAGAAGAGAGAGTGGAACACCCCTTAAGGAAAGCTTGACATATAACCATCTACCATCAGTATCATATTCAGTAGCCAACAGGGAATAAGAAAGAGATTTACGAATTAGAATAACAACACCATTGTGCTTACCATCCCCAGGAGCAAAACACACCTCTCCCACCCAACCTCTTTTAAGCTTAACAGATTCCACTCCAGATAAATGAGTTTCTTGCAGGAAAGCAAAATCCACATTCAATTTAGCAAGGTGAGAAAGAATTCTTTGTCTCTTAATGGGAGAATTAAGACCTTTAACGTTCCATGAAACGATACGTACTGACATTAAAAACAATAGGATAAAAGATAGCAAATACAATAAGAAAAAGCCTCAGGACAGAAAAAAACAAGAAAAGATGAAAAAAGGAGAAGTAGAGACAGGACGTTAGATAAAGTATATGTACTAACATACATCAAATAACAAGACAGAATATAGAATCCAAGAGAAAAGAAAAGTCTTGACTTGATAAGGATAAAAACAAAAAAGTGACAAGCCATGCCTACAATACGAGAAAAAGCAATGAAGTAAGGAAAACAATGAGAGGAAGATAGAAGGAGAATAAGGAATGACACCTGACTGAGAAATACTGAAAAACGAGGAGAAAATGGGAAAGCCTAAGCAAAACCAAGAAAAGAATAGGAGGTATAACAATGGAAAAGAAGACATACTTACAATTGAGAGAGAACGGGGGGATATGACCAGGAAAAAAAACAGGAGACTGGAAGGGAGGGAGGGGTGAAGCCACATCGGGCAAGGCAAGACTTCAGGGCAGCACGTGGACAACCAGGAGAGCACCACGGAGTACAGGGTAAAATCTACGGACGGTAAGGAAGGAAGGACATCAGAGAAAACAAGAGGTATGTAACAAATGCAAAACACTGAGTAACCATGAATAATACAACAAGTGCAAAATAGGGAATGCATTAAACATAACCAATAAGCATAGGAAATGCATCAGTGAGTAAGAACAGGGAGAAGGAAAAGAACAAGGCCATTGAGAACAGTGAACTGAAACAAATATTTGAAAGCCGCAATGTTCAAGTAGGTAGTGAAGATGAGGGCCCAGAAAGATACATATCAGAGGATCTGCATTAATTCAGTAAACTTCGAAGGCGTAGGGGGTCCTCATAAGTCGTCATCTTGTTGTTATGATTAACCTTAAAAAGGCACCGATGAAAGAGGCCATATCGGGCCCCAATGGAGCGAAGCTCAGGTCGCATGTCCAGGAAAGCTTTGCGACGGCTAGCAGTGGCCTTGGCATAGTCCTGCGCGAAGAATAGAGAAGAACCAGACCGGGTGAGACGAGGAAAGGCCCTAGCTGCCGACAAAACCTTTAGAAGGTCTGTATATTCCAGGAAGTAGATGATGACTCCTCTCGGCCTAGGTGAAGGTGAGGTGGAGGAGGAAAGTCGGCCAAGTCTGTGAGCACGTTGAATATTGAGCACTGTGCCCTCTGGAAGTTGCAGAAGCTTTGGAAGGAATGACTTGAAGAAGGCAAAGAGGTCAGTCCCCTCGCTTCCTTCCCCCAGGCCGTAGATACGCAAATTATTGCACCGATTGTGGTTTTCAAGGACCTCGACTTGACGCTGAAGGGAGGAGACTTGTGACGACAGATAAGAAACCTTGGCAGATGATTCTTGAAGAGAAGAGACACTTTGCTCCACTGAGGTGACTCTGGTATCCATGCTCGACCAATTGTCCGTTAAAACTTGAAGTTTGGCGTTGGTCTCCTCCAAAATAGGATGAAGAGCCCTGATTTCCTCCAATATTAACTCCACAGAAACCGGAGAAAAGGGCTTGGGCGGGGAAGGAGGGTCCTTTTTCAACCTCTTGGCATTTAGTTTTCCTGTGTTCGTGCCGGGCTGCTCCATCGCAGACATCGAATCTTGAGCAGTAGAGAGGTGAGAAGCTTCAAGTTTAGCAAAGGCAGAAAACAGCTTCAAATTTTTGAGCAGAGCATGTGAGGAGGTTGCAGAGCTAGAAGACTGCCTATTCCTGCCCATGAAGTAGAAATAGCATATAGCAGAAGCAAGGAGCGTGGGTGCGAGAAGACAGCGGTATTATGCGAACTTGTCCAAGAAAGAGGCCTGAAGAGATAAAAGGAGCGTAAAAAAAGTGGAGCTATGAGGAGAAGTAAATCGAAGCTCCAATGCTTAAAATGGCCGCCACTGCTGAAGCGAAGGGAGTCTCTGCAAACGTCATGAAGGCAAAGAAGGGCAACAGTGCTACAGAAAAGTAAAACGATGCACCAAGGTGCGAGAGATAGTCATTATTTGGCCTTTAAAAATGATAAAAGGAGATAGGATAGTCCGTGGGCAAAGAGGAGAGCAAAATTATCACGCTGACGTGAGAAGGAAGGGAGTACAAAATGGCAGCCGCGGCCGCTGGAGAGCCGCGACCGGACTTACACCATCAAATTCGTGGTCTAAACTGCTTCAAAAGTCAATGAAATACTCCTCAGTGCATGCCAGCCACCTTCCGACTGCATATCATGTAATCCGTGATGAAAACAGATGACGAAAACCACGGGTCTCACTGCCGTCCTCGGAGCGCTCAGCCTTCAGCCGCCATCCCCGTCCGGCGCCAAGCCACGCCCCGCCGTCGGATTACTTAATAGTCAGGAATTGTTGCAAATTGGCAGGGCTGAGGAGACACTCCGGGAAGGCCAGCCATCTATATATGAATTAATTATAGGCAATCAAAATATAGGATATCTTTGGCGTCACTGATAGTTATCATAAGAGAGTCAAATTTAAGACCTTACTAAACGGATACAAGATCTTAAAAATGATTAGGAAAATGATGGGCATTTGGCGTGTTTTTTATTACACACTGTTTAAAGATAACCGTGATCAGCCTGAAATATTTAGAGATAACTGCATGAAGAAATGGGAAGCGGCTGGAATAACAAATTTTGGGAGTCTGGGCTCCTCCATGGGGCTTCTTTCATTTGAAGAACTTAGAGGGAAATTTCAAATAGACAGGCGGGACTTCTTTAAACACCTGCAAATTCGAGATTACATCAACAGAAGAACCGCGGGAGGGATTATGGCCCAAAAATTTGAATTATTTGAAAAAATTAGCCTCCAGTAAGAGAAACTCTATTGGGGAGAGATGTGCTCTTCTAAATATGATGTTCCCCGATGATCTAGAAAAAACTGCCCAAAAGTGGCATGGTAAAATCGGTATATCCCCTGAAGAGTGAAATGTCACAATCATGCCTTATGTCCACCAAATTGCAGGCACAATTTTACAAATCATGCTTTATGTTATATTACACTCCAGATAAAATTGCCAAGTGGGGATCTGGTAAAGGGACTTGCTGCCCTAGATGTCAAATTTTCAAAGCAGATTGTGTACATATATTTGCCACCTGTGATGGCCTGATTCTTTTGAAACAAGAAATTGAGAGATTTGTATCTAGTGTTCTGAAAAAACCTCTCAGTGTAACAGAGGAAATGATCCTTTTAGGGGCCACGGATCCTAGTCTCCATGGGGCAGGAGCTGAATTTTTGTTTATTGCCATGGCCGTCCTAAGGATCTGTATTACATCAGCATGGCTAGATGAGCTGGCGCCTTCATTTCAACAATGGCTTGCGAGGCTATTGGCCACCTGTAGACTTGAAATTACTATATATAAGGGGAGTGGCAAAAGAAAACGTAAACAAGGGTTGAAAATGTAAGCCCGCTACTAGAGTGATGCCAAGCCCAAAGTAACGATGTATGAAATACTCTATGTGACACTAGGCGTTTTGTATAGTATTAGCTGTAAGCTTGTATTGTTTTTGGAAAATATTGACTAAATGGATGAATTATGTTATTTTATAGTTTTGTTCTGTATGAAATGTCTTGTATCTGTATCTGCCTGAACAAATGGGAGGGGGGGGGGAATGTTCATTTGTGTATGGTGAAAAAACCTAATAAATATAAAAAAATAAAAAAATACTGAATGGATTTACACCATTTCAGCAAAAGCTCGCTTTCTGGACCAAGACCTTTCTCCCTGCCAAATTTTTGCCTAATTTTGTTCACTGGTTTGACCTGTAGCCTTGTTTAAAGTTTCCTTTGGAAAATGCATTGAGAAAACACATTTTGGGAACCCCATTTTTTCTCAGCCTCCCCTTGACCACTCACCCCCAAACTTTTAAGATAGGAACTGATCAAAAAAGAGAAACTTTTTGGAAAATTTTGTAAAGATTCGTCAAACGACGTCAAAGTTATAAGCACATGGAGGGCTCCATGAGGAGGGCATCGCAACCCCCCTCCCAAAATGAGTAAAGCCCCGGGGCTGCGGGGACCCCAGCAGGCCCCCACGGCTCCAGTGAGCCCCTGCTAATATTTTTTAAGAAAAACCCCTGGATCCGATCCCCCCTTTGGCCTCATTCAAAGAAAATGCGGGAACCCTCGACCCCAGCGTGAACTGCGCCAATTCTTTTTTTTTAATGCTTGTTTGGGCCCTGGGGGTCCTTCTGGGACCCCCTGAGCAGGCATAGGGGTTCAGGGTGTTTCTACCCTGCCCCCTTTTTTTGTTTTATACCTTTGTTTCTCTGTTTTCAGATGACTCGCTTCTACCGAGTCACAAGATGGCTGCCAACACTTCCTGGATTGGAGTATTAGCAGCCAATCACAGTGAAACTCGTGCTCAGGACTTAGGCTCCGCCCAGATATCAAAACTTTTATTTTGCTAATTTCTCAGCAAATCTGGAACAGATTTACACCATTTTAAAAAAAGGTTGCTTTCTGATCCATGCACTACCATTTTTTCCAAATTTGGGGTAATTCAGTTCAGTAGTTTTGGCTGTAGCCTTGCCAAAAGTTTCCTATGGGAAATTGGTTTTTTGACTTTTATTTTTTGAATTTCTCAAAAATTATACCATTTAAAAAAAAAGGTCGCTTTCTGAACTAAGTTCTACCGTTTTTCCAAATTGGGGGTAATTCCATTCAGCAGTTCGGGTTGTAGCTCGTCGCAAATTTTTTTACGGAAATGAACATGGGGTAAATGCGTTTTGGCACCCCCCCATTTTTCTCAGCGCCCGCTTTACGAATTACCTACAGACTTTCAGGATAGGAGCTAACCTGGATAGACTTTTTTGGGGAGAATTTCCCAAAGATTCCCAAAGAGACGACGCCAAAGTTATTAGCAAATCAAAAAATGCTTTTCCTATGGAAACTAGGTTGTAACTATAACTACCTTCTGGTGGTAACCTCCAGTAGATAATATATATACTGAAAAAAACATAGGTTTCCGACATGTTATAGTTAGGAATTAGCATTTCAAAAACCTTATAAATTCACTGAAAAAAACATAGGTTTTAAGGGTGTTATAGTTAGCTGGACATTTCACTCGTACAAAACCATTGAAATTCCTCCGTAATAGTTAGTTGTACTAACTATAACTTGCGTGCCCGCAATCCACTGCTGATGATGTCACATATTACATCCTTCATGACATGGTCAGTGACAACAGGGTATTTTATTTTTAAAAAAAGCCCAGTGGGTGGCGGTCCACGGGGCTGCGGGGGCCATGAGCCCCATGCCATTTTTTTGTAAAAGCCCCAGGGGTGGCAGTCCCCGGGGCTCAGTGGGCCTGAGAGTCCCCCCACAACAAATCTAAAGCCACGGGGTGGCGGTCCCTGGGGCTGGGGGGGCCTGAGAGCCCCCCCACCTAATTTTATTTAACCCCGGGGGTGGGGGTCCCAGGGCTGGGGGGGCCTGAGAACCCCCACCTAATTTCAGTAAGGCCCGGGGGTGGTGGTCCTCGGGGATGGGGGGGCCTGAGAGCCCCCACCTAATTTCAATTAGCCCTGGGGGTTGTGGTCCTGGACTGGGGGGCCTGAGAGCACCCTGCACATAATTTAAAAAAGCCCCGGGGGTGGTGGTCCCCGGGGCTGGGGGCCCCTCTGGGCCCCCCTTTACAAAACTATTGCCCCCGGGATTTGTCTCACGGGGGGCCAATTACCAAATAAGCGCGGGCTTCAATTATTTTTGTAATCAGCAAGATCTGCGCATCCTGCCAGTAGGTAATATATATATATATATTATCTACCGGCGGTCGCCAGTAGGTAGTTATAGATAGGACCTAGTTTCCATAGGAAATCTGCAACATTCTATTTGGAATAACTTTGGTGCTGTTTGATGAATGTGCATGAAATTCACCAAGAAGATGGCCTACTCCGCTCGGCTCCTTCCCTGAAAGTTTGGGGTGATTTGTGAAGCAGGGGCCAAGAAAAAAGGGGGATCCCAAAACATGTTTTTTCCCTATGCAATTTTCCATAGGGACCTTTAAGACGGGCTACAGCCCAAACTGCTGAACGGAATTACACCAAATTTGGCAAAAAGGTAAAGTTTGGTTCGCAGATGACACTTTTCATTAAATGGTGTAAATCCGTGCAGGATTTCCCTAGAAAATCAAAAGTAAAATCATAGATATATCTATTGATGAAGTACCGTCCGAGTATTATAATGTGTACCCTTACGAGCAAGAGCTGCATAATAATTGGCGGTCAACTGTCTGTCAACACTCCAAACCAGGAAGTGCTGGCAGCCACCGAGGCACAAAAAAACTGAAAAACAAGTGCGCAAAAGACGCAAAGGGGGCAGAGTAGAAACACCCTGACCCCAAATGCCTGCTCAGGGGGTCACACAAGGACCCCTAAGGCCAGAAAAAAATAATTTAAAAAAAATAAATACATTGCGGGATGCCTCCACTGCCCATTGTACATGCAGACCTTGGACCATCCTTTTCATCCATTCTTGCATCCTGAGATGTAACCTCCAACCTCTGTTCTTCACATTATACTTTTCCCTTTCAAAAATTCAAATCCTCTTTGAAAGACATTACCAACCCTTTAAGAGAAAAAGTAAGAAGGTTCGGGAATCACTTTTTATGTGATCTCTGTTTGCCATCCTAATACCCAATCATGAAATTACATGCTTTGTACCATTCTATAATGTGCTTGAGTTGCACTGTTCATTCTTGTCTGGCTTTGTGTGTCATGACAATGAAAGGGACCTAGGGGCATATTACCAAGCAATAGCGATAAAAATGCATCGCCAACCTGCGGCGATTTTTATCGCAGATAAACCTTGGTATTACCAAGGTTTATCGCAAATGCGATAAAAATCGGCCGCAATCCATGAATATCGCTGAAAATTCAGCGATATTCATGCATTACTGAGCTAATGCTCTTAGCCATGTTATCCACCTCCCATTGGATAACATGGCTAAGAACTGCTCAGGGCAGGTGTTAGCTTTTGGAGATATTTGCGCTTAGCGCAAATATCTCCAAAAGTTGGTAATAGGAGATAGCGATGTTAGCGACTGTTTCCAGTCGCTAACATCTTGGCACGCCCACTTTGCATGTCATTGGTGATAAATATCACTGACATGGAAAGCGGGGCCCAAGATGGTCGCTATCTCCTACTAGCTGTCGCTAACTGGTGTTAGCGACAGCTAGGTAAAAGGGAGATAATTTTATCTCCGCTTTCTTGGCTTTTAACCCCCTTGATAATATGCCCACATATTCCTGCAAATTTTAAATAAAACACTTGACACAATGCAGAGTGACACTGCATTTATTTCTTGTATTTATTTATTGAATGTATTCATAATAATTTCCACTCAAGTTCACTTTGTTCCTTCATTTCCAAAATAAATATTAAATACATTTCTTCGTAAGCACCACATAAGCCAATATTACAGTAAAGGAGTTGTAAAAATAATTTCAATGTATCACAAAATATTTTATGTAAGCATCTCAAACACTGATATTACAGTAAAGAAGTTCTTAAAATTGTTTCAATGTATTACAAAACATGTTATGTTAGCACCTCAAACACTGATATTACAGTAAAGAATTTGTAATAATGGTTGCAGTGTAGCTCAAAATATTAAAGGTGAGTTCATAAACACTGATAGAAGAGTAAACAAGTTGTGAAAATAGTTTCAATGTATCAGAATAACTCATTTCACTTCACTGAGGACAAATATTACATCTTACTGATGGAAAATTTCACAAAGTGGGTCTGTATATGAAAGAAGATTTTAGCAAGTTGACAACTTGGTACAAGACATAACGTCTGTTTCCATAGTCCTGCCATTTCATGTTGTGTTAGGATGTTTGCAAGTTGTTTTTCTCTGAAGAAGTTTATTTAGTCACTTGGTAAGGCTGTCTACTCCTTTTGATGATATTGTGCATGGGAATCAACTCTATTGTCAGGCAGTTGCCTGACTTAATGTCCTATAAACAGCATCTCACCCATCCCACTTGTTCTCAATGGGTTTCCCTTATAGACTTTGTAATCCTCACTTAATGTACCTTAGCGTAATTGTTACTACCCCATCAACTTCCTGCCTTCCTCCCATCTTTCTCACACCTCCTGCTGTCACACTATGAATAACACGGAGCACATTATATTAAGTTCAGCATTAGACATGCATGATTTTTGGGAAAACAGGCCAGGAAAGGCCACGTGGTGCAGGAGTAAATATGAAAGTCACTGGAGGATTAATGGATTGGCCCACCACAGAGCTAGGATTACACCTTACACTACGATTAAATGTGAGGAAGCACAGGTCACGTGGTGTAGCAAACAAATGCGACACAGAAAGTGAACATTTCTCTATTATTTGTGAACAAGATCTATTTAGGTGAAGAAGGTGTAAATCAATGTGAAAAACGGTCTGCAATCTTGAATGTGAAATCCTCAAAAAATTGAGGACTTCAAATATCTGGTTCTGGATGTTGAGTTATGTAAGAATCTGCAAACTGGGGCATGATTGCACGTCCCCTTAAGACGATACGTTCAGATGTCTCCACTATCAACTTTTGATGCTACTTTCTGTGCCTAGCATGGTGAAATATTAAAGAAGATTTGAGCAAGTTGACAACTTGTTACAAGAAATAAAGTCGGTTTACTGTAGGGTGTTTGGATTTCCAGGCCATTACGCAGATGTGTTCAACATGCAAAGTATTAGTCGATCGCCGTTGAGGAGAAGATACAAAATACATACGTATATGTACAAAATCGATACTCTAGATAACCTCGGGACGATCGCACGTCTTCCTGAAGAAGACGATACGTTCAGATGTCTCCAGTATCAACTTTGGATGCTACATTCTGTGCCTACCATGGTGAAATATGAGAGAAGATTTGAGAAAGTTGACATTTTGGAACAAGACATAAAGTTTGTTTACTTTAGGGTGTTTGTATTTGCAGGCTATTAAATAAGGTAAAAAGGAATTGTAAAGTATGAGTCTGTAGAGGTAGCCTGAGAAATGTCAGCCACGTGCAAGGAAGGCTGCAGAAGCGTAAACTACACACTCCCGACTCAGTGAGGTGCTTACAAAAAATAACACAGGGCTCTTACGAGGCCCTGTAATTGGAATGAGCAAGTTGCTATTTCATGTTGCTTAGCAACTTTGAAGAAGAATTAAAGTGGCATTGTTAAGCTTTTTATTCTACACGAATGCTAAACAAGGTAAAAAGGAATTTTAAAGCATGAGTCCGTAGAGGTAGTCTAAGAAACATCTGCCACATGCAGCAAGGCTACAGAAGCACAAACTACACACTCCCAAATTGGTGACGTAGTTACAAAAAATAAGAACACAGGGCTCTTACGAGGCCCTGTAATTGGAATGAGCAAGTTGACATTTCCTGTCGCTTAACTTGGAAGAATAATTAAAGTGGCTCTGTATATGAAAGAAGATTTTAGCAAGTTGACAACTTGGTACAAGTCATAAAGTCTGTTTCCTGTAGGGTCTTTGGATTTCCAGCCCATTATACAGAGTTGGAGTCGGAGTCCGGAGTGGGAGCCTCAGAAACAGCTACCACATCCAAGGTAGGTAGCAAGTGCGCAAATTACCTATTCCTGATTCCGGGTGGTAGGGATGAAATGTATATGATATACGTATGTGGTCATTCAGGTTTACTGTACAATTTGATGCTGAAAATCAGTGCTTGAGTCTCGGAGTTGGCATGCACATCCTGTTATTGAAGAGTAATGACGTAAATTACGCGTGCCTGAAAATATATTGTAAATATGGTGCTCATGTAAATAGCAGGTATAGTTTTGGGTTGATTTTGCGCTATATAAATATACATTTAAAAAAAAAGAGGAATAGCCCACACTGACTGTCACCTGGTAAGTTGGTTGCAAACACTATTTATAGCACAATATAAAGTGGTAGGGTGGAGGAGCAGGATTTTACAAATATAATAAATACACAGACACAGATAGATAGTTGAAGTGGGTATGGGCACGTGTATTCAACTCCATTTTATTACGTTGTTGTTGGTAACAAGTAGAATAGTAATCATGATATCATATACAGATAGTTAATCATAGCGGTTTATGACTTGTGATGTACAAAGGTAGGAACATTGTATGTGAAATAATGTACAGAACATTCTATCATAAAGGGTTCATGAGTTGTGGTGCACTGAAGTAGGTGCGGTTTGTGTGGAGCCTGTGATGATGCGTGGTTCAGGTAAAGCACACTGGTAAAAATGTGTTTCGACTATTGAATTTTGCCCTAACAAGGGCACGTGGTGATTATTTACGGTGTACTGAGTTAGTGGTACGTCTGGTGTTTATCGTGTGCTCACCCTGCGATGATGCGTGGTCTGAGTTGGCTGCACGTGAACCATTTACTGTTGCATACTGGACTAGATGAACTATGAGGGGACGGGGGAAACTAGCATCAATGGTTATCAATTGTAAACTAGATTTGCTGATTGCTCTCCATAACAAATTAAATGATTGCATTTCACGTAGTGCATTCTAACTTTCCCAAAATGGGTACCTATGTCTGATGGCGATGTTGAAGGTGATGTCTCAGAATTATTAGGTATTGCCGGTGGTGGAGGTACATTTTGCAGTAATTTTCTACATTCTTTGTTATCATAGTTCACAGAATGCAATGATTGAAGGTGCTTGTGCATACTAGCAGTGTAGTTTTCTCTGCTTTAAATTAATCTAGGCTGAATTTAATTCTGTGTGTAGTGTAGATAAAAAGGTAAATTGAAGTTGTGAACCCTACTGTACACAGTGTATATGGAAGCTAGTGGTCAGAACAGTTATAGAACAATGCTTTTTTTCACTTTTTGTAACAAAATCTGAATACATACAGTATAATTGTCTCTGCATTAAATAAACCAAGGTCGAATTTCGTACTTTCTATAGTGTAGATGTAAAGGTGAATTGAAGTTGTAAACCTTGCTGTCCGCAGTGTACATCTTAGGGTGGAGTGCATCATCAGCAATCATAGTAGAAGTGGAAGATTGAACATGTATGCTACGTGCATTTGATTATTCAACTACATCTATAAGTGATATAAAATATATTTTTGAAGGAAGCATACTAAAGGGATTTTGTGTAGGTTTTGATAGGTGTTATACTTAGTTTGGTTTCCACTGAGTTAGTGGTACCTGAAACAACAAGGTTCTGTGGAGCTTGCGATGATCTGTGTTCCAGGCAGGAGGTACTGATAGTAATGTTTTTTGTCTGGTGAATTCTGGCTTGGTAAGGGCAAGTGGCAATTTTGTGTAGGTTTGAGGGAGGTTACTTCATTTTGTACTGCACTTTATACGTAATGAATGAAGAATCAGTTAAATTATGCCTGAATACGACCATGTAGTGAAGGCAGGAGGCAGCGGTTAGCAAGAGCCCATGACTACGTGACATTGATTACAGCTGCACAATATTGGTAATTTAGTGTGTATGAATGCAGCGATGATAAGTGGTGGATAGAGTTAGTGGCACCTGAAGCAACAAAGTTCTGTGGAGTCTGCAATGATGCATGATCCAAGCAGGATGCACTGGTAGCAAAGTCTTTAAAATCAAGTTTTCTAATAAATATTGGTTGTCCATTCACAGAAGTAAGTTGAAGTATATCTCCAAAAAGTATGATATACTTTCTTCTAAATAAGTCATCTCATTCAATACGGTCATTTGGCGATGATTACTGGTGCACTGAGTTAGTAAAACGTTTGGGGGTGAGCTTGAACTTACCCTGTAATGATACGTGGTCGGGGGGAGGCACAGTAATTGAAGTAATGTCTTTTGTCGATTGAATTCTACATCAATTCTGTTTAAAAGGGACTGTATGTCTCACTGTGACATAAAACTGTTTGCTCTTCTTTGCGATGATTTATGGTGCACTGAGTAAGTAGTATATTTGGCGCTGAGCTTGTACGTTCTCTGCGATAATGAGTGGTAAAGGGGGGACCGCATTCTGACCAATGTCTATTCTTTATTAAATACTGCTTGCAAACTGCTACGTGGTGATGAATTATGGTGCACTGAGTTAGTAGTACGTTTGGGACTGAGCGTGTACGTAAGCTGCGATGATGCGTAGTCTGGGCAGGCCGCACTGAGAGCAATGTTTTTTGCCTACTGAATTCTGCTTTAACAAGGCCACGTGGAGATGACTTATGGTACAGTGAGTTAGTGGTACCTGAAGAACTCAGCGTGCGCTCATCCTGCGGTGATTCGTGGTTCGGGCGGGTCGCACTGGTACAATGTCTCTTGGTTATTGGAATGCGTCATGTGCAATCGCCATTCCACCTGAATCAAGAGCCCTCTTAATATAGATCGAAGGCAGTTGTCAGCACAGATATTGACAAATGTTTTTTTTGTTACAGTTAACAAAATCTGAGGACACAGTACAATTGTCTCTGTCTTAAATAAATGGAGAATGAATTTAATGTTATTTGTAGTGCATTTCCGCTTCGGGTATCAAGTTGTGAACCCTGCTGTCCACAGTGTAGATCAAAGGCACTGCTCGACACAAACATCGATGAATGCTTTTTTGTCACAGTTAACAAAATCTGAGGACACAGTACACTTGTATCTGCCTTAAATAAATCGAGAATGAGTTTAATATTATTTGTAGTGCATTTCCGCTTCTGGTATCAAGTTGTGAACCCTGCTGTCCACAGTGTAGATCAAAGGCACTACTTGACACAAACATCGATGAATGCTTTTTTGTCACAATTAACAAAATCTGAGGACACAGTACAATTGTCTCTGCCTTAAATAAATCGAGACTGAATTCAATGTTGTATGTAGTGCTGATACCCTCCTGGTACCAAGTAGTAAACTCTGTTGATCGCAGTGTACATTTGAAGGCAGTACTTAGTACAGACATTGAGGTACGTTTTTTGTGGCATCCATTAACAAAATTGTCTCTGCCTTACATGAATCAAGTTGTGTCCAATTGTCTCTGCCTTAAATAAATCGAGACTGAATTCAATGTTGTTTGTAGTGCTGATGCGCTTCTGGTATCAAGTGGTAAACTCTGTTGATCGTAGTGTACATTTGAAGGCAGTACTTAGTACAGACAATGAGGAACGTTTTTTGTGGCATCCACTAACAAAATTGTCTCTGCCTTACATAAATCAAGGCTAACTTGAATGCTGTCCGTAGTGTAGATGGAAGGCTGAATTCAAATTGTGAACCCTGCTGTCCGCAGTATAGATCGAAGGCACTACTCGACACAAACATCGACGAATGCTTTTTTGTCACAGTTAACAAAATCTGAGGACACAGTGCAATTGTCTCTGTCTTAAATAAATCGAGACTGAATTCAATGTTTTCTGTAGTGCTGATATGCTCCTCGTACCAAGTAGTATACTCTGTTGATCGCAGTGTACATTTGAAGGCAATACTTAGTAAAAACATTGAGGAAAGTTTTTTGTGGCATCCATTAACAAAATTGTCTCTCCTTACATACATCAAGTTGTGTCCAATTGTCTCTGCCTTAAATAAATTGAGACTAAATTCAATGTTGTTTGTAGTGCTACTCCGCTTCTGGTAACAAGTAGTGAACTCTGTTAATCACAGTGTACATTTGAAGGCAGTACTTAGTAGAAACATTGAGGAACGTTTTTTGTGGCATCCATTAACAAAATTGTCTCTGCCTTACATAAATTAAGTTGTGTCCAATTGTCTCTTGATTTATAAGAATAGAGGCCTGGGAGGGCCACGTGACGCAGCAATAACTGTTTCAATCATGCACGCACGATTTATAAGGATAGAGGCCTGGGAGGGCCACAGGATGCAGTAATAACTATTACAATCATGCAGGCACAATTTATAAGAATAGAGGCCTGGTAGGGCCACGTGACGCAGCAATAACTATTTCAATCATGCACGCACGATTAATAAGAATAGAGGTCTAGGAGGGCCATATGACGCAGCAATAACTATTACAATCACAGGAGGATTAAGAGAAAGCACATTACATTAAGTGCAGCGTCAGACATGCATGATATTTGAAAAAACAGGCCAGGAACGGCCACTCGGCATAGGAATAAATATGAAAGTCAAGGGAGGATTAAGTGATTGGCCGACCACAGAACTAGCATTAAACCTTGCACTATCATTACATGCGAGGAAGCACAGGGCACGTGGAGAAGCTCAAAAATGCAACACAGAAATTCACAAGAATCAATTTCCTGAGCGGGAGAAAACTTACATTAACTTCGGGTATGGCACACACGATTTATAATAATAGAGGCCTGGGAGCGCCAACCGACGCAACAATAACTAATACAATCATGCACGCAGGATTTATAAGAATAGAGGCCGGGGAGGACCACGTGACGCAGCAATAACTAGTACAATCATGCACGTACGATTTATAAGAATAGAGGCCTGGGAGGACCACGTGGCGCAGCATTAACTATTACAATCATGCACCCATGATTTATAAGAATAGAGGCCTGGGAGGGTCACGTGATGCAGCAACAACTATTACAATTATGCACGCACGATTTATAGGAATAGAGGCCTGGGAGGACCACGTGACGCATCAATAACTTTTAAAAACACGGGAGGAATAAGAGAGAGCACATTACATTAAGTTCAGCGTCAGAAGTGGCGCAGCTCAAAAATGCGACACAGAATTATACAACGATGTATGGGAAGCAATACAGTACTCATAGTTACAGTATAGACTATTACAAAAATAATGCAAATTTCTCACCTTGCAAGTACAGGAAAAAGATGAGGTATGCAGTTGATGAACTCGACGAATGAGTTATGCACACTATGAACTGGACGAATGAGGTATGCACTCAAACAATTTCTTATCATCATTATCGAAGGTTCTTCACCCGCTCAGTCCTTGCGGTACCACTAACTCAGTGACCAATGAGGCCACGCATGTGGTAGTGGGCCCACTTGTTCGGTAGTATGGGCCTATATGAAGCTTTCGAAGCACTAGGATGGACCATCACTGCGGATGGGATGGGAGCAACTCTAAAATGGAGTGGAACACGTGCGCCCCGTCTTTTTTATAGGTAGGGTCACGTGTGTAATGACGGATGCGCTGGATGGGTGTGGTGTAGGTGTATTCCAGCCATGAGGGAGAGTGTGTGTGCCGTTCTGACAACTAGACCAGGAACTAAGAAATCACTACAATGGAAATTTAGGCAATGTAGTGTTGTTGTGTTTTCCTGGTAGCGTAAGCGGAGTGGGCTGGCCTGACGTACACGAGTGCAGTGCAAGGCTCTGAAGCATGATCCCGGAGCTATGGGCATGATTCCGTCATGAGCTTAATGAAAAATCATGTGATTCGGGTGTCTGTTTTGTAGTGCTGACGTCACCCGGGTCTTAAAAGTAAATGTGTCATTATATCTGTAAAGTTCCACAACTTGGCCAAGATGGAAGGTACGGGGTATCACTGACTGTATGAGTGGCACCCTCTCTCATCTCCCATGGACTGACCACTTCCTCATTCCACTCACCTGGATCACACGCAAGTGCGCTCCATCCTCCCATCTCCCCCTCAGATCGAGGAACTGGTCCAAACTCTGTCTGGAGAAATGGGCCAGCGATCTTACCAAAACTAGGCCTGTACTCAACAGCGACCCCTCAAAAGGCAACAGCGAATACAACAACTGGATCATGAGTTCGCTAGATTCCATACTACCCCTTCGTACCACCAGATCAAAAAGACACCATAAAACAGCCGCTTGGTACTCGGAAGAGCTTAGAAAGAAAAAACGTACCTGTAAGAGGCTAGAAAGAAAGTGGCCCCTAAGCTACATTGCCACGGACAAAGCCACATACAGAGAGGTCATCAGAGCCTACAAGTCAGCAATAAAACTGACTCAATCAGCCTACTATGAGGATAAAATAATGGCAGCCAAGTGCAAGCCCAAGAAATGTACCGAACGGTAAAAAGTCTCACCACGCTTCCCCTCCCCTCAACCGTTAACCCCATTGAACCCCCACGATGTGACGATCTAGCTGAATTCTTTTTCCTTAAGATAAAAAACATCTATACATCCTTTCCGAACACTGAAGCTGAACCTTCCTCCAAAAGCCCTCCCCCAGCAACAGAAACAGAGGTATCGCCCCATAACACTCTAGCCTACCTCCCACAGCTAAAATCAGTAACACTAGTCTCGCTAATGCGCCAAATAAAATCTGGCTCACCCTGTGATCCTGCGCCACCGAACACACTGATCTCGGCTGGACAGGTTATCCTCCCCACACTACTGGAACTGCTGAACTCCTCGATAATAACCAGCACAGTCCTACTAACGTGGAAACATGCCAGGGTACGCACACTCCTGAAAAAACCTAATCTCGACCCTTGCAACTTCAATAACTATCGACCCATCTCACTACTCCCCTGGGCAAGCAAACTCCTCGAAAAACACATTAATACCTGCCTAACTACGTTTTTCAAGAGCAACCATCTGCTGGATATCACCCAGACTGGCTTCCGTCCCAAGCATGGTACGGAGACGGCCCTGGTAGAGGTTACAGAGGAGGCAAGGCGGATCTTAGATCAGGGAGGAGCAGTGGCAGTGGTCCTCCTTGATCTGAGCGGCGCAGTTGATACGGTGAACCATCAAATCCTCCTCCACCGCCTACTAAGTCTGGGAATATCAGGAGAAGCCCTAGCCTGGCTTAAGTCCTTTTTAAAAGACCGTACTTTCAGTGTCTTCCAAGGAGCCTCAGTCTCCTCAAGCAAGCCTCTGGGGTGTGGGGTGCCACAGGCCTCCTCACTTAGCCCCACGCTTTTTAACGCATACATGAGCCCACTGGCGGAGATTGTCCGTCCGCATGGCATTACGATCGTCACCTATGCGGACGACACTCAGCTAGTGGTCTCCCTTACGCACAAGGACAGCCAGCAATCACAGACCAACCTGATTCCCAGTCTGGAGCAGGTAAAGAGTTGGATGACAAGCTCATGCCTAAAGCTTAACGGGGACAAGACCGAGCTGATGCTCCTCGGCCCTCTGGTTCCCTCCACCCTAGAGCTTCTGTGGCCCCCCAGCCTAGGTGACCCCCCTGCACCCAAAGACAACATAAAGAGTCTTGGGAGTATGGCTAGACAAATCCCTGACAATTAACACGCAAGTCACTAAATTGTCAGCAACATGCTTTGGTCTGATTAGACAGATGAAAAAAATCCTGCCACTCCTCCCTTTGGAGGCAAAACAGGTAGTCATCCAGGGCCTAATCCAGTCTTGTATAGACTACAGCAACGCCCTGTATTTGGGGGCTCCAGAATGCTGCCTAAACAAACTTCAGCGGATCCAGAACTGCGCTGCACGCACCCTTCTTGGAATTCCCCGCAGAACCCTATAGGGCCTGGTCTGAAATCTCAGCACTGGCTCCCTGTTAGGGAGAGGATTAAATTCAAGGCCATGTGCATCACCCACCAAGCCTTCTGGAAATCTGGGTCGGCGATCAATCACTCCTTGATCACCCCCTACCATCCCAAAAAAGAACTCCGTTCATCGAAAGCCTTTCTAACTGTTGTCCCACAGATACAAAGAGCCAGATCAGGAGGCCACTGCTTTTCCTATAACGCATCTAAGTTATGGAACTCTCTCCCCCTCCATCTAAGGTCCAACCCTAACCTACTCACCTTTCGCAAATAACTGAAAACCTTTCTTTTTTAGCCAAAAAATTGTCTAAATAAACTCACCCCACCAGCGATTCACCCCAGCAGAAGTTTCCTTTACCTACCAGCGCCTGGACACCTCAGGGCAGCTGTTGCGCTATATAAAACCCCTTTCAATTCAATTCAATTCAATTCAATTAAAAATAAATAATGCATTGATTCAGACTTCAATTGTGTAATAATGTAGGGCAGATTGGGCACAATACACAGAAACATAAACAGCAGATGAGGATTTAGTATGCCCATTTCCTGTGTGTGTTCTTTCTACTTCATCTCCACTCCCTTGCACTCAGTCCACTTAGCCTAATAGTGTTGCCTAACATATTGTTAGCAAAACACGGTTTTGATAGATTGTAGATTCTTTTCTGTGCGCCATTGTGATATCATTGTACACTTGGCTTGACATCAGACTATCTTTTCTAACATGATAAAGTGGAGTGAGTGTGAAATGGCATTCTTTCATGAATAATAATGCTGCAATTGTCATACAATTCTCATACGAGATAAATAGCTGTTTCTTTAATGTATGTGCGTGAATCCACGAATTCTTAACAAATTATAGGAAATGCTGATTGGCGCCTGGCAGAGCTGTTGTTCTTTGGCTTTTTCACCCTTTTTCTGTATTCTTTATAGTGATGTGTGTGTGCGTGCGCTGCTTCCCTTTACTAGTGTTTACTTCTATTGAAGCCTACAAATCTGCTTGATCATTAGGAGCCATGCAGTCTACCAGTTAGAGATGATTGATGGGCAGATTCTGAGTTCATAAGATAGTAAATGTTCTCGAAGCTAATAGTAGAGAGATGTTACTTGCAGGATCTTCAGTTGTAGACCCTTTTTAGTTGACATCTGTGTCTACCAGGCACATGCATCAATATTGCATTTTGCGATTCCTTAATTGTGAAAAATAAGGATTCCCAATTAAGGAATTGCAAAATGCAATGCATCAAGAAATCGCTATAAAAATAGCGATTTCTTAAAATTCCTTAATTGCGATTCTCTAATTGAGAATCGCAATTAAGGAATACTTCCCCATCCATTCCTATGGGCCTAGAGGCCCATAGGAATGAATGGAAAGACATTCTTAGTTTGCAATTCACCATTGAAAATTCGCAAATTAAGAATGCAATTTCAAGGGTGCAGGGGTGTCCAAAGGACACCCTGTTGCACCCCTGAAATCTTCTTAAGAGAACATTTTGCACACTCACATGCCCCAAGGGCATGTGTGTGGGTAAAAAGGAACTTTGAAAACTGCACTTTAGTGCAGTTTTCAAAGTTTTCGCAAATTACCATGAAGGTCAACTTCATGGTAATTTGCTTCCCTTATTTACGAATTCGCAAATTTTAAAAGTTTGATGCATTGCATTTAAGGAATCTTAATTTGAGATTCCTTAAATGCAATCGCAATTTAAGAAATCGCAATTTTGCGATTTCTTAAATTGCGAAACTTACTAAAATGTTCATGCATCCCAAAAATGGAAATTGCATTCGCAAACTGCGGAATTTTGCGATTCGCACCGTTTGCGAATGCAATTTCCTTTGATGCATGTGGCTGTACATGCCTCTGATCGACTTTTCGGTAGACATGCAAAATGACACGTGTACAACGACTGAAAATATTTACATCATTTGTGAGAAATGGTCCCACGTGTCGAAACCCTATTTTAGTTTGAGTTTATTGTATTTTATGAGTCACGTGCATCCGGCCTGAAAAAATGGGCACCCATTACAGGGCCAAGAGATGCCATCGAAAGGGACAGGAGGAGAACAAGACTGATCAAACACCTTTGCTGAGCCTTTTCTTCAGTAAGGAATGATTTCAGCACAAGTAGTCATTGGCTGACGATTTAAGGGATATTTCTGGCTCAGTTGTTTCATTAGGCCGTATCTCTTTTGGTGTATTCTCATTTGCGCAGTTTATGTGTTTCTGACTCATGTTATTCTTGCAGCAAAAAAGATTCACCCCGATGAGTCACCAATCTCTATTATGTTTATAGAGCACTTCAGCGGTGTCACCAGTTTGTGACTGCAGTTATCTACGCTAAATTATGGAGTAACTCTGACATTTGTGGCAGGGGATGTGATTAAACCAGCGTAACGTGTCACCTACGCGTATGTTAGTTAATTTTATTATGTGTTGCGGCCCTGCTTTTTAAATCACTCCTAGGTTTTTATTATATCTTAGCAATTTTAATTTCAGCTTCTTAGTATGAACTTTAGCCGTCTACTGCTCAAGAATAGCATCAGTTGTTAATTCCTGGCATTCAGTAAACCACTATACGGTTACATTCTGTTTAGTTTAATTTCACCTTTGAATAAATACACGAAATGAACCAGGAGCTCTGTTAAAATGTTCCAAATCTCCTTCAATACTCTCACAACGTCAACTCCTAAGGCCTCATTTATGGCATTTTAGCATAGTGCAGCAATGCCCTATGCCAAAGTGAAAGGCCCTATGCCAAAGTGAAAGGGCAGGAATGCATTGTATTTAAGCAATACAGTGCATTCCTGTACTTAGTGTCTGGTCCGAAGCCGTATTGGCAGCCTAGCGCCAACGTATGGTTAGGATCCCTCTGTTGCAGGAAGGATTGCTTTTGTAATGGAAGGGGTACCTTTGGGCCCAAAAACAATCCTATGAGGCAGTTTCCTCTTTCTATGGGTGCTTTAGAATGGGAGCACCCTCCGCAACGCCCACGGAACGCTTCCTGGGCATAGAGTAAGGCAAAGTAGTGATTTGCGCTGTGTCGCTTTACTCATGATTTATGAGGCTACACAAAACTAAGGGGAGTTTGTGGAGTTTTGCCAACTCCGCGCTCCATTTTGAGTATATTGTCTTGCATCTGCTTTATGCATTTACATTGTCAATTAGGCTGGTGCAATATTACAGAATTGTAATATCTGAAAAAATGTATCCTTACTTGTTGACATGAAAAATAATAATAGTAGAAGTAATCCCAATGACAATATGGTTCTTTATTTTTAATTTCCATTTGGAATGGCTTCTAAATGTTAATTTATTTGGGACTTGAGGAATTGACATTGCACCAATCTAAAGACAACACTATAGCCCATGACTTCTTTCTTCAAGGCAAAAGTGTTGAATCCATACTCTAGTATCCGTTAGCAAAAAACTAGGCATGGTTGCTTCCAGGAAGCACCTTCTCTCCTCTCTGAGATGTTCACTCTGGCATTAGACTTAGGCTGACCACCAAATCTGGTGAAGCTTATGGGTTACTATTTTTACTCTTGTTATATTTATTTTATCCTGTTCCTTCCCACATCAGTATCGCCTTTCTTGAGCTTCATATGTTGATTATTTAGACAAAAGTAGAAAATATAGAATGCATCATTATTTTTACAACATTCTCATCACCTGCTTAAAACATATCCACAGTATTTAATCTGAGTTGATCTTTCTGTTTTAAATACTTGTTGCTGAGTTGTGAACAAGGCTTAATGAAAACTGAAAGCTCGAGTTATTATTATTAAAAGAGTATGGTTTTACAGAATGAAAATAATTAACAGAACTACTGCCTACTTTCTGCTAATTGTTTATTCTGAAAGATTAGACAATGTATCGATAATTTTAGATAAGCTAAGGACGAAGAAAGAAAGAAATGAGAGGAACTGTGTACCAGGAGACTAGGATGAGACGGGCCAACCCACCTACTTCTACTAGAGGCTAATTTAAGGCACACTCAGCCTCTGCTTTCTGAGCTTATCAGCCTTCCTGGTCAGATGAAAAGAGCAGACAACACTGTTGTACTGAAAATTATTTTCATTGTTCAAAACAGTTATGCAGGTGTGAACCTTTGTTGAAACTCAAATGAGGCTTTTCTGTTGGGGCTGAGTTTAGTTTAGCAAGCTATAAAACGAGGCTGAGATTGATATCAAATCACACATTCAATTTGTTGGAATGTTGTCAGCTCTTGAGTTTGACTTTGAGTTTAAAGTATTTATAGAGTGCACGTTCACCAGGCGGTTTCATGGCGCTGTGGTGTACTGAGCCCCGGAGGACAGGAAGATCAGGAAGGAGGCGGAGAATAAGACAGTTATAATGGGAAGGCTAGTGAGCAAAGGAAGGTTTTAGCGCGTTTCGGAAGTGTAAATATTGAGTGGAAGATCTGAGGTGGGCAGGGAGAGAGTTCCAAAAGGCAGGGGCAAGTGTGGAAAAAATTTTGCCCCCCCACTTTTTGCACCTAAAGCGGGGAACTGTCAACAGTTGTTGGGAGGATGAGCGTAGTTCCCTGACGGGGGCGTAGGCTTTGATTTCCGAGGAGATGAAAGCAGGGGCTGCGCCGACCCGGGCCTGAAAAGTGATACATCCCATCTTGAACTGAGCTCCTTCTCGGATAGGGAGCCAGCGGCATGGGGGAATTTGGCCAAGTTGTAAACCAGGCGGGCAGCCTGGTTTTGGACCAGCTGTAATCGCCGCATACTGTAAGCGGGCATGCCACAGTATAGAGCTTTGCCATAGTCTAGGCGAGAGATTACCATCGCCAGGACAAGGAGTTTTAAGGCAGAGAAAGAAAAGAAACTGGAAACTTTACGGATGGTGCGGGGGGAGAGAAAAGAAGAGGACACCACTAGACTGACCTGGGAGTGCAGAGTGAGTTGGTCGTTCAACTTAATCCCAAGTGTTTTCACGGAGGAAGATGGAGAAGGGGGGGCCTAGAGATGGGGGCCAGAAGAGAGAGGTCCAGGGACTGGAGCAACCACCTGTCAAAACCAGCTCAGTTTTGTCTGGGTTTAACTTCAGGTGGTTGTAATTCATCCAGTCCCGGATAAAGATCATAACAGACTGGAACTTCACCATGGACTCAGGGGGTGGGGACAGAGTAAAAATAAGCTAAAGGTCATCCGCATAGTTGTAGACGGAGACCTCCATTTGCTGAAGGGCGAAAATGAGAGGGGCAATGTACAAATTAAATAAAAGAGGGGAAAGGGAGGAACCCTGAGGGATCCCACAATGTACTTTCCATAGGTCCGCCGAGAAGTCACCCACGCGCACTGCCTGGTTGCGGTCCCTCAGGAAGGAGGACAACCAGACCAAGGCCGAGCCTCCAACCCACGCCGCTCTGACACGAGAAAGTAAGATGGAATAATCAACCGTGTCAAAGGCGGCGGAGAGGTCGAGGAGGACCAGGGCCTGGGGGTGGTTAGTGTCCATGCCCTCTCTGACGGTGTCGAAGACCGATAGCACCATGGACTCCGTGGAGTGTGCGGGGCGGAAACCAGCCTGACGGGGGGCTAACACCCCGTTCTCCTCCACAAAGGTACTGAGCTCTCTGGTCACGTGGCGCTCCAATACCTTCCCCAGAAAGGGCAATAATGAGATGGGGCGGTAGTTGACAAGAGCGGAGGGGTAAGCGCCTGGTTTTTTGAGGATAGGGACAATGATGGCCGATTTTAGAGGTTGAATAACAATGCCCTGGGACAGTGAGCAGTTGAGAAATTTAAGAGGGGGCTGCACACAAACCGAGTAGATGTGCCTAAAGATGTGGGCAGGGCAGGGGTCTAGAGGGGAGCCTGATTTGACCATAGAAAGGAGGGAGAGAAAAGCCTCTTCTGTCAGAAGGGGGAAGGAGTCAAGGCGTGCCCCGACTGACGGACACTGGGGGTCGACAAAGGAAGGGGGGGAGGGATGTTTGTTTTAATGTTTGAGATTTTGTCCAGAAAATAAGTGTTAAGGCAGTCGCATAATTCCTGGGAAGGGGAGGGTTTAAGGGTAGCTCTGTCGGAGTAGGCAAGGTCGTGAACAATGGAGAAAATTTCTCGAGGCTGATTTTCAACAGCCAGGATTATTGAGGAGAAGTAGGCAGTCTTTGTAGCCAAAATATATTTGTATGTATTGAGACAGGAGGATGGTATACTGGGTTTTGAGGTTGGGGCAGTAGTCTCGCCTCCAGGCCCGCTCGGCATGGCGCACAGTGAGCTATAAGGCCTTCAGTTCCTCATTGAACCAACGGTTCGCGTCGTTCACACGTCTGGAGGACACCCGCCTGAGGGGAGCGACAGAGTCGCAACCTGACAAGAGCCAGGAGTTAATAGAGTCGGCTTGTGCGGAAGATGACAGACCGTGAAGATCCGGACAGGATGCAGAGAGTGTGGCGGACAGAGAGGCCACATCCACCTGGCTCCAAGAGCACGCCCAGATGTTTTTGGGAAGAGAGGGCGTAGTGACTGGGCTAAGGTGTAGGGAGAAGGACATCAAGAAGTGATCGGACCAGGTGCAGGGGGAGATGGGAGGCTATAGGACAATTATGGGACCAAATCTGATCAAGGATGTGGCCCTGAATGTGAGTGGGGGTGTGAACGTGGGAGTCAAAGTGGAGGGAGCGAAGGGTATCCGAGAATTCTTTAGCGGTCGAGCATTCTGCGGGGTCAGAGGGCCAAAAGTTAAAATCTCCTAATACCAAGATGGAGGAGTTGTTGACCGCTAAAGTGGCCACTAGATCTTGGAAACCGGAGAGAAAAAGTTGAGAGGGGGGACGGTACATAAGCAAGCAGGTAAGCTGGACTCTAAAAGACGGTGAGCGGACAACTAAAAAGTCTGATGATCCAATGGAGGAAAAGGTTAGAGGCTGAAAGGAGAATTCTCTACGGGCGATCAGAGCGACGCCGCCGCCCGATTTGCCGGAGGGTCGGTCGGCTCGCAGAGCATAATATGAGGCAGGAAGGGCAGCTAACAGAGAAGGAAAGGAGTTGTCACAAATCCAAGTCTCTGTAAGAAATAAGAGATCCGGTTTGTGCGAGTCCAATAAGACGAAAAGTTTGTGACAGTGCTTAACTGCTGACCTGGTGTTAAGATAATAAACGGATAAGGTAGTAGGCACAGGAGGAGCAGGGGGGTCGGGAGATGGGCTGGGGGGGACGGGGAAGGGAGGGTAAGGACGGGAGAGAAGGGAGAGGGCACGAAGCTGTCAATCCCAGTCTGCCAATGTGAAAAATCACAGGGTCATCCAAAGGCCACCGGCCTTGGAGGTTGAAAGCTGCGCAGGAGAGTATTGTGCAATCTGGGCATGGTTGAGAGCCCCTAGGCCCAGCCGGCCGCGGACGGGCGCAGACGGACTTACCTTTAGCGTGCCTTCGGCGCACAGACGGCGCGCCCGCTGCGCTCGTCCGCTGCGTGTCTGGAAGATACACATGATTTACGGATAGGTAGGGCAACGACTGGGGGGTGTGGCCTCAGAAAAAGGTGCGTGGCCTCCGGGCTCGCCGGAATGGCGGCAAGAAGTGTTTTCAATGCAGGTGCCGCGGCAGCGCTAAATCCGCTGCGCGAACTAATCAGGAGCGAAGTGGGTGAGTTTTTAAAAACAAATATTCAACAAGTGACATTCAAATAAGAATAAAATCAGGTCTCGCTCCCGGCTTCCGCCTCAGAAGCTCAGTGCTTTTCTAATGAAGGCGCTTGCAATCAGCGTCTACTTGTAGGACTTGGCGGGGGCGTGGCCTCGGAAAAAGGGGCGTGGCCTCCAGGCTCGCCAGAATGGCGTCAAGAAGTGTTTTCAATTCAGGTGACACGGCAGTGCTAAATCCGCTGTGCGAACTAATCAGGAGCGAAGTGGGTGAGTTTTTAAAAACAAATATTCAACAAGTGACATTCAAATAAGATTAAAATCAGGTCTCGCTCCCGGCTTCCGCCTCAGGAGCTCAGTGCTTTTCTAATGAAGGCGCTTGCAATCAGCCTCTACTTGTAGGACTCGGCGGGGGGCGTGGCCTCGGAAAAAGGGACGTGGCCTCCGGGCTCGCCGGAATGGCGGCAAGAATTGTTATGAATTCAGGTGCAGCGGCAGCGCTAAATCCGCTGCGCAAACTAATCAGGAGCGAAGTGGGTGAGTTTTTAAAAACAAATATTCAACAAGTGACATTCAAATTAAATTTAAATCAGGTCTCGCTCCTGGCTTCCACCTCAGGAGCTCAGTGTTATTCTAATGAAGGAGCTTGCAATCAGCTTCTACTTGTAGGACTCGGTGGGGGGGCCGTGGCCTCAGAAAAAGGGGCGTGGCCTCTGGGCTCGCCGGAATGGCGGCAAGAAGTGTTTTCAATTCAGGTGCCACGGCAGCACTAAATCCGCTGCGCGAACTAATCAGGAGCGAAGTGGGTGAGTTTTTAAAAACAAATATTCAACAAGTGACATTCAAATAAGATTAAAATCAGGTCTCGTTCCCGGCTTCCGCCTCAGGAGCTTAGTGCTTTTCACACTTTTGGTAAACATTACAACTACTACTTTATGTATTATTATTATAGTCATTTCCCACATTGTATGCACTGGGATAAACTTTTCTTTTCAAAATAAATATTCAAAATATATTGATTGTTTCACAGTGTTCTGGAATGTGCCTTCCTTTGTTTCTTTTCTTGGCAAGGGGAGATTAAATGATTTGCCTAAAATCAAAGGCTATTGACCTGACGCCAGGACTCAAACTTGATTCCCCAATGCCAAAGTTGGCTGCTCTCGCCATAATGCCACATGAATGTGCCTTTCCATCCACTAATCATCCCTATTTCAAAGAGTTATTGTTCACCAAAATGAATCTCATTCAAATACTTCTCAGAGGGCAGTTGGGTTGTTGAAGTACAACTGGCCTTTTGTTTTGATCTGCCACACTGACACTGACAAAGTTCCTAAGGGCCAGGGAGGTCCAGAGGTTGTACTTCCCATGACATTTTCTGCAGGATCCGGAAAACATATCACTCTGTCCTGCCAACCACAAGTGAGAATCTTGCAAGTCTTCAGTTACCATTAGGATTGCTTGCCTACTCCACAGAGACAGGTTTAAGGTGCAAACATCCACAAGACGTGTACTGTACTTCCTACAGTTCAGCATTTTATGTGTGTTGTTCATGTGGATAAACACACTCCTCAGGTTTTTTATATGAATGGAGAGGGAGGTATCCTTACTCAAATAGTTGCCACATAGTGTCAAAACGGAAAATTCGGGTCCCAGCCCACAACGCGGCAATGGCTAAAAGAGAAACACCTTCCCTGTTGTCTTACTTGCTTGGAGTACATGTAAGAGTGCTGAGCCTGGATATGCAAGGATGGTATGAAAGTTATGTTGCAGTATGTATGAGTGAGTGCAGAATGGGGCTTCCAAGTGTCTTTCTTGTAGTATGTATTGTATTTTTTGTTTAGTCTGTGTTAAACGGATGCTACAATTCAAATATTGGTGTGTTGATACAATATTGTAAAGTCAATGGATTTATGAAAATAATATATGTCTTGATGATACAAAGTAGAATACAAATCACGAAATACTTTAAAAATAAAAAAATTGTTTTCATATGGAGGGGCAGATTTACAAGCCCCTTGTGTGACTTTTGTGTCGCAGCTGCGTCACTTTTGTGACGCAGCCGCAGCCTAAATGTTGCAGCCCATTTACAATATGACGCATCTAGGGAGATGCGTCACGTTGTAAAACCCTGCGTCACATTATACCTGCGTCAGGTATAATGTATGCAGGGTGGGCGTTCCCACGTAAAAATTCATGTAGAAATGATGCATTTAAGTCTACAAGATTTCACTGAATCACTCTACACCTTCACTGCATCAAAAACCCTATGCCGGCTCAGACCAGGGGTAAGGAATGATGCAGGGCTTTTTGACTGGGGTTCACCCACCTATTGTGACGCATTGCTGGAGTTGCGTCACTTTCATGAGCAACTCCAGCAATGCGTCACTTTTGCGCCAACAGATGTGTCAGAATTTCTGACGCATGTGTTAATCCTTGCGCCATAGAGCACTGTGTTATAAATACAGCGCATCCATAGTGGTGCAAGGACATTCAGCGCTGACGTAAGGAAACTGACGCATCTATGCAGATGTGTCAGTGCCTTGTAAATCTGCCCCAAAGTATATATGTAGTGTAGTATTTTTATAGTCTGAACACATGGTACTATTCACACATAACAGAGGAAAATACAAGTCAAGTGGGATTTCTCATTTGTTTAAACAAAACACTTTAAAGTGAGCAACATTTCCAGGAGCAGACCAAGTAACCAACACTGACTTAAGGACAATGTTCCAGGCAAAAAAAAATCAAAACTAATGGTGTTAAATGGCTATGAAATTCAATTTGCTAATGATCACTGCAACAATTCAGTTTACTGAAGAGCATCTCAACTCATTCAAAATTAAGTTCACACACGTAAACATTGAGGTTTTTTGCCATTTACGGGGACTATTTGAAACATTGAGAACATCTATAAAATAAAATATTACCATAAACTTTGCATCTGTTTTTTAGATAGTTGGTGATGGCAGTTCTTTAATGTCTGTGGATAATGTAAAACCTACTTCTCACTACTGCAGTAAGCCTTGAATGTTCATCCCAACTACACTTTGTGAGTTAAGAGCATTTAACCCTTTCGATGCTCAAGACGTAACGGTTCCGTCATGAGCATCGGTTGGGCTGTGCTCATGACGGAACCGTTCCGTCATGACCACACCCATTTTCATTGGGCCCCAGCACCGGCGGTAAATCGTGGCAGCACGGATGAGGTTAAAGGAATATGATGGATATGCAAGTGAAGTGAAAGGGCACTGCACAATTAACAGTCAACACAGTTTCCACCTCGGATGCATCTCAGTAACTACTGATTTAGCAGGTGCTCGGGAAAATATTTCCCAGCATGCTCTTTATTGTTTACTGGTTTCTGACTTGTACGTTCCATGTAAAATGGCTCTGAAAGTCTTAAGTCTATCATCGTTTATACTACATACTCCTGATGGAGCAAGGTTTCATAAGTACAGAATCTTGCTTGTATTCAATCCTCTCGAAATAACATGTAACTAAGTAACCAAAATGTTTTGTGATTACTAAAAACTGCATTACACAAGATTTCCAGTATCTAGGGGAAGCTTACCTATGTGCTTTTACTAATAGTACCCCGAGTGTCCTAATATGGCCACCGAAAATGCGGGAATCTTTCTGCGCATGCGTCTGCTACATCTACGTAGTGGGACGTATCTTTGCTTTTGGTGGGAACTCTTTGCAGCTGCGCGCTAGTGCCAAAGATGGCCGCTTCCTGCTTCACATACTAATGCACATGCACTTGCTCAAACTAAAAAAAAATTCTGCCTAACTATTAATGCTATAGTTAAAATAAAGTAATGGGGTTAGAGTAGAGATACGTGGTATACAGTGCATTAATTTATTTTTGTATTCTAATGCATCTCTCCTTGACTTCATTGATAGCTCGTATTTGGGCCTGAAGGGTGTTGCAAACTCCATTTTGAATCTGCTGATCATGTGCAGATGACATCGAGACCCTCACAGCTTTGACATTGAATTGTTGCCAGTTCCCATCTTATTTGCTACAATCGTGGGAAACTTACCTCGTCACCCGGAGCAAGAGGACGAGAAAGCACAGAACGTTATACATTGTATATGATTTGAAGCAAATATTGCTGGGTGGAATAAAAAGCATGGGAAAGTAAATTATGGGCGTGAACATTGATCATCTATATCGAATAGAAATGATCTCATACTGGTATGGTGTGATGACCTCTCTTCGACTTTCTGACCAATCAAATAAAGGGAATACACGAATTTGCAACATTGGAAGGTGGTACACTCACTGAAATAGTATAACTAAGGTATGCTTAGTCAGTTAGATTGTTCGACTTGACACAGACATGTCACTAACCCAACGTATGCTGAAGGAGAATCGAGAGCAGAGTGCTGGTCGAGCACTTTGAAAGAAGAATCAGGAATAATTGCTGAGGGAGAACAATCGATCTGCCCAGTCGGGGTGTGAGAGTAGCCGTGTAGAGGGGTGTGACGATGGCGTTGCACTTAGCGGAGGTTGCCTGTCCTATCCTGCACCTGTTCTGTCCTGTTGGCACATGATTAGTCGGGAGCCCTTTTTCTTGTCAAAGCCCATGGCCAGGGTTGGTCTTCACACCATTCTAGGTAAATATAATCCGTGTGGTATGTCCTTGTACCATTTTCTCATTTCACCAGGTACCAATGTCTAAAGGCATTTTCTAAAAGTCCTGCAATATTTATGTTTTATTGATTGTTTTCTTACTTGCAAAGTCCTTAATTTCACTACTGTGGCCTCTGACTCACAAAATATTGCATAGATAAAGTGTTTAAAACTTTCTAGAGTCTGTGGTTTATTTTTCATAAGGTAAATGTTATTCTCTACCTATTATTCTAACTCCCTTGATCCTTAGATTTAGGGTTTAGAGAACAAGGGACAAGGATTGGTAAGTCATGGTGTACAGGTATAAGTCCTAAGGTGACTAAAACTCTGATAGATAGGAAGTTAAGTTGGATTACTAGTTCAAAGTGTGAATGTTTATGGGCCCAGGTGAGTACGATTAACTGGACTGGTAATCCCCGCGCCATCACTCCATCATTTAAAAATGCCTCATGTCAAGTCAGTAGTACCTCTGCCTTCACTACAAGCAATACATTGTAGTACACATGATTAAAAGCTCCTGGAGCCTAGAATGGCTCTATACTTTTTGACTACTGGGCTGCTATATTTATTACATTCATCACATTTAAATTTGCTTTAAAGCTTTGAAGGTTACCCAAATTGAATTATTCCTTGCTATATTTATTTATTATTTCATTGAAATGCAAACTTTATTATCTATTTCAGTATTTTTTGTGGCTTCTGGAAATAGTATTTTATGCTTTTTTCAGGCAACGTATAAATCCTACCTTTTTCAAATTAGAAAATGTCCCTAATCGCACTGAAAAATAGTAATATTTAAAATATTCAAAAATATGGCGAATTTATTATTTAGAAAAATAATCTCCACAAAATCACATTCTAGACAGATGTTATTTAATTAGTGTGAAAAAAAAGAAAATGTGAGATCACATGTAAATTATGTATAATATTTCGTTGTAAAGAAAACAGAAGGTATGCAATTAACGTTTGAAAACGTGAATATTAGTTATAGAATGCAATTCTATGAGTTCAGCAATGTCTTCGCAATACTAATGCGGTAATGAAAAGAACTGATTAATAATAAACAGCACAGGGAATAAACAAACTAAAAGCTTTAATTAAAATGAATGTAATCACTTCACCGAGTGTCATATCTGCCCAATGCGCTGTGGTGCTAGAATGTGTGTATGAGATCTGGTTCTTGATAATTGATGTATCTGATCAACCATATGCTGAATGTTAAACAAGCATAATATTTTGAAATGCATTGATCGCTCTGACTCCTGCCTTCACCATATTGAAATTTACAAATACATTTATATTGAACACCTTAGAATGTGTGGTGCCAAAGCTGCCTTTTGACTATGTATCTCTTGGATTTCATGTTATTCTGGGCTTTTCATGTGTTTTACCAACAATGAGTGTATTATGTGAGTTGTTTTCAGTGGCAGTTTAAATTTCGCTGGTCAACACTTTCACAGAAGACAGGGATGAAGAAATGTGCTGTTAGTACATTAACACTCATCAGAGACAAATAAGAATCCATGAACAAAGGCATTAAATATTGGGTTGGGCGGTACAGTTCCACATATATTTCAATAATCTTACAGGCTCCAAGTGACCCTGTTGCCTAGAAATAAATACTCACTAACGCAGCACAAAAAGAAACTGTAATAAAATTACGCTGCGTGGTACAGAACATAAAATTCCAAATTCAATAACTTAAAAATAGAATTATGTGCGGGAACTTTCAGCTACTTCTATTTCAAGAATCATGAAACCTCAACTCCCAAAGAACTCATAACAAAAACATGAGTCGGCAAAGCCAAAAATACAAAAGGACTGGCTTTTGATTAGTGCAAGTGTTGGTAATCAATTGTGTACGTTGATTCTAAAATCCATGACAGAAACTCATCCTGAGCTTCAAGAAATACATATTGGGGGGAAGGGTCCCTTTGCAGAAAAACTTTTAAAAAACAGTAGAAATAGGTTGTACCCTCAAAGAAGAGAGTTATGAAAAGTAGTCAGGAGATGAAGTTATATTGTAAGCTGTAAAATTAAAAAGACACCGCAACCAAACAATACATAATATAATTTGCTTCCCTTAAAAAAGCCTATGTGCAAATTTTTACTTTGCAAACTCGGGCCTCATTTATGAAAAGTGTTGCATCGCTTGTTGAAAAGAGTGATGCAACACTTTCTATTGCCCCCTCCTTGCTACAACATTGAATCCTGACGTATCTGTTGGTGCAGTAATGACGCACTGCTGAAGTGTTTAGGAAAACAGACGTAACTCCAGCAATGTGGCATTACACATGGGGTGAGTCCCATGTGAAAGGCCCTGCGTCAGACATTACGCCTGCTTTACTTGTGGAAAGACTCCCCCTTTCCACACCAATGACGAATAGTGAAACATCTGAAGAACTGGTCGGAAAACTGTTCTTCAAGTGTGTAACACATGCACAGTGCTTGTAGCTTCTTACAACCACAAGATGGCGGGACGCAGTGTACACTGCACGGGAGGCTCAAGGCGCAAGCGTGCCCCAAAAACTTTCAGTGTAGTTGTCCAGGAACTGAGGAGGATCGTCACAATGAGGAGGTAAATAGGAATGGAGACCGAGCGACAGAAGCTCGAGGTAAGGAAATGCCTCGCAGAATGTTTGAATGTCGCAAACCAATAACGGTCACTATACCATTGTACTACAAAGCAGGCAAAGGGTTGCTTGCTAGTAGAATAAAAAATGTGCATAACAAAGTCTTGTCTGACATCCGATAGATGGTAGAAGCTTGCCACTCACACTGCCTCCAGCACAGCACAAATAATCCAAATATTGGAGTTTCATGGAGAGCAGGATACAACTGACGACAAAAAAACTAGAGATCTATGTGGCAAAGGGTGCACACACCAACAAAAGCCCCTGTAAAGTTTCTGCCCAGTAAATAGGTGAAAGGGGATATATGTGCAAAAGCCACGAGGGGGATGATTGACACCGTCCTAAACAAATGGCACCACAGCACAACAACGCTCCTCTTGTGTGCTATTGACACTCGAGCATATACAACATGGCACAGCAGGCAAATTCCCACAACCTGGCTGGCAGGAGAACACATAGATAAACACCAGAAATGTACTGGCACTTAGCTTGTCAATTGGTCCACTCCAATCAGTGAATGAAGAAACGAAGCAGGATCCTGGCACGCCCCAGTCGGGCCGACCGGTATCTTTGTCACTGGTGGGGCTCAGGACTGCCTGGTAGCTGTGTCCTACTTAGTTACAAGAGGAGCTTCTTCTACTTATGCTTCTTCAGTTTCCAGTTACTTTAGGCTTCATAGTTCAAGTCCATTCAGGTAGAATACGCAGGCACTTTTAATTAAAAATCGTCGCCAAAATGTGGTGAATGATAGCAGGTCTGGCCCATGTAGTTACCATGTAAGTTTATTCAGGATAAGATATTACAACATAGAGACCCACCAAGAGCAGCCTTCCTGCTGCTCAGCTCACCCACCAACTGACTCACACCCTCACCAACATTCCACTCACCAACATTCTCTCACCACAGTCAAACTGGCTGACCAGCAGGTATAACATGGTCCTACTGGCATTATATAAAGTGTACAGCTCTCTTTTTTCATGGATTTCTCTTTTCTTTCTACAGGAAAAAAGTTGCCCAGTAGGACGGCTGCTATTTGACAGATCTAGAGCCTCTTGGGCAATCATTCACACTATATCTTTACAGCAGATTTATCCAGTTCCTTTTCAACGCATACACTTTATAGCAAAGTAAGACCTCCAATTTTTTGTTCTCCAGTTTTTCCATTGACATAACGGAATCAGTGTTTTCCCAAGGCCAACCTCTTTTGGCCCAAATAGGATAAACGCATAATTTCCCTTCTTTTACAAGAATCTGCTATTATTGCTCTGATCCAGAACTTGTGAAGTTTAGTGCCAGGTGATAGTATTTATAATCTTTCTAAGTCCTTGGCATTTGAGTTACCAGGATGGACCTTTGTCTATCTTCTGAACTTTTCTTCACAAGTTGCTATCTCCACCATCTTTCTTCGGGTACCTTCGATGTCGTTGAAGCTTAATTAAAATGTCTCTCCGGAGTATTATACCATTTGCACAGGTTAACTTGTCTATTGGAAATACTCTATGAGGTAATTATCTGTGCATCCCAATGGGTAAATAAGTACAAATTGAAAAAGGCGTGCCCTAATATTCTTGTTTCAGATCGAAAATGTGTCTTGCACTCATCACTAGAATGTATGTATTTATTTAGCATTTCCCTTGTCAGCCACCAATTTTACAACAGAGTAGACAGAACTCAATATTCAGTGACTTCAGTTTAAGCCATCAGCGCTTGTGGTCTACAATTCATGGGTTTATTTTCGAAATAGTCCAACAATGCATCAGTCAATGGTTACCATTTATGTACTGATCTCAGATTGATTTGGCACCAGAAACCATTCATCCATTCATATTGTCACATTCTTCAAAACCATCTTTGAGAAAATCTTTCCAGTAGCAATCACAGGAAGTGGGCGTTCCTAACTTACTTGGTATTGGGGTTCATGTTCGTCCTTTTCCTGGATTTTGAAACTTTCACCTTCACCACAAAAGTAAACAAATCACACTCAAATCTTCACCACACACAGTGGACTCTTCTTGAGGAGTAAGTAAGCCACTCTCTTTAGCACGGGCGCATGACAGTGTCTGCCATTTAAATGCCTCTTCCATGTTCTGCATTGTAAAAATAGCTTTCAGTCTCTTTCATGCAGAGATTTTTCAGGAGTGTCCCACCTTCTTTTCACTCCACCGCTTTTATGGCCTCCTTCGGAGGGTTCCAACTTTTTCAGAGATAAATATTTGTGTTATTTATACCTTCTATTGCATGTGTGCTCCCCACGTCTCCTCCATGTTACCTTATACATTTTTTCCTCCATCTTCATTCAAAGTTATCCTTCTTATCTTACAGAATAATTGTACCTATTTGATGTTCACTCCTAATCCTAAGAATAGATTCTTGCATCTCATCTCTCAACAAATTATTGCAGTCTGCCAATGACATTTTACTGGGTATTATCTTCTTTATACCATCCAGTCCCTACTCATTTACTGTGTTTTAATCACATTTCAGCTCAGTAACGTTTCCATACATTGCATTATGATGCCCTTCGCTTTCTTTTCATAGCTAATCGCAGGCAGCCGTGTCCATGTGATTCTAGGTACAAACACTTCCTTGCTCCTCATTTGCAGGAAACAAGCTATTTCAACTGAATGACCTTGGCTGGAAAATAAGAAAATATGCTCATCCTTTTCAGTCGGTCGACTCTAGATGGGGGGGGCTCAAGACATTCTGCAAGAAACAGCAATCGTAAACGTCTCCAATACCTTTCTGCTCTTGTGCACTGCACTGCATATTATTACTGCACAGTTTGAAAGGATGACTGGGAAAATAAAATAGACAAGGCCAGCAGGCACCTAATGAGACCATGTGTCTATTTGCATTTGAGTCATGCTCTCTTGGGCACATCATGCACGCGCAGTAGTTTGGTAATTCTGACTATCAATGCATAACGTCTGGATAGTCGAGCTCGGGAACACAGCGACCATGGCTCTATGTTCTGAGCTAAGCTGTCTGTGTCTCATGAACTAAATGCTAGTGCTACAGAATCAGTTTTCATGCAGAAGACGGATCAGTATATTGAGTACCCAGGGCAGTTTGGTACTAAGAAAGGGGGGGCTCAGATGCTTGTGTAATACCGATAGCGCTGTCGCATTTAAAGTGGCAGTGCTATTTTTAGGGGGCATACCCTCATTTGGCATAGGGGTGTGAATTCCTTTGCCTCTGCGCCTGCTCCATATTACATAAGCGGGCGCAGAGGCAAATAAGCTTTCATTGGGAGAACTCACAGTGCACCCCCTTCACTGTGAGTACGCACCCTGAAAGCAGCCTTCTGGAGGGATGAAAGGGGGCCTTATGGACCCCAGTCACCCCCTTGCAGTCCTGTGCAGTCAGTGACTGCACCCGCCTGCAAGGGGATCTCTAATCCCCTTTAAAAGTGCAGGCGGGTTGACCCCTGCACTGTGAAAACACGAAGCGGCCTCGCGGGTTCGCTTATGCCCTGGGGGCAGCGCATACATCGTAATAGTGCGCATTGTCATTGTGCGTGCCCAGTGCAAACAATGACAATGCGTAATACCGCCCATGTGTTTCTAAAAATGTCCTTTGATGTGTTTTTTTAAAGAAGAAACACCAGTCCTGTCCCTTAAAAATAAGCCCTAGCATCTTCCCTGCTTCTAATATATTCACATTCTTCTTTGCCATTATTAATGTCAATAGAAGCTTTTGACACTATTAAAACTTACTTCTGGGGCATATAGTTCCTCTAAAATACAGTGACAAGGCCTTCATTAACACCACACATTTAACTCAACGTATCTAGGGCTTCTTTTGTGTAAAACTGTGTTAGAATCTATAGACCATTTTCTCCCACTATGTTTATGACCACCACAATCTGAGAAGTTTACCGGCTGCTGCTCAAACATACAAACACATATACATACTATTCTTAGTTATAATAAACACAACTTTACCATGTACTCAGAAGAAAATCCTAAAAAACATTTTGTGCAAATCGAGTGCTTCGTTGACTAAATTACCTTATCGAAAAAGCTGATATTTTGCCCTGCTTGCTTTCTTTTTTCAAAATTCATGTACAATATTCATCTAGTTCCTTAGATGATGGAAAAATGCATACTCCTCTCTAATGATATAGGGGTTCGAGTATGTACCGGGAATGTTCATTAATTTGAGTCCAAGGTTTCCCTGTCAGAGTCCTGACTGCTTGAGGTATGCCTCACCCGAGACAGGCCATTACCTCCCCTCCCGTCTTCATGTCACAGTCCTGACCGCTTAAGGCAATGCTAACTTTCAAATATTTTAAAGAAAAAACTGAACTAGAACTACTCTGTTCACCAACCTTTATTTGAAGAATTATGATCATTTATTAAGGCACAAGAAAGTACTCCTTCTAACACTTTACCGCCAGAGTTAGGCAAATCACTCCACTTAAAATGCTTGACAAATGTATTTTCAGAATGCCAGCTAGCAGACCGACAAATCTCAGTCAAAAACACAACTCGGCCTTCTGAGGATGAAGCTTTAATAGCTCAAGTCTACCTTTCCTGTACAACACCAAGGGCAGTTTGATACATACCTGCAAAATCAGAAACAATAGCAATTCTCACTTATCTGCTTATTGTATTTGCAGAAGGTGTCTTTCCTCTCCTAGAAACCTCAAAAGTGACTAACGAAGAACAAGAAGCCCTGAAAGATTATGTCCTTCTAAGGAAGATTTCAAAGACTATTGATCTCTAATGTATGTAAGGAAAATCTGAGTTGTATTTCGAAGCACTGGGTATCAACCTAACTTTATTCGGAGCAAATCTTAAATAGGGCTCATCGATATTTAAAAAACAATTTCCCCAAACCAACAAGAAGATCACCCTCTTTGTATGAAATGTAAGAAGAACCTTCTCCATTGGTTGAAAAGAAGGAATCTGCATAACCTCTACAACCAGTGGTAAATCCCATGACAAAATAGGTCTATGAACAATGGGAAGTCTTAGCTTGAAACTCTCAAAAGATGAGAGACAAACTTATTAACAGAGGTTAAAGGGCTAGTATGTGCCTAAATGCTTTGTGACTACATGCTGGGCCTATTATGTTGCTACCAAGAGTTCTGTCAAAAACCCATCTCTTAGGAACTCTAGCACTTGAATAGGATGTGATAGATTGAAAAGCTCCTTGACTCACTCCAGTGAGAATTTAGTTTTCTCTTTCTGGAACATGAAGCTCTAGTTAAAGGACGTTTGCATTCGATATCTTTGTCTACCCCATTACAAAAACCTAGCTTCAATTTCCAAGCCGATAGTCTGACGCACTTCACAGGGCATAAAATGGCGGGATTAGCAGCCTCAGAATGTTAGGTAAACAGGACCTTTTACTTTTGAATTTCCCTGAACTCCCTGGAGAGAAGTGACATTGGGTCCTCAAATGCAAGACTAGAAGCAATGACTAGTCTCTCAAAGTAAATAGGTCTGTCTGTGGATCATGCAATACAGTACTCTTGTAATGTTTTTGAAACCTGAAAATAAAACTGTAGGTCTGCTGTGGAAGGAAACTGATGGCTCAATTGATCTGCATCTAAATTCTGTTCTATTGGCAGGTAGGATAGCTTTAGAGATTATAAGTGATTCTTTGCCCATATGACAATCGCCTAGGCCTTTTCAACAAGGTTGGAATTCCTTGACCCTCCCTTGTGATTCATGTGTGTCTTGGTGAATTGGCTGCCTATCTGGGGTAATACAATTTTGCCTGGATGTCAGGGGTAGCAGTTCTAAGAGCAAGACAAATATCAGATTTGTATATCCAATTGTAGAAAAGCTTTTGTTCCTCTGGTGACAATTTGCCCTGAACTGTCTGAACTTTCAACAACACACTTAAGCCTTTTGTGATAACATCTGTAGTTATTACTATCAGATATCGAGTCACCAACAGAGTGCTCTTGCATTAGTAATGTCTAACCAGCCTTCATGCCATCTCTGACCTCAATGAATCTATTAGGGGAATCAAGGATGGCATGTTTTAATTGGATGGAGTCCATAAAGATAACAGATGTTGAACTAGATGCTTCATATGGAATCTGGCCCAAGACTTACAGCGTTACAGCCAACATGTATCTTTGTACTTGAAAAAACTGTTATGATGTCTCAAGGTCATTCCTCAGCAGCATATGTAGATGGTTTTGAAGGGTGCTAATTCTTTTTTGTGTTAAGGAAACTTTTCTCTGGTCCATCTGAAAATGTGGACATGTGAAGTGTTGAAACTGCTCTATAAATTTGGGACCTATTCAGACCGAAAAAGAATGTAAACTCCTTTAGACACATACTTTGCCTGTTTGATAATGAACCTCTAAAAAGATATAGCGGAGATTAGCTAGTTGTCTGGGTATGGAAATATATGTATAGCCAACATCTGTAGCTTAGCGATAACTGGCATCAATACCTTTGTAAACACCCTCAGACCCGCTGGTAAGCCAAAGAGCAGAATTGAAAACTGAAAGTGCTCTTAGAGTATATCTTAGGTACTTCTTGCTGTAATGATGGATGGCTCTATATAAATGTCTTGCAGATCTAACATAGTTAGAAAATCACTGTGAGAAATTAGAGGAATTACATCTGAAGTGATATAGTCCTGAAAGTTCGTGACTCCAGGCACTGATTCACACTCTTCAGGACCAATATGGTTCTTGAGCCTTCCCTAAGGGTTTTTTCACTGTTAAGATAGAGTATATACCTCTCCCTCTTTCTTCCCAGAGAACCTTCTCAATTGCAATTTGTTTCAGAATCTGAATTCCTGAATCACTGCCTCACACTTGGCAGCTTGTTTTGAAAGATAGGTCAGTCCAAACCACACTGTTGAAGGCAGATGATTGAACTTCAGCATGTAGCCCTAGTAACAACATTTATCACTCAATGGCCATGTGGCCACTTTGTACAAAGGTCTGCAAAGACAGGCAAATAACCTTTTATCAGGAGAGAAGGGATCTGGTCTTAGTCAGGCTTTTGGGTGAGGTGGTAATTGGTTGGTTGAGGCAGAAGGTTCAGTTTTTTCTACCTGAGTGACCCTCAACCACAGGCCACCTTCAAAAGTGAGGATCCTGGAATCGATATCCACTTAGAAACAGATAGTATCTTGGTGATCGCACTTGTGTTTTAAAGTGCTGTAAAAGCTTTTTCTTTTTAGCTAATCTTCTGATCAGCTCTTCTAAAGCAGGAGCAAAAAGCATTTGCCCATACATAGATTGCTGTGATGCTACAAAGACTGTCACTATCTGGACTGCTGCATTAAAGGAACTGATGCCCTAGTGTGCTCACCTGCTGCCTGCTTCCCTCTTGCCCGAGGATGAAAAATTGGACCTGCAACTTTAACTTGAACCCAGGACCCCACAGTGACTTCAAGGGCTAGCCTGCTGGTCTTGTTATCTATCTGAGCCTCATGGACATATGAGGCTCACAAACCAGCACCTGAAAACAGCAGTGAGCTCCTGACTCCCAAGTGGTGCCCCTCATGTCCTGGACCCAGATTGTGTCAACCTTAGAGAGGGTGTGGTTTCGCCTAGAATTTCTGGCACTCCAGGCACTTGTGCAGCCTCAGGGAGCAGACCCTGGGCTGAGTGACCAGTCACTGGCTACCTTCCCGGGACTGGTGGTAGGTAGAGCGGAAGTAGGGTGCAAAACACCTGAGGATACTGCTCCCCACTGTGAAAAACCTCAAAGGTCAGAAAACCCTGGATGACCTGGGGCCTAACCCTTGATACTGGCAGCTGTCAGTGGCCTCTGTTGGTTGTCGCCCTTATGGGTAGTGTTTTTCTTGGGTTGGGGACAGAAGTCTGATCTAGGGGACAGAGTTGGCCATGGTGGTACTTTCTGCCTACTAGAATACATCTGTAAGTAAGTTAAGACTGGGTGCTGCACAAATGGAGTTAACAAGTGAGGAGAAGGGTTCCCCATGAGTCAGTTCAGTGGCTCAGGACAGTATAGACCGAGGGGTCGAACTGAGTTCAAAAAGGCATAGAACTGACAAGTGCCCCTGCATTATAGGGCTTTCAGCAATGTTCTATCAACTAAGAAGGGAAGTCCATCAAGGTAGTGATTAAACTACCCTGGCTTTTTGGCAGGAGGGGGCTTGTGTTGGACTTTATGCAGGGTCATCCCTAAACCTTTTGCCGTCACACATCCATTTTTGCTGAATATGTCTTTTCTGGCTTTAGGACTCTGCACACTTTACAACTGCAAACCAGTACTGAAGTGCTTGTGCTCTCTCCTATAAGCATGGTAGCATTGGCTTATACCCAATTGTATGGTATAAGTTTATTTGCATAGTTAATTAAAACCGTTGCAAAAATGCCAACATTATCAAAAGATAAAAAACACAATTTATATACATTTACAACCCATTCCTTCATAATTATTAATTTTAAAAGCTTCTTAAAAATAAAACAGAATGAAGTTTCCAATATGAAGCAGCTTTAACAGCAAAATGTATAATTTCAGTCCAGTTGCTGCCACCGCATTCCACACTATCCAGTCAAACTTTTTGCCGACAATTAACAAGCCCTTCTGATCTTGGCGAACCAATCTTTCTTTTCCGTATATCATGCCCTCAGGTACTGTACTGTCCGATCTCTGCGTACTGCAGATGTAGATGTTGATTTCTTTGAGTGGAATTTTCTTGAGTACGCCTCAGAACGTTTGCCCATGTCTTCCCCTACAAAAATTCCTTAGGTCTCTATTTCAGGCATTTTACTATCGCACAATTTCAGATACTTCACCAGGCTGCAATTCAGTTGTGGATTGTTTGGTGCAAAGCATGCCAGTAGAGCTTGCCTCCTGGTGCGAATCCCCCGCTGATTAAAGGGTCGCCTCAACAATTGTTTACGTTCTTTAAGCAGTTTTTTACAGGAGCACAGTAATGCAGCAGGTCTTCCGATGCTGAACCGCATAGGCGGCACACTGTACCCGTTTTCTCTCTTAACCAGGGAGGAAGATGTTGACTGCAGGGTAACAGGCCCAGTCTGTACTTTTTATGTTCTTCTCATACCCCAGATTGAAATAGGCTTGGGCGGCCGAGTCCGTATATGTCTTTAATGTCATCCAGCCATGGGGCCTTTTTGTCAATGTGGCCTTATCCTCCGACAAGGAAAGATGTTTCACTGTTTTCCCAATTGGTATATTTAATTTACATATAAGTCCCTAGTAAAGTGGTCCTAAATGTACCCCAGACCTGAAAACAAATGCTACTAGTGAGCTTGCAGGACTAATTCCACCACCCACTAAAGTAGCATTTTAAACATGTATCAGGCCTGCCACTGCTGACTGTGTGCGCAATTTTAAACTGCTGGTCAGACCTGGCAAAGTAAACATTTGGTATGCATCAAAAATGAGGGACTTAGAGTACATGAAGATCCAGCATACATGCTCCAGGTAATCTAAGTAAGGTATAAGCGTCAAGCAGTTTCTAGTGAAGTATGTTGGTCTGTTCACCTCAATGTCCGTTCTGCAGAGTACGCTGGGAGCATGACTCTGCAGCAAAAAGAGGTACTTAGAGCATGTTAAGATCCAGCATACATGATTCATGTAATCCTTGTAAGGTATAAGGGGTTTGCAGTTCCTAGTGAAGTATGTTGGTCTGTTCACATCAATGTCCATTCCGCAGAGTACGCTGGGAGCATGACTCTGCAGAAACAAATGCCCTCACACACCTACATGGGTGTCATGTTTCATCATTGGGCTTTTACTCCACATTGGGATAGTGCGGCAATGCCCTATGGACATCCTCAATGGGGGATTTTTACTGGAGATCTTTTCATCCGCCGTTTAGTGAAGTGTCTGTGTGAGAGTCTAAAAAGTAGATTGGTGTTTGGGTGTAGGAAGTGTGGTGTTAAAACAGGAGAAGAGGTATTTCTTAGGAAAACCTTTAATGAACAAGTTCTCCTACCTATATTAAAATATGTGGTGGCAACTACTAGAAATTATAATCTAAGATAGCTGGGGGTCAACATTTTTCAAGCATTATTTTAGTCATAACAAAGATCTGGTATCTATTCTTCAGGACATAAGTTACCTAATATACTTTGTGACTAGAGTTTCAATGTTTAGGTTCATGAATCCAATCCCAATCACAAATACCTTTTTTAGCCATCAATTTAGAAAATTATTTTGCAATGACCCTAATCGGGTAATATTCATGACTCCTTGAGTCATGCACACCGGCACGCTATTTGCGTTAGTTTTGTTAGAGCGACACTCTGGATGGCCTATCCTCATTGGCCGACTCAGAACCTTCCTTTTTAATACATATGTCACCCTTAGGGTAGTCCTGGACAGCCCAGAGGTGCAATGTATTTAATGACCAGGACATGTCCTTTTACGTTTTACATCTTTCGGTAGTAAAAAAAACATTCATTGTCGCTACTTCAAAGCCTATCTCTGCTGTAGGTTAACACTGGAGTTGCCTTATTACAATTCCAAATGGGAAGAGATTACCAGTTCATGTTTAGCGTCTCTGGAATTAACATTTAAAATCCTAACTTATGGTGAAGTGTGTATTTTACATTGCAATTCTGAAAATGCCACTGTTCGAAAGATTGAATTTTCTTGTCTTAGCGATTTGGTGTCTTCCACGTGTCTCTGGGTTACAGGATTGGGTGTGGATGACATTTGGGCTTTGTGTATTCCTCCTTGACAGACACACACATGGGGAGCTTAAGTGTGACAGGGTGGACCAGATGTGAGGGAGGAGCTGGGCACTGCCGTACTTACACTTGAATAGCCTGTGTCCAGTCTCCACACAAAGGGCTGCATACCACCTGTAGTCAGTCTAGAGCGAGAGTCACGAGCCAGGGAATCTGTGCACTTCAAAGGCAGCCTCTAGAAAGCTTCACCCTACTTCTAAGGAACAACTATGTTTAAAAAACTGGATCTCATACACCTTTTCTTGAGTAAATTTCTGGACCTGTGGATAATATGCCATGGAGAAGGAATGCTGCTACATGGACTGCCACTCTGCTGTACTACTGCTAAAGACGAACTGCTGCCCTTCTGTACTAGCCTGTTGCATGCTGCCCTCTTGCCTGGGGAAGAAGAACTGGACCTGCAACTTCATCTTGAACCCAGGACCAAGAGTGACTCCAAGGGCTAATATGCTGGCCTCCTGATCTGAGTGTCAGGGACATAAAAGACTCCCAAACCAGCACCTGGACCGAACACAGCAGTAATGGGTTCCTGATCCCCTATTGGTGCCTGTTAGGTCCTGGACCATGGTGTGGGTATTCTGCTCAGACACAGAACTGTGCACAGAGACTCATGACCTCAGTGAATTAGGGTGTGCCAAAAACTCACCTTAGTACCCAAAATCACCTACCAGACTAGCATCAGTGTCTCATTAGCTCTTCGTCCTATAGCAAAGTAACCAATGATTAGACAACCCAGAACATGCGACTAAGGATACCTCAGGTAAGGTGGGAAACATGAGCACTCTTTCGTTATACTCTCATACCAGTCCAGAACAGGGAGTAAAGGGAGACACGAGCAAGTTTAAAATATTTATTTTAACGCCATGATCTCAAGTGCAGCATCTTAGCTAATACAAGCAGACAAATGATAAGAAATAAGATTGTCAGCATAGTTACGTTTCCATAAAATCCAAAGGGAGAAAGCATGTTATAATGCTAAATGGAAACAGGTTAAATATATACCTATATTTCACCCTCCCTTGCTAGTGGGTTATTTTATAACTAAAGAAGGTCTCTTAGGCTTGCCTAGGCGACCCCATACCTCAAAGATTAGCAGGAGTGAATCACATCGAGCTCTGCACAAGCTCTCAGCAAATGAATGTTCTCCAACTGTGTTCAATCATGCCTACACAGTGCATGGTTAAAGGCGCCAGTATCTGAGTTGGCCACAGCTGCATATATGGTATGGCTAGAATGTGTGCTGATCAGTTCAAACAACAGCTACAGTGTTGATATAACCTTGAAGGCCTTGGCACTCACTGTTCAGACTAAGCTTACAAAGCAAGTCTAGCAATGTAGAAAAACAAGTTATTCTCATGTGAAGCCAAACACTCAGCCTAACTCTAAACAATAGCTAACGTGTGTGCCGTATGCAAAGGAAAGCAAAATGTAAAAATGGCGTTTAAACTTGTAATAAGTTCACACTAACTTAACACTGTATGAATGCAAGGCTCAGCCCCACTACACCCTCCCTTGATCGGAGCACGGACAAGTAATGGGGGCAAAGCAGGAATGCAGAGTTCAAGTTTGAGAGATAGAATCAAGCTCAAATTTGCCGTAATAGAAAAATGAGAGTAAACTCAGAATTTTGAACATACTCCAACTTAGTTATCACTTGTGGGCACAGTAAAGCCAATAGGCCAGTGAAAAAAAATATAAAAAATCCGATGTCCATCATACAACGTTGGTCGTGAATGAGGGAGAAGGAAATGCACCTCACTCCAACAGTGTATATGCACAGAACGTTGCGACAGCCTCCAACAGGAAGTCATTGTTCTCATCTGAAAACATTTTAGCCATCCAATTTAGTAACGAGAATGAACATACATGTTCCTCAACAACTGGAGCCTCTAGTACCATCAGAGGACAACTCGGGTTTATTTCACTATAACTGCGTGGCAAGAAATCATGCGCCACTGCAAAAATATTCCAACGTTCCTGGACTCCATGCATCGCTGCAACGGCCTTGATCCCGCCGCCAGAACAAAGCAATTCATGAGCAAGTAAGGGGCTCATCAGTTGATCATGATCTGCATTGGGAGACACAGCACTGCAGAGACACAAATCCAGAGCTCATTCAAAATCGCAACTCAGGCAATGAAAGACAGGCTGGACGCATGTAAAAAAGGAAAATCGAAACGATAATCCATAAGCTGCACTCAAGGTAGCCAGAGGCAGCGCCCCATAGTAATCAACCATTTGGTTGCAGAGCAGCAACAGCTGGGACAAATTGTCTCGGGGCACAGGATGTGCATCCATTCTTAAACAAAAAAATTAGTAGAAGCACTCCGGCAACTAGATCGAGCATCAAGGGAAATCCACCAAAAAGGCTGGAAAAAATCTAATGGAAAAATGCCGGGAACACACCGTTCCATAGTTTGGAAAGAAGTCACAAGGCCACTACTAACAACTTTCAAAAAGTGAGCTAGCCCTGTGGTCGAAGAGGCTTTAAAGATATTGTGAAATAACTCCCCAAAATGCAGGGAAAGATCCGTATTTAATAAGGCATGCACTTCTGTGCGGGTGTTTGCCACGTGAAGGACAAATGTTTCACGGGCAGATGTAAGGACGACTTCTTTCTGGGACAAAAGAACTCTTTTTGGACTCATCTTGTTGAACTCTGCTTTCAAGGTCGGAATCGACAGCCAGATGGAAACATCCAGCTTCCCATGTCGAGGAGGAAATCTTAAGTTTTTACAACAAACTACACATTGGGAGACTGTAACAATGTAAGGAATTCCAGCCAGTATCCCACAACAATCTTCAATAATTAAAAGTAAATAGCTACAGTTTACTAGTAATGTGAATGTGGGTGTGATAGCTGGAGTCAGAGTACCTTTTAAGACACAGGCCAAATTAGGTGTATTTTGATTACACGAGCCATGCAATTGGATATTCCTACACACTAACGAGTGATCAGGTGTGGTTGTGCAATCTTCACCATTCAAATAAACCTCTTTTCCCTCCCTAAGGTACCTATAGGTAAATGGTAGTGACCAAGCTTCATGGAGATAAGCGGTGCCTAGAGGTTCATACCTGCCAATTGCATAATGCTTCATGCAAGCTTCGAATTTGAACAAAGGAAAAGGTAATGATATTAACCCATGGACGAGCCACACAGCAGAATTCGTCTTGGCCACAGAAAACGGCAAAGGTTCTAACTTTTCAATATGTAACATAGGAAAAGTTGCATCTTTCATAGACATAAATTGCTGTTTTTCAGTCAAATCAAAAGGGGCAAATAACAAGGATGTGTTCATGTAGTCCCAAGGCACCTTCCCTGCCTTTAACATTTGTGAAGTCCATGCAAAAAGCATAATGGAACGCAATAGATTTTGTCCATGGTACAAAACAGAAACATCTTCCTGCACAATATCAACAACAGAGGAAACAATATTATCTAATGTGCAAATGCGGGAAGAAAGCGTGTTAATGCTGTTATCTACAACTGAGAACATACTACAGGGGTTACCCAATTAACCCGTAGGCCTCTGGGTATACAATACTAGGAATAAAGAAGGCAAAGCCTACGGAGTAGTTAGACACCTAACTAATTATCAAAAAAATGGATACCATAAATTGTCCATTTTTGGGTTTGATCATTTCCAACATAACTAAATTAAAGAAAATTCTGAACAATAGAGTTTCTCCTGTAAGAGAGCCACCACAAATAAGGTTCACATATATGGTTTAACCAATTCTTTTAATGTAAACCATATTTCTCCACAAAGGTAATTATCTCACAGTTCACATATATATATACAGTTTTTACATACCTATACAAACAAACAAATATAATACATTTACATAAAACACAATTTACTTAAAACCCCACTAGAGTTTCTTTTGCCCTACTTATTTCAACAAAGGAAGTTGGTCCACAATTAATCAAAAAACTTTCCTTATATTCAGATCACCACAACAAACCAAAAAAGGAATGTATGAGGTTAAACCTATTTTGACCTCCTTTTCTCCAGCACTCCTTATCAAATTTTTATCCTGATCAAAACATATTTAAGTTTGTATTGGTGTCTGCAAAAAAGCTGTGTCGACGCGTTTCAGCCTCTTGTTAAATCAGGCCTCATCAGGACTACAAGGGCAAACAACAGTGTCATACCTAAAACAAACAGATAACTAAATTTTTATACATATAATGTACTCGGGGATTACATACTAAGTTTATCGTGCACATAATACAGTTGACATCATTAAATAACTAATCCTGAGGTCCTTGGCATCAACATTCTTAATATTGTGTACAAAAAACCTTCCAAGATGTGCTCAAAACAGGAAAATTAAACCAAATTGGAAACAGGTACCTCTAAACTAGAATCCTAAGAAAACACCCGTGGCTTATATATACATATATATACACGTGCATCCCTATATACCACCACTACATTCCAAACGGAATAACCAAAAACTTACAAACAACTTGTGTTCATACATGGTGGTCAGGAATTCTCTACCATGTAGCTTTAATCAGTGCAGCTAAAAGAAAAGAAAAGAAACAGACAAAAGGACCGACATCTACCAAATCCTAAAGAAACAGGTACTTCTTATGTAATGAGGCTCTCGTAAGCAATAAAGCTTACCTTCTAAATGCGAGTCTCCCCGCTTTGGGCACTACTGGACTAGACTATGAAATATTTCTAGGAGTGATATGTTCAGGCTGTTAAATAAACACATGTACACTTGCTGAATGTTTTTTGGTAATCTGTACTGATACTTCCTATATTTGATCTAATACTCAGTTCGATTTTTTAATCCATGTTCAGATTGTAAGAGGAGCTGGCATCACACTGGGCTATAAGGTGATATTCTTGTATTTATTAACTTTTTTATTTAATTCATTTTTCCTTTCGTATTTTTAATTTATTAGTATTTTTTATCGGTGTAACTCAGATTGAGGCTTTAACTTGGTGAAATTACATCTTTGTGGAAGAAGACGCCAGGGTAGTCTTTCTTCTTACTTCTCACTCGATCCCGATGTACTCATCGCGAGAGCTGAATGTGTTATGCTCTATAGTCCGTCTTCACTTTCTAGCTTTGGATAAACGCGGGCGGCGTTTAAAACAGAATGTGATTGCTGAATCGTTCTCTGTATAGTGTGATGCAGCGAAAGGACCCTCTGCTTCAAGGACCATAGTAATTTTAATGCAGGTAGGAGGATATCGTGTACGTTATTTCCGATACCTTGAGAGTTACCTGTACAGAGGAATGGACAATAGATGGATTTTTAGAGTCGTGTATATTTTTTTCTGTTGTATGATTGACCGAATATATGGATATGGCTACCGTTCCCTAGATCTGGGAGACTCGCATTTAGAAGGTAAGCTTTATTGCTTACGAGAGCCTCATTACATAAGAAGTACCTGTTTCTTTAGGATTTGGTAGATGTCGGTCCTTTTGTCTGTTTCTTTTCTTTTCTTTTAGCTGCACTGATTAAAGCTACATGGTAGAGAATTCCTGACCACCATGTATGAACACAAGTTGTTTGTAAGTTTTTGGTTATTCCGTTTGGAATGTAGTGGTGGTATATAGGGATGCACGTGTATATATATGTATATATAAGCCACGGGTGTTTTGTTAGGATTCTAGTTTAGAGGTACCTGTTTCCAATTTGGTTTAATTTTCCTGTTTTGAGCACATCTTGGAAGGTTTTTTGTACACAATATTAAGAATGTTGATGCCAAGGACCTCAGGATTAGTTATTTAATGATGTCAACTGTATTATGTGCACGATAAACTTAGTATGTTATCCCTGAGTACATTATATGTATAAAAATTTAGTTATCTGTTTGTTTTAGGTATGACACTGTTGTTTGCCCTTGTAGTCCTGATGAGGCCTGATTTAACAAGAGGCTGAAACGCGTCGACACAGCTTTTTTGAAGACACCAATACAAACTTAAATATGTTTTGATCAGGATAAAAATTTGATAAGGAGTGCTGGAGAAAAGGAGGTCAAAATAGGTTTAACCTCATACATTCCTTTTTTGGTTTGTTGTGGTGATCTGAATATAAGGAAAGTTTTTTGATTAATTGTGGACAAACTTCCTTTGTTGAAATAAGTAGGGCAAAAGAAACTCTAGTGGGGTTTTAAGTAAATTGTGTTTTATGTAAATGTATTATATTTGTTTGTTTGTATAGGTATGTAAAAACTGTATATATATATGTGAACTGTGAGATAATTACCTTTGTGGAGAAATATGGTTTACATTAAAAGAATTGGTTAAACCATATATGTGAACCTTATTTGTGGTGGCTCTCTTACAGGAGAAACTCTATTGTTCAGAATTTTCTTTAATTTAGTTATGTTGGAAATGATCAAACCCAAAAATGGACAATTTATGGTATCCATTTTTTTGATAATTAGTTAGGTGTCTAACTACTCCGTAGGCTTTGCCTTCTTTATTCCTAGTTATCTACAACTGAGAGCACCTTTTCTAAAGTAGCTTGATCTACAGCTCTTAAGCGGGAAGCAGCCTCAATCTGGGAAAGCTTCCAAACTTCATTGTAAATAGCATATATCCACATTTTGGATCTGCTGGAAGCAGGGCCTTTGACAAAGTCATTCACATCAACATTGTCAGTCAATTTAGACAAATGAAGCTAAACTGATGCTAAAGTGAAGTGTTTGAGCCAATTCTGACACAGCTTGCCTACAGAATACGTAGTTACAGAATGGTCACTCTCAAAATGGAGATCCACCCTAACCTGTGTAGCCAGGGACTGAACCCAAAGAACGATGTTGGCAAGAATCTGCACTTTTGTGCCACACCAACCAACCCTTAGGATCCAAACTGGATATGTTAAAAGTAGAATTCAGCAACAGGGTCTGTAAATCTCTGATCGATATTCTGGTAATATTATCCCATCCGGGATACTTCTCCAACTCTGGAAAAGAAGGAGCATATCATTTTTTATTAATAGCCAATCCAAAGCAGGTGGTTAGTGAAATAGTCGAATTCAAAAACAACATATGGTTCGAGATGAGACATGCACAATGCAAATCCTCTGTGCCTTACACTTGCCAACTTTTAGAACCCCAAACAGATTTAAGATCAAACGTATCTTTCCCCAGTTCATAGCCCCTAATAGCCAATTACTCAAAAAAGGACTTGGAATATACAAATTTTGTGTGGGTAAGTTTAACTTTGGAAGAAGGCTTCTCTGACATCTTAAAATAAAATGCATTAGGATTTGACCAATTAAAATCAGTAAAATAAGTGAATATCTTTAAAAGAGACCTTGAGCTGCCTTCAACAGGAGCGGGGCAATGTTCCCATTGCGTATAATTAATTATATTCCTCCTTGTGTTTGCCTTATGCAGGTAGAATCTAAATATAAATCCTCAGCATCAAAAGCAGCATAATATTTTAAATCTGAAAACAAAGCCTCAACGGCTTGAACTTCCCAATCATCAGAGCGTATATTTTGTTTTATCACATTGCCCATAGAAACTCTAAGTACGTTCGGGACATTTATAATGTCTGTGGGTCCGTGAATCTGAAATTTAACAGCGTCCCATACAATCCCATCCAAGACGGGTCAAGCAGTGATATTTACAAAAGTCAGGTCCCTCTTCAATCTGTGTGATGAGAAATGAGGTGCCAATGTTCCATTAATTAGTTGAATTAAAGTTCTCTCCTCAACGTAGTGCCAATTCACAAGATGGAAAAAATACACCACAAAGCCAATTGACATAAACAAAAAAATTGAAAAAAGCACCAACCAGATGTAAATCCAAGGGGGTATCAAAAACTGTTTTTTAACCCCTTCCGTGCGGCCGGAATTCCCCGCCCATGCTGACTCCGCCTTGCGCGGGCGGAGTCATGACGGAACGGTTCCGTCATCCGCACAGCTCACCCGACGTGCATGACGGAACCGTTCCGTCAACAGCATGGAAGGGGTTAAACCATGCTGCAAAAACTGGAATTTTTCGAAGGGGACTTTTATGTGGTAGAGTTAGTGTCAAATGAAAATCTGGTCGCCAAACAGGTTTGTAAATCGGGCATCGATAAGTTTGTGGGGTAAGTATACTCAGGTATCAGGTGGGGTATTCAATAAAGGACTTGAAACAGCAGGCATCTCAATGGCAAAGTCAGGCCTGTTGTTAGGAGCTGGAGCCAAAACATAATTTCTCATCATTGATGGACAAGAGACCGCAGGTGTCATACTAAGAAGAATCGGCCACTCTGTGTAATTTGACATTGTCAATGGAGATATACTTTTTTTCCTTACGACCTGGAAGTGGAGGTTAAACGACTGTTCTTGTGCCATGCACGACAAGTACAGGACTGGAGCTCGATATGAGAGACCAAACTCTTTCTTGTTCTTGACCTTCTCTCGGACCAGTTCTCCGACTCGGGGTAGCCAGCAACTACGGGAATCTGCAACACAGCATCTGATGTGGAGGGCTTGTGTTCCTTTGCAAGACTGTCTCTTGTCTCTTGTAGAATATGTAAAGCATTACAATGTTCATCTACGTCAAAGGGGGCAGCTGCCGCCGCCTGGTCTAGACCTTCAAAGTACGGGACAAACATTTTGATACCAAAGAGTATCTTGTATGGGGTCCGCCCACCATGAGACCTTCTAGGGAGATTACTAAGTCATTGAGATGGGCTAGTCAGTTCCTGCCGGTACCTATAACTCTAGCTGTCAAGGATTGCTTTAAGTCATGGTTCATCCGCTCCACAACACTATTACCCTCAGGCCAGTATGGAGACAAAAATTTGACCTGGACCCCCAATGAATTCATGGCATCCTTGTAAGCCTTAGAGGCGAACGCTGGACCCTGGTCCAAATGGAATGTGCCACACGCAAAAATTCCCACAAAGACACGCAACTCCCTTATGACAGTTCGTGAATCAGCACTTCGGTGGGGCCACACCCATACAAAGCAAGTGCAAGAATCAACTGCAACTAAGATGTACTTATACGCAGTATCTGAAGAAAAAGGACCGCAGTGATCCAAATAAATACATCCAAGTGGTTTATTAGAAATGTACAACTGTGTCTAGGGCGGGCGCGTATCAGTCGAGAGTGTGATCTGCTAACAAATGTCACATTGAAGGACATAATCGCGCGTCTGTTTATACAGACCCTAACACCAAAAACGCTGTTGTTGCTGAGCTACAGTAGCCGAAACACCCGCATGAGCGGACACAACACCCTCGTAGGCAGCTGTAATCAGCACTGACCTCAGTCCCTGTTGGGAATCAATCTGTCACCAACGTCTGGCATTTTCACATCAGGAACTTTATCAGGACTTAAATGATAAGAATACTTTGAAGGAAATCCAGTAGGATATTTACTTCCCTTCTCAGTAGCGGCAATTGCTGCCAAGGTGTCATCATCAATCTTACTTTTGGAACGTGTAACTGCTGCAACTAAATATGTTCAAACTGCTGTCTTCGCAGCCTCATCGGTCAGACTATTGCCAACACCGTGAACTCCAACACGCTGATGACCAAGAGTATGAAGTACATACACGAGTGGCAGTTGCTCTTTAAGTTCAGCCACTCAAACCCAGATCATTTTATGTTTTGTTGTGCTACCTTTGGAGTCACGATAGTCGTTCTGAGTCCAAAAGAACAGATTGTCATTTTAAGACTGGACACAGTAGTAAGAGTCACTCACAATAAGAGTAGTCACATCAGGATCTGCGTACTCCAATGCAAGCATCAGAGCACGGAGCTCTGCTAACTGGGCGGTACAATCCCCTAATGTCTGTGTATGTACGGCATCAGACTTGAATTCTCCATTCACCATGGTACCAACCACAATCGCTCAAGATGAGACGTATGCGTGCTTAGACCCATGCGCGACTTGCGCAGAACCATCAGTGTAAATGATACAATGGAAATCCTCCAAAGGACGCATAGTCAAAGGGGCAGGATGGATAAATTCATACTGCAAAAACTTGTGCGACCGTAAGGAGGCGTCAAAAATAAAGATGTCATCAGGAGACATCAATGATGTTGCCCATTGTATCCACCGTGGGTGCAAAGCTTTAGAATTAGGTACACTAGCTTTTGCCACAGTCTCGAAGGCAGGATACGGGGTAACAACCAACATGCATTTTCCCTGCGACAGTGTGCGCTCCTTCAGAATCGCCATTTGCACTGCTGTCTAAACTTTTTCCATAGTGTGACTTGTAAGCGATAGGTACTGTGTCACCTTCATTAAAAGTAAGGTATGTGAAACTCACCGCCCCAGGGATGATTCTTTCACCAGGTTGGTGTGGTTATCACGAGTCAGAAAGAATTTAGATTCTAGAAGATCAGCCTGCAAAGATTGCAAAATGGCTGAATGTTCAGGCCGCCAACACGATTTGGTAAAAGTTGGTTGTATCAAAGCATATAATGGCTTGATACGCTGGGCATATTCGGGAATGTAAGTACGCCCAAAATTTAAAAATCCCAACAACTATTGCAATTTTTTCAGTGTTGTAGGAGCGTGCAGTTGTGCGCATTTCTCCAAGAAGTGAGGAGCCAATCCTCGACCTTTATTGTTGAGCTCATAGCCCAGGAAAAACTCTGTGTACTCTGCAATGTGATACTTTGCAGTTAAATTTGTAACCGAAGTCCGCAAAATTACAAATTATGCGGTCAACGCGGCATAGATGCACCCATATCTCGTCATCTGTGAGATAAATGTCATCCATATACGAACACGCATCTGGCTCAATTCTCTCTAAAAGAGAAACTATACGAGCAGCAAACACACCTGGACTATTCTTATAGCCCATTGCTAAACGTTAAAATTTTCGCTGTATGCCACCACTGGTAAAAGCGGTCCATTGACTACTTAAACCAGAAAGGTTGTGGTAAAAAAAAAACATTGGATATGTCAAGTGTGGTTTTTTAAAACTTTTTTGCAAAAGACCATCCCACCAGGGCAGAGCCATGGGTATTCTGTACTGCACAGGTATGGCAATGCGAGTTTAGATGCTGTTAATCCAATACCAAATGGTAAGAACCATCAGGCTTGGTCACAGTAAAAAGACCAAGATTAACATATATGTAATGGTTAGAATGTGCGTTGATCAGTTCGAACAACAGCCACTGTGTTGATATAACCTTGAAGGCCTCGGCACTCACTGTTCAGACTAAGCTTACGAAGCAAGACTAGCGATGTAGAAAAACAAGTTATTCTAATGTGAAGCAAAACACTCAGCCTAACTCTCAACAATAGGTAATGTGTGTGCAGTGTGCAAAGGAAAGCAAAAGGTAAAATGGGGTTTAAACTTCTAATAAGCTCATGCTAACTTGACACTGTATGAATGCAAGGCTCAGCCCCACTACAATCCTTTTGGCCTCTTCGCAACTGTGAGCAGTCTGTTTCGCTTCAAGACTGCGCTGAGACCATACCTAAATCTAGTGCAAGCCACTGCCAGCCGGTGTCTTCAAACAGCAGCATCAACTGCACGTGGGGGACCACAAAGCGATGCACCAGCAAACCAATTTGCGAATCATGGCTTGCTCTTCGCTCAATGATGGTAACCTCCCGTGACACACTCCTTGCTCCCTGCAACCCTCTCGAACACGAACAGATCTCTTGGCACAAAAAATGAGAAGGTAAACTTTCAGCAGGACTAATCTGGGACTGTAGCTGACCGGATCTGCACCATAGCTGGTCTGAATTTTTTACTTTGACGCGGTCCTGCATGACCAGGTAGCCGTGGTTGGCGCGTTGTGCTTTTTGACGCTATTCTGCACTTAATTCTTCAAAAGTTAACAACTCTGGTTCTACTAATTGGATTTATGACAATTTGGTCTTGTTTTATTTATTAATTACAGCTCTATTTTTCTAACTTGGTGTGGGATCTTTTACTGTTTGAAGTGCTGCACATACACTTTACACATTGCCTCTAAGTTAAGCCTGACTCCTTTGTGCCAAGGTCCCAGGGAGATAAGCACATGCTAATTTGGAGTTTGCTTGGGCCTTACCCTGACAACGATTGTGGTTGCTGCTTGACCTGGGCTCACACCCCAGTCAACCAGTACCCCAGTTTCTCAGACTGATTTAGCTAGGACCGTCCTTAACCAACTAAAACTAGTAATTGGGTCCACCTGTGGCATCTAAAACATTATATATAGGGATTAGTGTACTTTACCGCTTTCACAAGTGCATCCTGAAATCCTCACTCAGTATGGAGGCAGAGGAACAGGTTAGGATGGCATCGATCTGGCTTGCTGTGCAGGTTGAGAACATCTTGTCAGCTGCTGCAGTAGCAAAGTAGCCTACCTTCAATAACAGTGCAATACAGACAAGTCCTCTGTAGTGTGACTTTAAAATACTGAACATCTCTTTTAAATGATCTTTTCTGGTACTCGAAATAGAACATTATCCAGACCGAGACAAAAAATACGGTCTAGTCTGGAGGAAGTTTTCAGTCTTATGGGCAAGAAGAGGGAAAAAGGGAGTTAAAACTGAAAAGAGACTACAGGTTTGTGTAAATGGCCTGCACAGGGATGGGCATACTCCAAGTAGTTAGGACTGTGAAGGGTGAACACAGTAGATAATGGACTGTGATGAGGCACGTGCATTTGAAATTCTTCATGCTACTTCTAATACACATATCATAACCTATTCAAGAATGCTCCCAGTTTTTTTACTCCTCTTCTTTCCCTCTCAGTTTATGTTCTATAGCATAGCTGCAATTGATATTTCTGTTGGTCTTTCTTTAAATGTGTTTCATCAACCGAAACAGACTTTCTAGTCCTGAAGCTAAATATCTGTTTGAAAGACGTATTTTGTGAATCATTGAATACAAATAACTGAATAGCAGTTTTCTTTGAGCTAGATTTAGGTCTCACAAAACCTGCTTTTCTCACACTCTAACAACTAATGCCCAACTGATACTGGACCTTTTTCACTATTCAAATGAACATCAGCATCAAGCAGGCCCAGTTGTTGCATGTTAACCATTGACCAATACATTCTTTAATCAAGCAGCCCCTTTTTTTAGGAATATCACACTTTACATGAAGGTTTAATATTTTTTTTGAAAACAAGAAATTTCAATGAGATTGTGGGGCATATTATCAAGGGGGTTTGTCTCCGCTTTTTTGGCTTTAAATGCCAAGAAAGTGGAGATGAAATTATCTCCCTATTACCTAGCTGTCGCTAACACCAGTTAGCGGCAGCTAGTAGGAGATAGCGACCATCTTGGGCCCCACTTTGCATGTCAGTGATATTTATCACTAATGACCTGCAAAGTGGGCGTGCCTAGATGTTAGCGACTGGAAACAGTCGCTAACATCGCTATCTCCTATTACCAACTTTTGGAGATATTCGCGCTAAGAGCAAATATCTCCAAAAGCTAACACCTGCCCTGAGCAGTTCTTAGCCATGTTATCCAATAGGAGGTGGATAACATGGCTAAGAGCATTAGCTCGGTAATGCATGAATATCGCTGACTTTTCAGCGATATTCATGCATTGCGGCCAATTTTTATCGCATTTGCGATAAACCTTGGTAATACCAAGGTTTATCTGTGATAAAAATTGCCGCAGCTCTGCGGTAAATTTTGTCCCTAACCAAGCAATAGCGATAATTATCTCTATTGCTTGGTAATATGCCCCTGTGTGTTTTATATGAGTAGTTAATTCTTCTTCATCATCTTCGTCTTCTTTTTCTTTTCTTATTCTTCTTCTTCATATATATAGTAAATTACAAGCTGAGCCACATGGAATTGGCTGTGTGATTGGGGAGCTCTGGCAACCGTGGCCCGCGAGAAACACAATCCTGTCCCTTCACCGACAGAGAACAGAGGTACTGGAATTGGGGGAAGCGAGAAAATGCACCTGGGATGAGGAGGCACCCTCACTGCCTGCACATTACCAGAGCACAGTGGACAGGATCAGAGGCAGCAGGACCTCCTCCATTTTGTGGGAGCTGTGATCGGCTGGATCTCTGCACAGAGATGTACCTAAGGTCACACCGGTGGAGGAAGCAGGAACCAGTGGTGCTAAAGGCACTAGGAGTGGCGGCCCTTGGACAACTACACTGGTTCCATCAGGGTTAGAGCAAGAATATATTTACAATGCAGAATTAATCAAAGGTGATTGCTTGGTATATAACCTAAATGTAACAATCCTTTATATTCTCTAGAGCATACAAATTTAGACAAGAGAATAATATTACGCAGTACTCTTTAGTAGATGCATATAGCAGTATTGTATTCAAAAGAATTGAAGTTCCCAAGGATATTTACAAACATAAACAGGGCTGTCAAAGCCCCAAAAAAAGGTAAACTGCAGTGATAAGCGATATAGTGACATGAGGTGCTCACTGATCGTGGTGCAGTGAAATATACAAAGTGAAACAATAAATACATAATTGGTCAGAGGAAACACAATCTCTTTGGTAGTTAGCGTAATTTATTAGTGATTTGGACCAATAGATTTGTTAAGAGTCAACCAAGAATAGCTGTCGACATTTCGACCCAGACAACGCTTAGTTAAGATGTCATACAGAGTCTTCTTCAGGATAAAGGAGGGTGACAGCCCAACATGGGGGTGGGCTCCCTTAGGCATCCCTCTCTGAATGAAGGTGGCCAAAACCTATCAGTTTGGGGAGGTTCTGGTTACATACTGTGAGTTGATTGTAATATCATCTCTTAAAACTGAGTGGAAGCCCAAATGTAGTAAATCAGTATGGGCAATGAGGAGGGGCACTGTAAATGTGGTTGAGTCACTGACTTGAACCATTGTAGTTTTGTCTAATATATACTCAGGTTCTGACGGACACAAGGTCACCCCATTGTGACTACAGGCTGAGCGGTCGAAGTGACCCAGGCAGATGGCTGAGGCCCAAGCGGCATGTAGGGGCTCGCGGGCCTGCTGTGTCCTGGGAGACCCGGGAAGCAGCACAAGAAAAATAATCCTTTGGTGACAGTGAATGGAGGTACTGACAGCGGGGGAAGGTAGTGAATACCTGGGGACAAGGAAAAGCACCCGGTGCCTACAGAAAGTCGGAGCACACCAGACTGGATCGAAGGCAGTGAGGCTTCCGCCATTTTGCAGTAGGCGCAATAGGCTGGCTTTCTTCAGAGAGAGCTGTGCCTCAGGTGACATCAGCAGGTGAAGCAGGGACCCAAAATTCCCCAGACACCAGGAGCTGTGGCCCATGGACTACCGTGGGCAGAGCGGCTGGAGTGATCCTGGCAGCTGGCTGAGGCTCGTGTGGTGTGTTGGAGCTTGTGAGGCCTGCCATGTTCCAGGAGCCATGGGCAGCGGCTGCACTGGGAATAGAGGGCCCTGAGAGGAGAGGACACTGTGTATGAGAGAGCCAAAAAGACAAGAGGTATCAATTCATGAGCTGGCGGCAGAGTGCATTGGCACTCCGGGAAAATGAGATCTGGGTGCTGGGTTCCAACAAGGGGAGGAAGGAGAAACAACCTCCAGACCAGGAAATTACAGAGGCACCTATAGACCGTGCAGGAGACATCATACAGCGAGGAACCACAGGGACCCGTGTATGGAAATGTGAAGCACTTGTGGGGGTGCTAGTACCCAGGGTGCCACTCTAGAAATGCAAGGGGGATCTATGGATACACACAGGGGCCAACCCTGCCTGAAGGCATGCCTGACCCTATGAAATCCCATGATAGGGTCAGGCATGCCCCTTCACGCAGTATGCCATGCACACTCCAGTTCTTCCTGTTAATTACACTGGAGCAGCGGAAACTCAGCCAGCAGAAGGAGCAGGACACCGATTTGGGAGGAAGGTGAGTCTCCTAGCAACACCGGTAAACTCTGCTCTGCTGGGATTGCGGAGTTTTGGAAAACTTTGCACTCTAAAACTCCACAAACTTCACTGGTGGAGTGGACTCAACACCCAGCCTTATTTTGTATGGTACTGCCCATGCAGACGACTGGATAGGGATAAAACCCACAAATTCGAGGGGACCTGATGAAGGAGAAAGTACTCCTAGCTCTTCCACAGATTCACACGGAAAAAACCCTGGGCACAAATGGGCTATCAGTGGAACATTTCAAAAGCATGGCAAGCAAGATAGCAGTCCCACTGCATGAAATGTATCTGGAGGCATATCGTATGCCAAAGGAGGGTAAGCGTAGAGATAAATGGGACTCATACTAGCCAATACTACTCCTTAATGTGGACACTAAAATACTGGCCAAAGCATTGGCAAACATACTTCGAGGGCTGACCCCAGATCTGATCCATAAAATCTTCATACCCCAGCGATCGACTAGGATAAATCTCTGACACATTTACAATAAGGTCACAATGGCAGAGGGGCTCAGGATATAATTGCTGGTGGTGTCTCTAGCTGCCCACAAAGAATTTGGCTTTTTAGAGTGGCCCTTTGTGTTCGCTATCACGGAATAATTGGGAATTGGTCCCAAATTCTTGAAATGAGTCAAGCTCCTTTACACAATTCTTAGCGCCAGAAGTAAAATAAATGGTATCTTATCCACAGAGTTCCATATCAACAGGGGCACAAGACAAGGTTGTCTAATATCACATATGCTATTCACCCTGGCAATTGAAGCCCTGGCTGCATGAATTTGGATAAACAAACAGGCATGTGTCTGGCACTGGGGAGACCGCTGAGAGGGAAGGAAATTGTTATACACTATTGATATCCTGATATATTTGGTAGAACTCAAGATCTCCCATACACGACTGAAAGAGATCTTCACAATATGCGGAGAATACTCCAGTCTAGGCATAAACTGGGATATCCCTGATTTTCCCAAAGGGCAACTGAGAACATAAGAATGCTCTGCAGTTGCCAATAAAAGTTGAAACGCACAACTTCAAATACCTAAAATTATGGATCTCTAGAGATGACCACACACACTGCAGTGATAACCTGTCCCCACCACTGGCCGGGCCTAGCTAAAGATATAGAACATTGGGAAACCCAACCACCCTGCATTATGGAGAGGGCGGCAATATTCAAAATATTTGCACTACCCTATTTAGCTATATATTGAAGAATAGCTACTATGCCATCCCCAGATAATTTTTTCAGAGGTTTAATAGGCAGCTACGATCCCTGCTGGAGCGGCCATCCCAAATTGCTTTGACTACCTTCAGAGATCAGTGCTTGAGGGTGGCATAGCATTGACAGATGAACACAAATATTATGAAGAGGCCCAGGTTGGTATAATTAACGAATGGGCATATGCTCCTTTGTATGATGCCACCTTTAGGATGGAACGGGAGCAGCTAGGTAATGGCGGCAACTTGCACCTATTGTACAGAGGGAAACTGGCAAAGGATACTCCACCAATCACTGTAGCAGTTGTAAACACCTGGAATAAGCTGAATAGAAAAATGGGCTGGGATGAAAGATTGACACTGAAAACCTCTCTCTGGCTCGGCATGAAACTCAGCCCAGTTACAGAATTACGAGGCTTTATACACTGATACATAATTGGACTATCCTCACAAAAGGATGCCTGGGACGCAAATGGCATGATACTATTTGCACACCTCCGGACAGAATATGACATGGCTGCAAATCAAGGGGCAGATGTAGGTGGCTAAATACCGGTCGGTAACAGCCGATTTCGGCCGTTACCGACCGGTATTTGGTTCTTGAGATGTAGGGGGCCCTAATGTTAATGATTCTGTAAATTTACCGATTCGGTAAATTTATCGATTCAGTAAAATACCCAATCGGTAAATTTACCAAATCGGTAAATCTGGATGTAGGTGGCACTGAAAACAGTGCCACTGGCCCTTTAGAATTTGTTATTTACCATCAAAAACTATTTGATGGTAAATAACGAATTCCTGTGTACATGCACATCTGTGCATGTACACCAGTGCCATGTGGCACAAATACATGCCCTAAGGGCATTTATGTGTGTCACATGCCACACAAGCCTGAATCAGGGGTGCAACATGGTGTCAAAGTGACACCCTGTCCCCCTTGTCAATTCGGTAATTTCACCGAATCGGTATTTACCGTTTCGGTAATTGGCCTCAAGGCCCATAGGAATCAATGGCAGTTACCGAATCGGTAAATACTGATTCGGTAATTACCGAATATTACCGATTCGTTAAATTATTCGGTAAAAATACCTACATAGCATTTACCGATTTGTAAATACCGAATCGGTATTTACGAATCGGTAAATGCCATTTACCTACATCTTGCCCCAAGTGTTTAAATATTTATAACTGTGATACCCTCTCCAAACAAAAATTCCTAGCAGGGTGGAGAAAATGGAAGAATTCCCGTTGGAAAGGAAACTTATTTGCGGGCACATGACTGACAGAGCTATCTCCCTCATATATGCAACATTGATGAAGAACAGGCAGGGGGGAAACTGAATGATAGATGGCCCACTGTCAGAGATATATAGAGGTGTTGGAGGATGAGGACTGGAGTAACGCTTTACAATTCCCTAGAGTGGTTACAATAAAGGCAAGTTTCTGCCTAATCGTCCTACACAGGATAGACTACGCTCAAAAATTATTATACAAATGAGTAGAGCTACCGATGATCGATATCTCTGACACCTTCCTTCATACAATACGCTATAAGTATCCCAAATTACAACCCTTCTGGAGGAGTGTAACCCTCAGACTAGAGTTGGCCCTAAGACAATAGGGCCACTACAAGCCTGACATTACTGGGCATATGGAATAACTCTGAAGTGTCATCATCCAAGAAACTATTGATTAACTTGGGGTACAGGTACATAGTGGCAAACAAGGAAAATAGCCTAGAACTGGGGCAGCAAAATAGGTCCAAAACTGCATGACTGGGAACTGGGTATGGAACTGTGTAGAGTAAAGGAAAAGATGGTGTATGAAGGCATAGAATGTTCTTGATATGACAAAATATGGGGTGAATGGGATACAGGACGGTAAAGGCATATGGAGATCAGGAAGTGGCTGGTCAGCAATGAGTTAGTATGGGTGGCAAGGGAGGCTGTCAAGAAATAGGAACAACAGAGGATATAAGACATGAAATCCACTCTGTGGACATTTAAAATGTGAGGGGACCCAGAAACAATATGATGGACATAATGTAGACAGTATGAGCAGGGTGGAGGGTTGAGCCGGACTGGTAACACAAACAGGCCCTGGTAATTGCGTGGGACCGGCCGTGAGGGGGGCAAGAAAACACTGCAGCATCTTCTTTTTTTGTAAAATTTTTTATTTTGCATACATAGAAAAATAACAGTTAACAATAGGCATCACAGTGGGCGCATGAAAGGTCCCACACAGTGGGAAGGCTGAAAAAGGAAGATGAGGCAGGGCAGAAAAGCAAAAAGTCTTCAGTGCTGGTAATGTCGGCAGTCTCGCAGCAATCCCCCGCCAAGGGGTAGCTCAAATAGTGCAGCCAGCAACTAGTCCAGGAGCTCTCCAGCGATCAAGTATGCCTCATCTCGGTGAAGTAACTGTCCCAAAGCAACCCCCTCCCCTCCCCCCAAAAAACAAAACCCCCCCCTCCCCCTCCGTGACGGCGCCGTTCGCAAATCCCATCCATACACCAAGCACACTCTAGAGTTGAAACAAATGCAAGTTCCTTAATGACGCCGGGCAAACAGCCGAAGGCAAGCCAGCAGAAAGAAAGGACACCAAGGGGCCCCACACATGCTTGAAGTTTTTATATTTGCCTATAAATATATCCGCCATTCTCTCGAGACTCAGAAGTCTCCACAGTCTGGAGTGCCAAAGGGAAACCGCTGGGGCCTCCTTACGTTTCCAGGCCGCGGCCAGCGTGAGCTTGGCCGCGCCGAGACACAGCCATAAGATCTTTTTGTCAGCTCGTGATTGGTGTTCCAGGCCTGGATCCCTCAACCCCAGCAAAACGAATTCGGGGGAGTCATCGATAGGGTACTGCAAAATGTCTTTAATATGCGATAAGATCTCGGCCCAGAAGGGTTTAATGATCGGGCAATCCCACCAAACGTGGCGAAAATCCCCCAAAAGGCCACAACCCCTCCAACACCTGTCCGTGGCCGCCGGGAAGATGCGATGAAGTCGGGCCGGGACCATGTACCATTGCGTTAGGGTTTTGTAATGGGCTTCCCTCAAGAGTATGGAGTGGTTAAACTGCGTCATGTCCTTCCAGAGCGCCGACCATTCTCCGTCGGTAATATCCCTCCCCACCATCTCCTCCCATTGCTCCATGTAACGTGGTCTAGGGGAAAGGGCCGAGCGGAGCAGCAGCTGATATAAAAAGGAGATAACCCCCTTCATGGCTGAGGTCTTCAGGAGAAAGGCCTCAAATTCGGATAAAGGTCTCGTCGCTGCTTCTCGCACCGCGGGCGAGGTGGCCCAGTGTAGCAGTTGTAAATGCCGATACCTTTCCCCCGGCGGCACTTGATAGTCCCGCATGCAGTTCTCGAACGTCAAGGGGTCGGGGTCATGGAACAAGTGAAGTAATGCCCGGCATCCCCCCTCCCTCCAAACGTCAAAGGGGCCCTCCGTGAGCGCCGGGGAAAACTCTGGATTAAAATGCAAAGGGGTGAATGGGGATGGGAAGGTCGTCCACCTCTCGTCACTGGCTAGTGTGTCCCAAACCTTCAGCGTGGTCCCCGTGGGGGTACTAATGTACGCGTTTACCGGGCGATCTCGCTTCGGCTTCCACGCTAGGTCCCAGATGGACCGGCCTGCCACACTCCGGTCCATGTGCAGCCAGTGTTTGTCAGAGAACTGCTGCGACCACTCCACCATAACTCTAAGTTGGGCCGCCTTGTAGTCGAGGTGGAAGTCCGGAAGGCCTACCCCTCCGTCATTCCGCAGGCGCCGCAGAAGGGTAAATGAAAGCCGCGCCCGACCACCTAGCCAGATAAATTTCAACATCGTCGATTTGAGTTGGTTAAAGAAGGTAGAGGGCAGTGGAATAGGCAAAGCTTGGAACAGGTATAGATATTTGGGGAGAAGGACCATTTTGACAGCATGTACCCGTCCCAGCCAGGACAGGAATCTAGGCTTCCATTTCTCCAGCTCCACGCGTGATCTGGCCATGAGAGGCGGGAAGTTGGCCGCAAAGAGACCGCCCACTGTCGGGGTGAGGTGTACCCCGAGATATAGCAGGGAGCCCGAGGCCCAGGCCAACGGCGTCGTCGCCTTCACCCGAGTCACCTCGGCCTGAGATAGAGTCAGGTTCAGGACATGCGATTTGCCATAGTTGACCTTGAAGCCGGCCACTGCCTCAAATTCCAGCAGTATATCACGAACACACGGAAGGGAGTTAGCGGGGTCGGCCAACGACAAGAGGACATCATCCGCGAACAGGGTGATCTTGTGCTGTTCCCCAGTGAACGGGATGCCCTTCACCCCCTCATGCTCCCGGACTGCCAGCGCCAGAGGTTCAATGCTGAGTGCAAACAGCAAGGGCGAGAGGGGACATCCCTGCCTAGTGCCCCGCGAGTGTTGGAAGAAGGCCGACAAGTGGCCGTTCACCGCCACCCGCGAACGCGGGCTGCAGAAGTTAGCTCTTACCATCGCGATGAAGCGATCGGAAAACCCAAATGCCCGCAACGTGTGGAAGAGAAAGCCCCAGTCCACGCGGTCGAAAGCCTTCTCCGCATCCAGCCCCACCAAGACCGCCGGGATGCGAAACCTGTCCGCCTTCTCTATAAGGTGGATGACCCTCCGGGTGTTATCATGTGTTTGGCGGCCTTTGATGAAGCCCGATTGGTCCGCATGGATAATCGACGGCAGCAGGTCTTGCAGGCGGCTCGCTAATATAGCCGAGTAGAGCTTGGCGTCGATGTTGAGTAAGGCTATAGGGCGGTATGAGGCACACCGCTCCGGGTCCTTCCCCGGCTTCGGCAGGACCGTGATCACTGCTTCCGCCAGGGTCCCAGAATTCACCCCAGGTCCAGCCATGTCGTTAAAGAGGGCGACCAGGAAGTCACACACCTCAGCCGCATAGGTCTGGTAGAAGACAGCGGTGAACCCGTCGGGGCCGGGGGCTTTGTGTAGTTTCAGGTTTTTAATAGCCGCGAGGACCTCCTCCCTTGTGATCGGAGCCTCAAGTAAATCATTCCAGGCGCCTGGCACCTGCGGAAGCGATAAGCGCTGCAAAAAAGCACGTTGATCAGCCGCGTCCAACTCTTCCCCCGCGTACAACGCAGCGTAGAAGCGGCCAAAAACATCAGCCTTCGCCCCGTCGCCGTGCTGGAGCACTCCTGCCACGTCTCTAATCCCACCTACGTATTCCCGCTCCCTCTTGTCCTTCAATTGCCGGGCAAGGTGTCTACCAATCTTGTTGCCCCCAGAGTAGGAGAGCCGGCCCAGCCGCAACAGTGTGAGTTCAGCCCTATTCGTGTAGTGAGACTTCAACTTGCCCCGTACTGCCGTCAGGGGACGTAGGGTCACCCTCGAAGGATTAGCTTTGTGTTCCCTCTCAAGCGCGAGCACCTCTGCCTCCAGTGCTTCCCTCTCCTTCCTACGTAAGGAGTTCAATTGTGAGTTGAGGCCCAGGCACGTCCCCCTGATCGTCGCCTTAAAGGCGTCCCAGGTGGTCATTAGGGACGTGTCCGAGGGAGGATTGCTATCAAAAAAGTCCCGGATGGCCTGACGCAAGGCCAGATGGGATACATCGTCCCGGACCACCGAGGCCGGGAAGTACCATTTCCGGTTCGCGGTGTCCGGCGGCGACCACCGAAGCGTGAGCACTAGAAGACTGTGATCCGAGACAGAAATCGGGAGAATGGCGGCATCTAAGATGTTCCCTCTAAGGGACTGGCTGAGGAAGACGTAGTCCAGGCGGGAGTAGGAGTGGTGCACATGGGAAAAGAACGTATAGTCCTTCACAGTAGGGTGAAAAAACCTCCAACCATCCACCAGCCCCATCTCTTCCACCCCCCTCTGTGTGCTCCCCGAGAAAACCCCCGTGTCCGCCCTTCGTCCCCCAGAGCTGTCCATCTCCCCATCCCAAACCAAGTTATAATCACCCATCATGAATACAAGTCCTTCCGCAAAGTCCCCCACCCTCTCCAGCAGCTCTTGCAAGTACTTATTTTGGCCAGAATTGGGCAAGTAAAGCACCACAAACGTACACAACCTGCCCTGGATGTGCCCCTTGACCATCAACCACCGCCCTTCTCTATCGGAGCGGACTCCCACAGGCTGAAAATGTAACGCCGCCTTAAACATTAACGCCACCCCCCGATGCTTCGTGACAGCTGAGGACCTGTACACAATGGGGTACGCCCTGTGTCGGAGCCGCATTTCATCCTTTCGAGCTAAATGGGTTTCCTGAAGCCCCACCACATCTAGATGATGGTCTACAAGGTATTTCAGGACCTTCTGTCTCTTCTGAGGGGAATTCAAGCCCTTGACATTCCAAGTGCCTATACTAATCGGCATGATAAACACCTCCCAAAGATCTTGCTATCAGAAATACAAAATGGCGCCCAACCTCCTTCCACCCCTCCCCCCCACCACGTGCACCCAAACGGTCCCAGAACAGTCGTGGGCTCAGCCCTTCTACAGCATGGCGCGCATTCCACCACTCATTCTCTACATTCATCCCCAAAGGCCTGCCGTCACGGCCCCCCCTCCCCCTCCCCAACAGTCCCCCAACCAAAACCCCCCCGAACCAACACAGAACATTGTACAAAAATGGAAAAAAAAGTGCAAAAACCATACTCAACAGGATCAGTAGGCCGAGGTCCGTAGGAAGCCCCCAATCGAGTAACAGGCCAGAGGAATGAAGCCCCTATTCCCCTTGGCCGTAATCAAGGTCGTCTCCACCAGAGTACTTGTACACCCTTGATCAGAAGGCCCGAGCCTCCCCGGCGCCAATCCGCCATTTTGGGGCTCACGCCGCCCCAGAGCTGAGCTGTGAAGCAGCCAACGTGGCCGAGGCCACCGAGGCGACCGCTGCTCCTCGTTCCTGCAGGCTGGTAGAGAGGTCCGGGCGTTGTCTTGCAGGGGATCCGGCGGGAGAGCGTCCTACCCTGTGCCAGGAGTTCGATCGGCGGCGCCGCCGAGATGGGGAGGCCGCCGTGGCCTGCGATGATGGAACGTCCGCCAATCCCAGGAGCTCTTTTGCCGCCTGAAGTGTGCGCACTTGGGCCAGGCGGTTCTGCCATCTGAAAATTATTCTGAAAGGGTGCCCCCAAGAGTAGGCAATCCCCCTCTCTTTCAGGAATGCTGTGATAGGACGGAAGTCCCTTTGTTTTTGTAAGGTAGAGGCCGCCAAGTCCTGGAACAGCTGGGGTCTATGGCCACGGAATTGCAATGAGTCGATGGTCCTGGCCTTCCGTAGTATCCTTTCCTTGAGTTGGAAATCGTGGACGCACACCAGTATGTCGGGGGGAGGACCCCCCCCTCGCCGCGGCAGGCCCACCCGGTGCACTCTGTCCATCCGTATCTCCGTCGTGTCCTCCTCGTCTAGGACCTGGAGGAACAGCTCCTGCACATAACCCCGGAGGTCTCCCGCCTCACCGTCCCAGGGCACCGCCCGTATACGGATGTTGTTCCTACGGGAGCGGTTTTCAAGGTCTTCCGTATGCAATTGGAGGTCCAAATTCTGCTCGGTGAGGCGGATAATGTCCTGCTGGAGCATATGAACATCCGTGGCGACGCTCAAGTCCCTGTCCTCCAGGGTCGCCACCCTCTCACCTATGCCGTCCACGTCCCTCCGCACCTCCCGCAGGTCGGAGGCGAGCTGCGACCGGAGTTCCGATATGTCCTCCTTGATGGAGGCAAACAGCTCCGACATGAAGGCCTTCGTCACCGGGGCGTCTTCATCAGATTGCCTTGATGACCCACTTGCTCCAGGGGAGGCCGGTTGTTGGGAGGCCTTGTCCTTTCCCTGGTTCCGTTTGCGCTGCATGGTAGACATGCCGCCCTGTGTCGACTCCACGTGGCCAAGGAAGCAGCGAGGGCTGCCGATGGCACTCGACTGTGAGCGTCTCCTGTATCCTAGGCGTGGGTTCCAGGGGGCCAGCGATCTGCCGCCACGGTCCTCCAAGCCTCCGCCACCAAGGAGCGATAGAGTCACTCCGGTGCCCCGTCGTCGTCCGGCTCCGTGCAGCGACCCGGCCCTAGGCTCGGACAGTTCAAGCAGGCCGCAGGCGCCACCCTCGTGGGGGTCCAGTCGATGGCGTTGGCAGGTGGCCACCAGTTGTGCGAGTGGCGCTACTTGGCCAGGGGTCCTCTCCCAGGCGTGGCGGGTTATGAGCCGGGTCTCGCCGATAGAACCTCCCTCGTCCAAACTCCGGTCCGCTCAGCCGTCCGTCTGCTCCAGTGCCTGCAGGCGGATCTAGGGCTCCGCCCCTCGACCACGCCGGGCCGCGATGGTTGGAAAGCCCGGGGTCTCACAGGCCGCAGGCTGCGAACGTCCTCGCAGGCGCTCTGGAGGTCACACCGCTCCGGGGACCCCGCCAACGTCCGCCGCTCTGCTAGGCGAACGTCTCCGCCACCATAGGGGCTCGTGGGTGCCCCCAAAATCGTGCTATTAGTTGCTATGTTGGATCAGCGCCGGAGCGGCACGAAAAGGCGTCCTACTCCGCCGCCATCTTGGCCACGCCCCCAGCATCTTCTTTTTTAAGGGGCCGATAGTGCAGCTGTGCTACAAAACCGTCCCTGGTAGCAAAAACGGCCCCCCCAGGGGTCCAAAACCAGCCTCCACCTTGACGGCCCGCTGGGGAAATGCCTAGCACCCGCTAAGGCAAGTCCCACACTGGTGGTGGGAAAAGAAGAGGGGGAATATCCATCACAGCTGCATTTGTTTCATACTGTTGATCTGTGTTTGAGACCTTGTGTCATTTTGAAATTAATAGAAATAATTTTTAAAAAATTATAGTAGTACTAGTAATAGTAGCAGTCCTAACATTAGTATTAGCATTTCTCCCAAAATAACGTACCTTATATGCAAATATTTATTTGCCCAATCTTTCATAACAACACAGCTTGTGAACTTCGTATTTCCTTCATATTGCGTGATCTCCTATTCCCACTTTAAGATATATTTTTTTCAGGAATTAATTTGAACGTTTATGAAATTTTTATGATCTGTCCAACTAAACAGACTGGATATTAAAATTGGATGAACCGAGGGATACAAACTCATTCTTTTTGAATCATAAGCACCACGTAATTGTCGTCAAAGAGGAGCTGATGAAATAACTATTTCCTGTAGTTTTTTTGTCTGAAGACAGGAGATCTGCATCTCAGATGAACAGTTCCTTCAACTAAACTTCCGAGTTGAGCGTTAAGTGTGATAGATCTGTCACTATGATGCTCCAATAAAGTCAAATGATATTAGACATACCCATAGTTTATCTTCACACATTTAAAGGAGATTTATAAGTCGTATTTTAGTCCCAGAGATTGTAGTTTTATGAGATCTCATGCAGAGTGGGACAGAATTAGATGCCAGCATATGCTTTTCAAGAACACAACTTTTCTTTCATTTAATGTTAATCAATTGCTTCAAAATGCATGCTATGGAAGGGCAACTATGAAAACATATACATCAACACGGTAGTATGCAATTTGCTCCTACTTCTAAATCGTGATTAGCGTTCTTTTGTAAATGATATTTAATGATTTTGGCAAAGTACTTATTCTCCAATAAAATGTGTCAAAAGTCATTAAACATCCATAAAGAAACAGACAAGCAAATATAATTGAATTGCATCTACAGTGGTGCCAAAAACATAATGCAAAGTAGCTTTTCACAATGATGTATAGATCTAGGGCCTGATTTAGAGTTCGACGAACGAGTGACTCGTCGCAAATGTGATGGATATGCGTCTGCCATATTACATGTGCATTACATCCCATAGCCCTTGTACTATGGCGGACGGGATATCCGTAATTTTTGTGACAGAGTATCAGGTCCACAGAACTCTAATGCCCCATGCGCCGCCAGAACATCACTTTTTGTGAAGTTCCATGGCGCGGGAACCTACTCCATATTTACAAAGCAGCAATAAGTTACTTTTTATTCTGGCTTATTGTTGCCTGGTAAATATCGTACCCTTTAACATAGTTATCTGCGTTGAAGGGGCGTGCGATGGGTGTTGCTGGGGGCCTTCCAAGCAACATCCATGGTTTTTTGACACTGCCTTAACTCTGAAGCAGCGCCTAAAACCTATTCCTTCCCAGGGGAGGCGTGAGGGGGGCAGAACGAGGAGAAATATCTTTATTTCGCCTTAGTTTTTCATTTCTGTGTGTGCTGCATTCGGCAACACACATATAAAGAGGAGAAAGCCTCTTGTGATTGTTTTTGTGCATGAAAATATTCATCCCTACAACACAGGCACCCTAGCACCAAGGTGTGAAGGTTCATGCGTTGGAGCACAGCAGCCCATTGTGCGCTGGCACAGGGGTAAAGGACAGGAATGCAGTTGATACAGTGTATTCCTACCCTTTTCTTTTGCCGTAGGGTAGTGCTGCAGGAAGGGAAAACCTCAATAATGAGGCCCTAAATTAGGACCTCAATTATTTCAAAGAGCAGGTGGCTATTCTACATAGGAATGTTTGTACTGAGGATGCACAAGTAAACATTTTAAGATTACCTACACAACACACCCTGTCCTATAAGTATATGAAAAAAAGTTGGCAAAAAGTATTTTTTTCTTTTGTGCCGTGCCAAGGTGAAATTAAGATTCAGTGAAAAGCAGAGCAAGTGCAAAAGCAATGAACATTTCAATCAGGTGCATAAGGCAGGCCCCTGAAGCCCCCGCTGCACAACCCAAAGCCAATGAATACCTGTGATGTTTAGGAGACTCAGAGCTCCTCAAAACATTCTTCTGGGTGGTGGGGTGGGGGACGGGATGGGGGCATAATTTTGCATTTTTCCCCTATTCACTGAAAACGTTCAGCATAGGTAATAACAGTTGAGTAAACTTTGCTCTCATACAGAAACAAAGCTCAGCCATAGAAATACCAGCGTGTATCCCAGAAAAGTAGCTGCTAAAGCACAAGCAAAAGCAGCTGATTTATGTGGCCATACTACGATAAAATATATCCAAGGCAGAGGGACCTATTTACAAGTGCCTTGTGCCACGGTGCATCAAGTAACGCACCGGCGGCGCAATGGGTTATAACTAGGCACCAGAGAGTCCCTGCCCTGTTTGAGGTAATCAGGGAAAGCACATGATGATAAGGAAGAAAATGTAGAAGTAGATCACTGAGGATGTTGTTGCATGCATGGCTCAGGCTGACAAAAGAAGGTAGCCTTCGCTTGTGCACACTCCACTGGGAGTAGGGAGTAGGGCATTTGAAGTGGTGTTCTCTTTCCATGATACTAGCACGAGTTGTCGCTGTCACTAACAATGGTTGCCCATGCAGTTAAGCGCAGTGGTGTGGGGCAGGGGTGGGAAGGTGAAAGTGAGAAATGATGAGATAGTTAAAATAACATAAATAAATGAATAAATAAATAAAACCACTTACCTTGTGCTCACCTCATCGCCGACTTGACGATATGGCAAGCGAAAGGTAAGTGGTTTTATTTATTTATTTATTTATTTTCACTATCCTGTTGTTTGCCACTTTCACCTGCTGCCGGGCCCCACCGCCCGACCGTGGTTACCTTCACAGGCCACCACTGGTTACTTTGCGGGTTCATTGCACTGGTCCAGAACAAAAGATAGTTCCTCACTGCACCATTCTCAACTGAGGCTGTGATTACACTGGTACACTAGGTTGAGCAGCATCGTGTAGACCAACCAGTGTGATTTCTCAAGGAAAAGCCAAGCAGCTGGACCGGATAGCATACTTGGCAGGTTTTTGCCTGCAGCCCACTGGCACCAGACAGCAAAGCTATAGTGAGCCGCGGACATCAGGAGACAGAGGGTTGCAAATGCAGAGTCAAGCATCAGGATCCCATGGACATTTCTCACCATGTGGCTTTCAGGAACTAGTCTTTGTACTAAAAATCAAGTTAGAGACTGATTTCCAGTTTTTTATTTCCGTAAAATAAAAATGTTGGGACTGATTCTCAAAAGTAATTTGAGATAAAATCCTAACTTTACGTCTTTCGGTTTTCACTAAAAGGCATTTAGGAGTAGTAAAGTTAGGATTCCTAACTTTACTACTCCTAAACTGAGACAAAATCCTAACTTTATTACTTTCTGTATTCGCAAAAGGCATTTAGGAGTACTAAAGTTAGGAATCCTAACTTTTCTCCTCCCGATGCCTTTTGTGAATGATACACAATGATACACCGCCACTGAACGCTGAGCCCTGGACTCAGGACGCACATCCCTGCTCACCACCAGAGGACGGCACTGCCAACACTTCCACCTCACCTTAACCACTGAAGCAGTCAACAACACCAGTGACACCACAAACACGGCCGCACCTGTTACATCAACCGACACCACCACATCACAACTCCAGTGCATCTTACTCAAAGTATGTTCATAACACACCAGGACCGAACCAACAAGCATGGAGGTGGTATAGCCATCATCTGCAGGGACACACACTGCTGCACGACATCCCCTGGTGAACCAACACCAGTAAGGGAAAACCTCAACTTCCAACTACCATACAGATGGAAAAAGCAACATCAGCAGTATCCTTGCTACAGTCCACCAGGAAGACACCCTAGCTTCTTCAGTGCCAACCCAGTCCCAATAGACTGAGAGAACTACATCTTTCTAGGTGACCTCAACTTTTACCTCCGCAACCCCAGGAACTCCAACTCTACTGACTTCCAGGAAAGCATGAGCAACATCGGCCTCACACAGCTCATCACTGACCCTACCCACATTGCAGGACACACGCTCAATCCCATCTTCCCCTCCAGTGACAGAGTCATGTTCATATGCACTACACCACTCTCCTGCTTACAGCGTATACTTCACCATCTCAGGAGGAGAAGGATTTCATGAATCCAGAAGCCACCAAGAAGGACATCACTCACTCCCAGGAACTGTGCGGCAGCCTGGCAGACTACTTCCAGGACAAGATCTCGGCTATCCATGAAAACGTAGATCACCAACCCTTCACCGCATAAAGTGCCAACCTGTTCACGCCCATGTACATAAACCCTAAACACCTTCTCATGAATTGGAAAATCTTCACCCTGCGGGACACTCTCTCCATCAATGAACTAAATGCACCCAGGAGCACTCACAGGCCCATGCCGCTACCACATCTTAAACCTCGGAGGTAAGACAATCTACAACATGCTCAGGACAGTCCAGAACACCTCCATCACCTCAGGCTCCTTCCTTGAGGGCTGGAAACACGGCGAAGTAAGGCCCCTCCTGATTAAAACATCCGCCAACTCAGACAAAATAAAGAACTACTGCCCCTTTTCTCTCAGCTTCCTTATCCAGCAAATGTCCCTGAGAAAGGAATCAGTCAGCAACTCACCTAACACCTAGAAGACCGCAACCTCCTTTCAAGCTTTCCACAGCACCGAGGCAGCCCTGATCAATGCCATAGATGATACCACAACCCTCCTGGACAGTGGCAAAAGAGCAGCCCCCATGCTCCTGGACCCATCTGCCACCTTCTCTCATTACATCCTCATCAACAGATTCTGCCACATCAGGATCGAAGGAAATGTCCTCAAATGGATTGCCTCACACCTCACTGTCAGAACCCAAAGGATCCACCTCCCACTGTTCAGATCATCTGCAGGATCCCCCAAGGATCGTTCCTCAGCCAGATCCTTTTCAACACCTACATGATCCCTCTAGCCACCACCGTCAGATCACATGGACTCAAAATCATCTCTTAAGCCGATGACACACATCTCCTCCTGTCCTTCTCCAAAGATGCCTCCATCACTAAGTGTAACTTCCACAGATTCATGGTGAATGTTGCAGACTGGATGAAGGACAACTGTCTCAAACTCTTCAATGAAAAAGTGGAAGTCTCCAACACCTCGCCATGGACTGATGCACGGTGGCCTGCATAGCTCAGCTTCCCCTCACCTCAACAGACCACGCCTCCAACCTCAGCATCATCCTGGAGAGCAAGCTATCTAGGGAGAAGCAAGTGAGCACAATAGCATCCTCCTGCTTCCTCACACTTCAGATGCTAAACAAGATCTTCAGGTGTCTCCTGGCAGCGCACAATTACCAGTCTCAGGGCAGACACCAGAAGGACCATCACACAGGGCCTCATCAGCAGATTGGGCTACAAAACCACGCTCAATGTAGGAATCACTGCACTCCTCCTGAAGAGAGTGCAGACAATTCAGAACTCCACAGCAAGACTCAAACTTGACCTCCCCAGACGGAACCACACACACCGTATCTCAAGAACATACACTGGCTCGTGATTCAGCAGAAATGGCAGTTTAAGATGCTGACTCCTGCCTAAAATGTCCTTCACAATGAAGGACCAGCATCTATCAATTAATGCCTGGCCCTCCACCAACCAACCAGGTACCTTTAATCATCTTCCCTCTCTTTTGCAGACACCGCACAGATCAGTCGAGCCAACAGCAGAGGATGCACCTTCTCGAATTGTTTGAATGATCAAACCTCCACACTACAGCAAACAGCTCCACGCCTCAAGCCGCTCACGGGTGATTTGCTGTACTCTACAAATCTTTTATAGATTGATTGATTGATGAGGGGGAGGAGCTGTTACCTACCACAATTGCACATCACAAAGGCTCTGCCTGAGCTCACTCACATAGGGTTTGACACTGGTGTTTTTCGATCCTAGGCAAGCTGGGGCCAAGGAAGTGAGACATGAAATTTCAAGCACCTCTGATTGAGGAAACCTTCAACCCTCTCCTATTTCAAAGTGTACAATAGATCTAAATATTGGATCCTCGGACCCAACAATTCAGTACACTTGAATCTGAGGATGACTTAGAAGGACTTCTGTGCTGCTCTGCTGCTCTGCTAGAAGGCTGCTACTCTACTACTCTGTTGCGCTGCTGCCTGAGTGAAAGGACTAGACCAGCGTCTTCATGCCAGCACCACCAGAGTAATTCCAATGGCAAGTCCTCCTGATCTGAAGCTTCAGGGACAGTAAAGGCTCCAACCACCTTAAACCTATCACTTGGACTCTGTCTGCTGTGAGTTTTGCCCGAAATGGTTCCACCCTAGTCTTGGACCCTTGGAAGTGGGCCTGAATGTGCTCTGCCAGGCCAGCTGTGATCCTGTGAGCAGACCTGATGCTGAGCAATGTATCTTTTTGTACCCACATCAAAAACCTCCACAGTAGGATGCATCCCCCATGCTGAACCTCACATCGTAGCCCACAGTCTTCTCGGAGCTGCTGCTGCATGACCCATCCTTGATGTAAGCCCTTGCTTTGCAAGGCCCTCATCTCCCGCATCCTCAACTGCAATGCAGCACTCCACATTGCAGCCATACAGCTTCTTTGGAACTGCTGGTTCAGAAAACATCTTCAATGCAGGTCTTCACATCTCAAAAACATAGTCGATGGCATCCTTGATGACTCCTGACTCTGTTGCAGGAGCCTTGCTGCTCCTAAGAATCTTTGCTGTATGGCGCAACTTCAAGACAGGTTTTCACAACACTCCACAAACCAGGAGTTAAAGTGCTTTGTTCAGCTGGCCTACTGGGTTCCTGTATCCAGTCCACACTCTTGTGCTTCTAGACACTATTTTTACTTAAAATTTAGAAATTGCATATCCCCGGTTTTGCAGATAATTTTTGTATCAGTTTCATCTCAAATAATTCATTAAACTTTACTTTAGTTTTCTAAGTAGATGTAGGATTGTTCTTGTGTTGTTTTCTCACTTTATTACTGTTTAAAGTACTGCATTAATACTTTACCCATTACCTCTAAGTAAAGCCTGACTGTCACTACCAGAGGGTTGAGCACAGGATAATCTTGGGTTTGCTTGTGTTTCGCCCCAACAGAGGTAATACTGGTGGAGTCTCCTCAACCAGTAACTCAATTTCCAACACACAAGTTCCATAAAGTTCTTTAAATTATGCCATTATGCCATGTTGCATCATTGCGTGCCATTTGCGGCAAAGTTTTTAGACAAGTGCGTCATTGGGTGGAAAATGTTATTGCAAATGCACCAGAGTACCAGAACTCAAGCAGATGTTGTATGCGGTGCTTTTACTTTTGGCACTATTTTAGGGCAAAGTGCATTCTCGCATAACATTTCATGTTAAAAAATTGTGCATCTTGATGGATTTGCATTTTGTGTACTTATGCGTAATTTTGCAACATTTTGCATGATTACACAAAAGCCAACTAGACTATTTTTTCACTCACCTTGGCATTACACCCGAAGAAATTCACAGTTCGTAAAAACAGTTTGTGCCGGATCCAGGCCAACAGATAACCAAAGTACTCCATGCATGAGGAAGGACTTGAAGCTACAGCTTCTGCTGCTTTTTAACAGCATGATGCCAAAGAATGTGTAAGCAAGCACAGATGCGAACCCTTGTCAAGAGAATGTCAGAGGGCACGTAAGAGGTAAAAAGATTACACAATTGTTGGCTAGTGTAAATCAGAGATTGTGGCTATCATTTACTATGGCGGACAGAAACTTTACCAGGGAGAGTGGTGGTGAGGCAACACATGCCCTCATACACACTTCTTCTCACCCAGGCATTCAGACACACACACAAACACCCATTCACCACACACACTCTCAAATGCACATGCATTCATATATTCACGCATGCACACACCAAATATAAATAAACACAGAAAACTTACCTTCACGGCAGCTCTCAAAGAGGAAAGGTTTATAGGTCGCAGGAGGGTTGAGGCTACTGCCTTCCATCATTGGCTGACCTTAGGTCATCCAGTGATAGAAGACAGCAGTCCATCACTGGTCACTGAGTGGGATGGGGTCAGTCGAGGTTTGTTGACCCCACCCCACTCTGTGACAAGGTGTCACTGATTTACACGCAGCCCTGGGAACTTCAGGGCTTAAACTGAAGAGCCCAGGTCCAAAGCAATCAGTGATACCTCCCCGCATCACAAAGAGGAGGGCATGAAGACACTTTTGCCAATTTGAGGCAGTCACGTCCACAGGCCTGTAAAATCCTCAGCCTGGAAAAGTTCAGCTCAGGCAGCCAGGAACCTGTGTATTCAGTGAATGTCCAGCTCCTGGATGCCTGGCCTGAACAAGAAGAGAGTCTGTCAGGCTGATCTTTGTTCATCCTGAAAGACGCTTGCCTGGAAAAAGGTGAGAGGTTTGGCCCATCAACCCATATGGATTGGCCTCTGTGGATCATTAAAGAAGGCATTCAGGAGCAGGATGTCCGGGAATCTGCATGTACATAGTGTGGGAAAGCGCAGAGTCCTGGCTTCACACCTTTATTTGGCCCTATCATTCTGCATTTGTTTAGATTCTAATAAAATCCTATATCATTACTACTAATACAGTCTTTGGGTCTAATTCACAAACTGCATCTTTGGAATATGTTTAAGCAACATACTACTTTTAGTATGCACGGAACATTTGCATTACCTTACACTTTTGTTGTAACCTCCACTTTTTTTTAGTAAATCCAGCCTTGCACATGGCCATCCACTGGTACGCCCTCTTATAGAAAATAATGGAGGTAAGGACTTAAAATAGAACTCTATAGGAAATTATGTTAAATTAAATCAAATTATAAAAAATGTTAATGATATAAACACATTCAAATTAAAGTTAAAAAATATAAATATATCAAAATAGTGCATATTTATTATCAAATCATAGTATAAAAATGTAATAGCATAATTTTCATTCAAGAAATAATGTATCAATAAACGTTATTAATAATAGAATTTACTGTAAGATTAGTAGAGCATTTATTGTTGCATATTTTTTAATTCATAATAGGTTATTAAATATTTGATAATTAAACAATAAATATTCATTAGCTTTAACACTAATATACATTAATTTATAATTTGACTGTTTTAAACAATTTGACTTTATTTCGAAAGTGTTTTGTTTAAGTCCCTACATCCATTACTTTTTAAGGGAGGTTGTTGCAGTACCAATGGTTAGCCATCTGTAGTGCTGAACTTACTCAAAAGTGTAAGTTACCTTTGTGAATCAGTACCTTTGTTTGTGTTGTCTTTGGGGAAAAAGTGAGGAAACCCAAATAAATTAACTCCTTTCTTAGGCATTTATCCTTTTATAAAGTGTGGTCTTTTTCCAGGTACGTTTAGACTAAGGTCCACAGGACACCCATCAGTTTTCAAGTCTGTAGATGTTAAGGTACTATTTTTGTATTACCTTTGTACCATGGGAATTTCACCAGCAGTGACCAAGATTACTTCTCAAACCAACATGCAGTCAACAGGGCTGCTGTGATGGAATACTGTGGCATTGCTTGCAGACACTCATTAAAAAAGATGGAAAGTTAGACGAGTGGACACGGAGGTGTCCTTGTTGCCCTTTGTGGATAGCATCCTTCCTCCACCGTTATTCTTACAAATAAATACACGTAACAAAGAAATTGAGTGTAACTGTAAAATCGGGTACACAGTTACTGTTAAAGTAGCTCTGGTGATCAGTGATGACATTGGAAAATCTATGCTCATAACGTTCAAGAGAATCTTGAAGAATATACATTTCAAAATACAAAAGCCGACCCATATCCCCTAAGCCTCCAGACGTGCATTCCCTGGGGAGGCCAGTTGGCAGCTTCCTTGAGCGGCACTGGTGCCCCAAAACACTATCACAAGCTCCTTCTCCCTGGGTCTGTGCAAAGGAAGTCACCAGGTGATGCTTCCTTGAGGATACAGGATGTGGGTAGAAAGAAAATCCCATCTTAGGACACATTCAAGGAGTCTCTGAGAAGGACCAATTTTCAGTTTGCATGATCCCTGTGGAACAGGGACCTTCAAACTGTTGCCAAAAACACAGAGGCAAGGGAAATTAGAAGGGAAAAGGAAAAAATACCAGAGCTGCCTCAAGCAAATCAACACGGGTAAAGGAGCAGAGGCACAAAAAGAGGGCCTCAAAGACAGCAGTTAGCGCAAAGCATCTCTAAAATGTTTGCATTTCTCTCACATATAAAAAACTTATGGAAATAAAAGCTAATTTCACATAATCGAGAAGTTGCCAACACATTGCACTTTATATTGGTGTACCAGTAGAGAGAGCTTGTGATTTGAAGCGCGGTTTACACAATATAAATTCTATAGTAATTATTTGATTAGCACAAACATTCAACATTCATCTTATTCACGCGAAATAACAATACAAATAATTCAGCATGAGATAGAGCATTGTTTTGGGCAAAGACTGTGAGCAACGAAAAGCAGACATACCTTTGAAAAGTGTCCAAGGGCACCTAGAGTTTGAACACGCCTAGGCTGGTGTATTTGCAGCTGAACAGATGAGCAAGTGGTCTTCTCAAGTCTCATTCAACAGCATTGATCTCAAGCAATACACTAGTATTGATAATACGGTAGACGCTTGGCACCTTCCAGTCTACGAGCAGAGACGTGGCCCGTCGCCAGCCCATGTGGTTTTATGCTGATCGTCATGCAACACTGTTTAAAAAAAAAAAGAGGTAATTTAACCTGTGACCCATTCCATTTATAAGAAGACGCATACGCGTCACTTGCCTTGTGTGCAGAGGGAATCTGTGCTTGGTTTTGTTATTCATAGACAGCGATTTTTCTGATGCACAAATGCAAAGTCACTCGGGGCATCATTCATTGTACACGTTCCTTAAGGAACATCTTCTAAATAGAATGTTCACATGCTGAGAACATTTCCATTGGCATCCGAAGCAAGTAACCTTCATTTTGCCACTTTATTTAACTGAAGATCAAGAGATTTAGGACTAGTTTCACATTTGTCTATAACATGCATTTGTGTGCATGTGTTTCTTGTTATTCCAGAATACAAAGTGCAATGGAGACTATTCTTTGGGCGAAATTATTTGGTATGGTGATAGAATTGATAGAAAACTGTATAGCTTGTGTCGTTTTATTGTAAAAATGATATTTGTTTTAATAAATATGTCTGGTTGTAAAGGTGTGATGGTCTAACAAAATGTAGAGTATTCATTCAGTAAACCTCTTTCAGTTCACAAATGAAGAGTTCTTTCTGCTACTGCACAATGGGGCATATTTAAAGGAAATTAACTCAGCCGTAGCGTTAATTTGTTTACGTTACAGCAGCTTTTTTTATTGCTTTACTTTCAAAGTGCTGCTAACTGTGGTTAGCAGCTCTTGTCCAGTGTAATCGTGAAATTTCAGGCCCGCCCCTTCTGTTAGCAGGACTTAACCAAATTGAGATGCAAGATAGGCATTCCATATAAAAACTGCCACTAATGATGAACTACAATGAAATTCGCGTATGTCGACAACTACCCAAAACTGCTCCGAAGCCCAGTTAGAGGCAGATTTTTAAGACGTAAAAATAGCTGGTCTTAAAATTGGTGCTGGACAGCGCAGCAAGGAATATTGCTGCACTGCCCTGTGCCTAAACAAAAGGCCAGAGATGGCCCTATCAATAAAATAGAGCGCATTCCTGGGCTCATTCATGAAAAGTGTTGAATCGCTGTGACAAAACAGCTTTGCAACACTTTTCACTGTGCCCTACTTGCGACTACTCCAGCAATGCATGGGGCCAGCCTATCCCTATGACACTGCGTCACCCTTACGCCGGCGATAAGGTTTTGATGCAGTGGCGGCCTAGAATTGATGCTGTGAAATCTGATAGATTTTACTGCGCCACTCCTATGAGGCTTTGTTGTTGGAAACACCCACCCTGAATACATCATACCTGATGCAGGTATAATAAGGCACAAGGCTTCACAAGGTCATGCATATGACTACATGCGTCATTTTGTAAATATGGCACAAAATGGTGCCAGATTCACTCTGCAAATACGTCAAGAATATGACACACCTGCAGTGTAAAACTGTTGGAAGGGGTTCATGAAACCCCCCCCTGTCTTTTTCTCTCTACATTTGTGCACAATGGCAGCCATATGCCAACACAGGTACTCTTGCACCATGGTGCAAGGGTGACTGTGTTGCAGAGTTGATTGGTGTGGCTCCATCTCTTCTCGAGGCATCTGCAGGTGCGTGCAGACTACTGGTGGGCAGGAGTGAACCAGTTCGCCTTCTTGGAGTGTTGTTTGGCTGGATTTTCTTGAGGGGTGCCAGGATATCGGCGCAGTTAAAGATCCATCGGTGGAGTTTTGCCCGATGTGGCATTGGTGTCGGTAAGCGTTGGCGGAGTGCTGGTACTGAAGAGTTGTTCAGAACTTCTTCTGTGACCTTGTGGAATTTGTGGAATTTGTGGGGATATTTATAAAGCGCAGCGTTCGCTCCGGAAGGAGCATCTTGGCGCTGAATTTTCAGTTAGTTAGTTTCCTTGATCCAGTGGCGATGGGGAGGGTGGTCTGTGGGAGTGTGATTTTGTAGACAAGGGCAATGCCACATCCTTGGATGGCGGGATGGTCCTTTCTTGTGATGTTGTACACATCGGAGAGGGCGATGGCGATGTCTGGTCTGGAGAAGAGGTTGGTCCAGCTTTACGTGGATGTCTGAAGAGCTGATGTGGAGGAGTTCCCAGATTTCTGTGGCCAGTGCTTAATTTGTAAATTATTAAGTGCAGGTGCTCAAATTTTTTAGGAGACCACACCCCTTCCCCCGGCTCCACCCACTTCCTCCACTGGCTCCACCCACATCCTCAACTGCCACTGCTGAAAGCCAGATGTAATACCGTATCTGAATTTTCAGCAACAAAGCCTTCCTTAAGTAAGGGTTTGATAGTAGGTTCCCCCAGCCCGAGAACTTTTTGAGAAAAATTAAATCAAAAAGTGCACTTAAAGCACAATTTTGGAATAAATTGGCTGAAATGACTAATGCACTTAAAGGGGACACCTAGGCCTTAATTACTACCTTTTGGGCTCCCATCTTCCTATTGTTTATGCCTACACCTAAATAAAATGCCATTAAAATACCATGCCAGAGCTAACAGGGAAGGTTAAGTGCTGCAAGAGAAGCAATAATATAACACAGATAGACCGAGGCAGAGAAAGGATGAAAACTGTGAAGAAAGGAGAGATAGTGTCAGGCAGATAGTACAGGGCAGTAATGTTGGAGTCACTGATGGTGCTAATTTTTAACAAAAGGAATTTAGGAGTTTTGCCACAATATTGTTGTGATGCGCAGGGGTTGTTCTTTTGGGTATCTGGGTTAGACAGTTCTTGAAAGATACTGAAGATTTCTCTTATTCAGTCAGACCAGCTAGATGAATTTTGTAAATTAAAACTTTTTGGCTCTCCTTATGGCACTATGGAGGTCTTACAGGTATCTTTTAGAGAGGGACTATCTTCAGTTAAAATAGTCTTGTGCAACTTGCATTACAGGTTGAGACTGCTTTGTTTTACGTCCACAGGCACCACATGGAACCATTTTTAGTTGATTTAATGCCAAATTTAGTGGTTATTGTTTTGGTTGGTACCAACTTGCAGAAAGCAGTGATGTATTGTGGCATAGATTGTCCAGTAAGGCTTCAGTGCCATCCTAGTTGAGAAAGTTAGTTGTCACAACATTCTATGTTACCTCAAGCTTGTCTGTGCTGAAATATCTAACACCTGGATGACATAATTGCATATCTCTTTCACACAAATGCAAGCATTTCTAAAAACCTGTGTCCTAGTCCATTCGTGCATATCATATGGAAACATCTGCCATGAATGACGCAGGTGTCATCAAGTCAAACCTAAAAGGTTGCTGACTTAAAATGTGCTGAATGCTAATCATTGTGTGACATTTATGTTTTTGAAAAGCATCAATGAGGTTGGTGGTTTGAGATGACAAATGTAACAAAAAATGCACTTACTGGCTCCCCCTATGTTCATTATTTCCAGCCCACAACAAGACATGTGTTGTTTACTCTGTATCAAAGTTCGATTGCCATTAAATATATAATACAATTTAACTTCAACACTTAGTGTTTGAAACAAATGAATATTTGAATTGAGGACTGGAAATGTTCCCTGGCGTTACATCAGGTGTTATACTGTCAGCATTCGTTTTCATTAGCACTCCAGACTTTACATTTAACCACATAAGGCTGATTTTGAAAGAGTTTCTGCAGTCACACAGGCTGGAATTTTCAAAAAGGAAACAAAAAGTATAGAGGTGAGAAAAGTAAAAAAACATTAATGAAAGGAAAAGTGGAGAAAGGGTGTCAAAAGGATGATAACACCAACAGTCAGCCTCAGCAAACTGGAAATACGTTTTGTATTTTTTTATGGGAAAGCATTCAGAAGCCATTTTTTGTTTGGAGAATTTCTTTAAAACCCTATTTTATCATCAACTACGACAAAAGGTTTCTTGAGCACAAACTCGCCTGAAAACCTCAAGGATGGTGGGGTCCCTCTTTGCTCATCCGCGCTTTACAGGGATGGTCAAAGAGAGAGGTATTTTCCTTTTCTGGATAATCCCTTGTCTGGCATTGATAAGCAGTGTGACAAGCTGGCACTGGAGGGCACCACGAGGAGCTTGCACCAGGGAAGTGCGAAGACCTCTCCTCATCCTACACTCCCCATTGCTCTTTTTATATCTCTCTTTATCAGGCTCGTGGACTGACTGCCGGAAACCATTAATTTGCACATAAATTCAATATCTCGCTCTGGCATTAGACCACTCAAATACTTTGTCTTTGCTACTCATTGGCCTGTGATAGTCACACTGTGCAAAACGAACCTCCATCACCGAGCGTCAGCTGCACACCAAAGCTTCCAGGACAAACCAATCAAACCTTTCATTGACTTGTACAGACATGGCAGACACTGAACATTGCAAAATAAACAGATGCCACATTCAGGTGCCCGTGAAGAAACTACAGTCAGAAAACATTTATGAAAAAGCAGATTCCACCGTTCAATGACCTATGTGGCACGCTCAGGTGAAAGCAGAGTTAGTTATTACTTGATTACTGACTTTTTCAACAGGCTTGCTGCTGCACGCTGCACGGCATGGCGCTACTTCAGTTAATTGTGCCGGACTGCTGGCTAGTGTGTAGTGCGTGCATGCCTCAAAACGACATGCATAGCTGCCATTCCAAAAAATATGAGTGACACTTTCTTGTGAGCAAAATCAAGCAATGAAGACGAGGGAATCATATATATATAAAAAATTGCACCCATTTGAGTATAGCTGCTAATGTACAGATTGCTTATGTGTGAGATTGTCATAGATTCAGTGGATTTATGAGAGTCATTCAGACTAACTGTGTGGCATTTTCTTGCAACCAAAATCATACAATGGAGTCTATGGAAATAGACAAATATCAGAAATCACACTCATTTGAGCAAGAAGAAAATAGAACTCTGCAGCAGGTGCAGTTAAAGCTAATATTTAATTTTTAAATAGTTATTATTTAATTTTTAAATACTCAGCACCCTTCCCCCCAACCTCCACTCCAGTTAGCGGCTGAAACATATGTAACAAAGATCTCTGTGACAAATGCAGCAACCCACTGAGTTATCCACATACAATACTGCAGTTCAATACAATACAATATGGTGGTAGACTTTCTTTGCAGTAGACATATTAACCCTCTGCGCTGCTTTATGGTCAGAGTGAAAACTGCCAGTAGACAAAAGTCTGACCTCTCTCCAGGGGTAACATTAATCACCTGACCTACCCCTAACTCAGCAAGTCTCACTGCGCTGGGAAAATAAAGGCTACTGCTTCATAGTGCCTCTGTCAAGCACGGATATTAAACACTTTTCACAAATAAATCAGCAAATCTGCTAGTTGAGGCAAAACTTCCACCTTAGAAGGCCCTTCATTTACAGCACAGACTGACAAGTGAGTGTGTCCATTTTCAAGGCTTATTCCGTGCTGGAGTCCCCTCTCCATTCTTGTAACACAAACCTTTTAAATGTGAGCAGTAACAGATTAATAAATGAATATCTGACTAAACTGAATCTCTTTATAGCTGTCAGAATGATCTACCAGAGGAACTGCAGGTGTGGCTCTGCGTGGATCACTAGCCTGTCTCTTGGTCAGAGTCAGATAGCGAGCCCTGCTGCAGTCCAGCCTCAGCCTGTGCCACCTGCTCCCACTAGGAGACTCACGCTGGCGTGGTGAGTCCAGGGCATAAGTTGGGCTCTGCCTGGGCAGGGCACACACAGCACAGGTCCAGGTTAGAAAGTAATGAGCAGGTGGTCAATCCTTTAACACTGGCTTCCTCCTTTAACTCTAGGCCTTGCAGCAGGCCAAGGATTGATTTCCTGTGTGCTTTGGGGCCCCACTGGCAGGCAGGAAATTCAACAACCTGCCTCAGAATGCGCGCCGACCGGAGATGGCTCCTCCGCAACAGTGTGTCCATGTGGGACCTGCCGTGACCCGGGGAGCTGTAACAGAAAGCAGGTTTGGCGGCGCAAGTTGAAATAGCTTCTTCGTATAATTAAGAAAGCCTTCAATGCCACAAAAACAGTCCGAGTAATTGATGCGTTTTGTTAGGAAGCTAGGTGCCTCTGCAGAAATAGTATTGTCCGGGCACCGACCCTCCTGTAAAGTTAAGGAAGTGTGTGAGTACGCTGCCCCTGCTTGCCCCTGACAACATTTATAAAAGGAAAGCAATACCCTGCACTAACTTTCTGCAAGGGCTGCACCTTTGAAAAATCACACGAGTGCACTGAAGCAGGCCCATTTCATCTTAGAAGAGGTCGGAGCAGTTTTAACACCAAGATCCACCCATGGGCAAAACAGACGGAAGGCATTAATTTATTTTCAGTTTAGCTCTTCACCAAAAAGACAGAGTTTCTGCAGTTGTTTATATTGGCTGACACTACGCACGTTGTGCAGCCGTTGATGTGAGTTGTAACTTGGCCCTGACTTCTAGACCCGGCCCTGATAAATAAGTGCCGGTGCTAAGCACCGGAAAGCACCGGCAAAAATTAAGCACTGTCTGTGGCATGTTTGTGGAGAGACTACACGTTGAGGAGGACGAAGTTGAGCCAGTCTGGTGCGCTGTTGGTTGGCAGGGCTGCGAGAGGCGCTGCTGTGTTGATGTGGCAGAAGGTGTGTTTTTAATTTTGTCAGCCGAAGGGTGCAAGAGTATTCTTTGGTATTGCAAGATGGAGGTGTGGCGTCCATGGTTGAGGGCATAGGGGGTGCCGGCGTCATAGCGGTGGAGTGTCGGGGACGCAGTGTCCCTGGCACTGTATGTAGTACATGAGCGGATGGCGCAGACAGGCTTGCCCTTGGCGCTTTCGGTGCACCCATGGCACACCTGCTGCACATGGCCGCACAGCACCCACCATTAAATAATTCTGTGGGGGGGCTGGACAGCTGGAAGGCAGGAAACACGGGAAAGGACACTGGAGGGTGCAGGGCTGTGGGGGTTCCAAGTGTCAATGAGGGAGAGGACAGGGGAAAAGGAACCTGAAAAAGCACATGAAAGAGAAAGCCAAACAAAGCAAAGACAAAAGAACAAAGCCAGAGGTACAACACAACGGAGAGGAGCAGAAAGAGGGATTGGAACAGCAGAAAAAAGGGACAGGAAGGCAGTCAAGCAGCAGAGAAGTGACACTATACCACTGGACCACCAATAATGAGGCGCAGGCAGGCGCCTGAAGGGGGAGGAGTGCATTAAACGCCTGACCTCCGGGTCAGAGAAACCATCAGCAGCAGATGGAGACAGCAGCAGCAGGTACCAGACAGCACTGCACTGTGGAAGGGGCATGTCCACTAAGGGGTAGTCCCTGTACACCAAAAAGCTGACTACCAGGGAGCGAGGAAAGGGAGCACCACCCTGTTGCCTTTTCCGATCTAACAGTTGTGATCAGATTCTCTGTTCCCCAATTCCTTAGCTAGTAACGGTGGATCAAGCTGCATACCCGAGGGCCTTGTCACAAACCAGTCCCCATGCACCGGGCACCTGCTGCCAATAACAGCTGATCTCGTTGGTAAGGAAAGTCCCATTTCTTGGAATGGGCGACAGCATGACTGAGAATCATGCCTTCGTGTAGCCGTATGTGACCACGCCCCCGATGGAAATGGCGGTGCATCTCTGCAGTTCTGGTGTCCGCAGCAGCTGAGAAGACCATAGACTAGCCCGTCTTCCGTGGCAGAAAAGGCAGAAGGTTTTAGTAGCTTAATCCTCAACCAGGGGAAAGTTCGGTAAACTCCGGGAGTAACATCTTTAAAGGTATCCATTTTACATGAAACCCATGGTCAGCGATAAAATGCGGTGATGTTTTTTCCCGACCTCGAACTGCCAAAAAGTGGATTTAGCACGGATGTGGATAAAGTGCACAAAGAGGAGGCTAAGGCTGATTTATTCTACTGTGTCAGTAGGGCAGGTTGGAGAAGAAGAAGACGACGAGCAGAAGGAAAGAGAGGTGAGGAGGCTGGGAGGTAAGGAGTTAAGTCGAGGTGTGGAAATTAAAATTTAAGGGAGAAAGGAGCGGTTATAACTCATCCTGGGAAGGGGAGAAGCCTTGGTCCAAGTACTGCTACTGCATTCAACATTTGTACTCCTCCAAGGATTTGACAATGGGTAGACATAATAAACAAAACAATTTAGTCTCTAAAGTTGACTCTGCGACTGGCCTTAAGGCTAAGTCCCGCCTGGCACAGGCACAGGCAAAGGCGTTGTCTGTTGGGGCAGGAAGAGCAGGACTTTTGGGAAATCGCCCTGACCATAATACCAGCTTTGAGAGCTCAGAAGATGATTTGGCGGAAGAGCTCTCCGGTACAAGCCAGGGAGTCAGAATCTCCCCCATGGCATCTACAATGGAGACTGGTGAGACGGGCAAACCACAAGTGGATAACTCCACAACTGCATCTGCCGAAGGTAGTAAGGAGGGCTGTAAGAGTGTCAAGGAGTTTCCCCTCTTTTTGAAAAAATTATTACAGTCAGTCCCTCCTTAGCCCAACTCACCTCAGACAGTGGTCGTTGATCTTGCCAGCCCATGTCAGTTTCCACTAGGTCTGAGCTGATCATCGCACCTGTTACCTCCTCCGCCTCTTCAGCGCCTCCGCATGCCCAAATCTTGCCAGCTTCAACCTCCATAATACAAGAATTTAATGCTAATTCTTTGAATCCTGCCACCACGCCTCCGGTAGAATCTGTGCTGCAGGTACTCTCTCAGCCCGTCCAGAACCAGATTTTGATAGGTAGCTACCTGGTACTCTTGTCAGGGCCTCAGGAACAGCTTCTTCAAGGACATAAATGAGACTCCAACAGAAGTTGAAATAAATCTTGTATTGCCTGCCTATTAAGATGTAACTTTCTGATGACATCTCTTTCTTCCATAGTTTGAAGGTCTGGAATTGGCTAGTATATTGTAGGCTGTAGTCTCCCCTCTGCCAAGGTACCTATGTGTGGAATGCACAGACATATGGATAGTGATCACAGTGTCCACACTAATATTTACCAAGACACACCCAACAGTCATCTGACCACACTTACCAGCATATGTTAGCAATACACAGTAATTTACTTTGTGATTGCATAAGAAACAATTGCTTACTTATCACCATTTGAGATGATGAAAGGTGAACTGTTGTAGGAGCGGCAAATCCATGTGGAAGAGAGCCTAAAGTAAGACATTGATTGTCCTGAGAAATGCAGGTGTCACCTGCATGAATCAGCTTGATTGCCATTACTGACATTTCCATCCCCATTCATGGTCTGTACCAGCACTGTACACATCAGTGTTGGGGCCCCCTGGACTGAAAGGTGAATTAATTCCCCAACTTAAAATGCGCCACAGGGCCTGTTTGCACACATGTCACATCAAGCCCGCCCCCTTCCTTCACCACTGTGGGGCGTTTTAAGTTGGGAGATTAAGTCCCCTTCAATCCTAAGGGTCCCTGGGGGTCAAACTAGCCCACCAAGTACCTCCAATAAGGGCCACAGAGCTGGGTTGCAGAGAGGTGTAACAATAGGTGTGGCCTCAGGCACCTGTCTGGAACACAGCCCCATGGCGCTAACTGGAGGTACCTGGTGGGCTAGTTTGCCCCCATTGACCCTCAGGATTGTAAGGGAATAAATTCCCCAACTTAAAACGCGCCACAGGGTGCATTTGCATAGTGTTGCTGGCAGGGGGCGGAGCCTCCGACGACATGCCAGATTTCTTTTTTTTAAAGAATTTGGGGGAAGGGGGATATTTTTCGGCCTTCCTTTCCACTTTTTTTTGGGCCCTGGGGACCCCATCTCCCAGGGCCTGACCCCTAATTGGTTTATTTTATTTCATAAAAACGGAAGGGGGCCACGAGGACCCCCTCCCGAAGCCATTTCCAGCCCCGGGGACTCCATCCTCCAGGGCATGGACACTATATATTTTTTAATATATTTTCAAAGGAGGGGGGCTGCGTGGCCCCCTCCTGAGGCTTCTTTCAGCCCCGGGAACCCCATCCCCCTGGACTCTGACTCATTTTTCTTTATTTTAGTCAGGAGGGGGGCCACGTGCACCCCCTCAGGGGCCACTTCTGGCCTCGGGGACCCCATCCACCAGGGCCAGTCCTCTTCTGTTATGTTATGTTATGTTATGGAGCTTTTATATAGCGTGCAGCTACTCACAGGGAGTGTCCCGACGCTTTCCACCCTCAACTCATAATGAAATAACACAACACAGCTAAAAACAGGCAACAAAAATGGAACAAAAGCAACAGTGAGCAGTAAAAAACAAACTAAGAGTTAAAAAGCCAGGTCTTCAGGCCCCTCCTAAACTGGAGTAAATTAACAGTACTCCGCAGAGAGAATGGAAGCTGATTCCAAACTGGGGGCCTCTGCAGCCAAAAGACCGCCCTCCCGCACGAGCCTTCCTCACCCGTGGAACCACTGCTCTACAAAGAGCTTCCGAGCGGAGGGAGCGCGCCGGACGATAGAAAGTCAGTCTCCTCTGCAGGTATCCCGCTCCTGAACCATGCAGAGCCTTGTGCATCAGGGTCAGGGATTTGAACTGGATCCTCTTCCTGATGGGGAGCCAATGGAGCGACTGGAGCAACCCAGACGCTCGAGCTCGTCTCCCTAGACCAAAAATCGCCCGGGCAGCAGAGTTCTGCACCACCTGAAGGCGCTGGACCAGATAGTCGGGAAGGCCAAGAAACAGAGCATTGGCATAATCTAGCCTCGACCCGACTAGAGCCTGCACTGTAATCCTCCTATGCTCCTCAGACAACAGAGGCAGAAATTTGCGGAGCATTTTCAATAGTCCGTAGCAGGTGCCGGCCAGGCCAAGGATGTGAGTACGGAGCGACAGCTGATTGTCGAGCTTGACGCCCAGGTTTTTGGCCACCACTGAGGACTGTACAGGAGGACTCATGTCGGACGGCCACCAATGCTGCCATTCCGGATCGGCAACGCAACCAAAAAAAAGAATCTCAGACTTTCCCGAGTTGGCCCTCAGACCGTTCCGCTGGAACCAGTCGAAGACCAGCGCAAGGCAGTCCCGGACTCTCTCTCCCACAAACTCTTGGTCTTTCCCGCATGTGAAGAGGAGTTGCGTGTCGTCGGCATAAGAGACGATCTGGGCCCCATACGCCTCCACCAAGGCCGCCAGAGGGGACATAAAGATGTTAAATAATGTGGGGCTCAACACAGAACCCTGTGGAACCCCAACTCCCAATGGCGGCATCTCGGCGGAGCTCTGGGAGACCCAGACCGTCTGGCGGCGGCCTTCCAGGAAAGAAGTAAACCACCTCAGCACCGTCCCCCTCAGGCCGATGTCATAGAGCCTGGTTAGAAGCGTCTTATGGGGGACGGTGTCGAAAGCCGCCGAGAGATCTAACATGACCAGCATGGCCCTGCCGCCGGCATCGAGAGTCTCCCTGATGATCTCAGTCACCTCAATCAGAGCAGTTTCCGTACTAAAATTAGGTCGGAAGCCCGATTGAGATGGATGGAGCAGATTATTGGCTTCCAAAAAACTAGAAAGAGCGCCGTGAGCATGTTTTTCCGTCAGCTTCGCTAGTGCAGGTAACAACGAGATAGGCCTGTAGTTCGCCAGGACTTCGGTGTCAAGGCCCGGTTTTTATAGGAGGGGATCACCATCGCTCTTTTCCAAGAGCTAGGGACCCGCCCCTCCCTCAGGGAGGCATTGAGGATAGGGTTGACTAAGGGGTTCACCACTGCCGCCATCCCGGCCAGAAATTTGGCGGGGCAGGGATCGAGTGGCGAGCCAGATTTGAGGTTGGCCAGCAACACTCTCTTCTTTGGGTACTATGGGGGGAGCCCCAATGCCCTCATGGTCCCTCCCGGCTTCCCGCCTCCTTCAGGAGACGGCATTGCTTTTTCACATGGGGACCTGCTGACATGCAGCTCTCCATGTGGAAAGCAATCTGCTTTGCTTCATTGAAGCGAGAGCAGGTGTCCCTGCTCTGGCTTCAATAAAGCAAAGCAGTTTTCAATGACAGGGCAAATAGCAGTGTCCCGGGTGTGGGCACCCTGGGACACTGCATGAGCCGGCCCTGGTGGGTGGCGGTCCCCAGGGCCATCGAGGGCTCCAGGAGGTGTGCCCTCTGTGGCAGCAATACACAAAGAGTAATATTTAATATGCTCTTCTGCAAGGGGCATTTTTCCTATTGTAATGCGCAAGTTGTATGTATTTATAAACACTTGTTTGTCTATAGGATGCTGCACTTTTAGAAGATGTGCAAGATATGAGAAGTTTTTTTATCAATGCAGTAAGATACATATATAGAACTACTTTATGTTAAAACATAATAAGGAGATATTATATGTTTTAATACGCTTTGAACTGCCAATGTAATGAGGTTTTTTTATTTTTTTTGTACAAAACTTAAACTGGTAGTTCGAGCTTGTTGACAACAATGTACCCTGTTTTCCTTGTCCATGATCATGTGACTCGCAGTTTGAGGAGGTGAGTGTGCACCATGCAGCATTTAGAAACAGTCAGCTTGGCTAAAATCTGCATGTGAACAAGGGCTTCCAAAAGTTTGCCCTGCCAGCAAGTCCGCACTCAAAATCAGGTAAGTTGTACAACAACTTTTATTCCAGATAAAGCGGGCATTTTAGTCCAAGGTTCTCCCTTTTTCCACTGCCTGGCACGTTTCAGAGAAACATTCTCCTGCACGGCTTTATCTGGAATACATTTGTTGTGAGGAGGCTTGAAAACAACAGAGTGAAGGCGGAATTGTGGCTGGAGAAAAAGTGGGAACTTCACATCGCCTTTGAAAAAGGTGAATGTTTCTCTGAAACGCGTCTGGCAGTGGAAAAAGCGAGTACCTTGGACTAAAATGCCCGCTTTATCTGGTATAAAATTTGTTGTGCAACTTACCTGATTTTGAGTGCGGACTTGCTTGCAGGGCAAACTTTTGGAAATATATATATATATATATATATATATATATATATATATATATATATATATATATATATATATATATATATATATATATATATATATATATATATATATATATATATATATATATATATATATGCATATATATGCATATATATACCTCAAACATGGTGCAGTGGATGTCTGTGAAACAGGCGAGCATAAGGATAGACAGAATCACTCATAGCTTCGATAAAAATCATATCCTAAAGTTGATACCAACCTACACATTTCATAGTGTGCGGATGGACAACCTACACATTTCATAGTGTGTGGATAGATGGACTCCCCCTCAGGGTATGCTATATTGAGGTAACTCATCAGTGAGCAGCACTCCAAATTGGAGTCACTGTTAAATACCATGCACTTGGACACATCAGGAACAACATAGGCACAATCCAGGACTTTATTGTTAAACAACAAGTGTATGTAACATTATAGTAACTCAATCTAGTTGTACATTCTGGAGTAATGTTCATCAATATCCCTTTTGTTAGTGCTGTGAGCAAGACTCATGTACTTCTTAGAAGAGTGCCTTCCTTTGCTGAATAATTAACGCTTATGAGTGAGCTACGTGGAAGTTTTTATTTGTCTGTTTAATACCATTGTCTATAGAAAGGTTTGCAAAAAGTAAATTTGCAGAGAAGAATTCAGAAAATATGTGTCAATATGCATAGAAGAGTTATGCAAATCGGATGTACGTTGTTACAAAGCATTCTTTTAGCACGCATGCTGTAACAACGTGGTTTGTATAACGCATTCTTTTACAACGCATAATACAAAGGGGTGTTGGATAGTGAATATTTTAATTTACTATTCCAACACCAGTCCCCGTTGACACTAGGGAAGGTGTTGGATAGTAAATTAAAAGTATTCCCTATCCTTGAGCGCCCCCCAGAGTCATGCGTTGTAATAGAATGCGTTTTTTAAAACCGCGTTGTAATAGCACTGCGTGCTAAAAGTTGCGTCGTAAACGACGCTCCCCATGCAAATCAATCAATCAATCAAAGCATTTGTAGAGCGTGCTACATACCCGTGAGGGTCTCAAGGTGCTGGGGGTGGGGGAGGGACTGCCGCTGATCGAAGAGCCAGGTCTTGAGAAGTCTTCTGAAGGCCACCAGGTCCTTGGTCTGTCGTAGGCTGGTAGGGAGAGCATTCCAGGTCTTGGCGGCAAAGTAGGAGAAGGATCTGCCATCAGCGGTGGTTTTCTGGATACGGGGAACTGTGGCGAGGGCGAGCGTGGCAGAGCGGAGGTTGCGGGTGGGGGTGTGGAAGCTGAGTTGGTTGTTGAGGTATGTTGGTCCGGTGTTGTATAGCGCTTTGTGTGCGTGGGGAGGAGTTTGAAGGTGATTCTCTTGTTGACGGGGAGCCAGTGCAGGCCTCTCAGGTGGGGTGTGATGTGGCTGCGTCGGGGGACGTCGAGGATCAGTCAAGCCGAGGCGTTCTGGATTCGTTGTAGTCGTCTCAGGAGCTTTGTTGTTGTTCCTGAGTAGAGGGCGTTCCAGAAGTCAAGTCTGCTGGTGATGAGGGCCTGGGTGATGAGGGCTTGCAGACCACAATGCTGCATACACAGTTATAATTATAATTATCCCGCAATGTGTATTTGGAAAAGGGTCGCTTGGATAGAAGCAAAATATAAAACTTTTTCAAAGGCATAAATCTGCAAATTGTTAAAATTTCAGTTTGAGAAAAAAATTGAAACCCCTAGATGTAATTTAACACAGTCTTGAGAGTAATGGTGGTGGAACTCCCATAAAACATTTAAATGCGAGTAATGTTTTCCACTGGAATACTAAAATGCACACTACTGAGCCAGCCTTATATTAAAACCCAGTTCCGCTAAATAGACCCATGACTGTCTCTGAAGGCTCTTCTAAACTACAGCTCATTCCAATTGCTACACTTTCCGTTCCCTGGTCCTCTGCTTTAACTGATGGCCCTGACCAATTTGCTTGAAAAAGTAATATTTATAGTCCCGGTTTTATAATGAAATAAACAAGACTACTGTAAGGTAATGCCTCTTTTTGCATGTTCACCCCCACATTATTGGACTTATCTTGCTGTTTTTTTAGCTCTGAGTTTGCACAGAGGCCTGCTAACCATACCTCTGCGCAATTGTTCTAATTCCTTAAGAAGTGTAAGCTGAATTGGCTATTTCCAATTGGCAAGTACTGACTTACTTATAAATCCCTAGTGTATGGTACCCATGGTACCAAGTGCATGTAAGAAACTGTGTCCACCCAAAGCTGCAGCACTGATTGTGTCACCCTGTGTGTGGCAAAGTACAGAATTACTCCCCACCTGCCACTGCATACCTGAAGAGCAGTGATTACTCTGCCAGTTCAACTTTGGCTTTCAAATCAATGGCAAAGCCATCACTTCCCTTAACATTGTATCCAAGTATTTCCTAAGAAAAGCCTAGAGACCCCCATAGTAGGGAGCTATACATTATTAAGTGGGACACGCATGTTTCTATATATATGTCCTTGCAACAAAACCCCTCAAATTGTTGTTTTGATTTGGAAACGTTAATAGCCCCTCTGGCTAATTTGGGGTTACAGGCTAGCACCCCAGTCTGGGTAACTTCTGAATGGGACTACCTAACTGGCTACTGTAAGAAATGAAATGAATCATAGCATTAAAGCTAACCTGAAGCTGAGGTCGATTTTAATGTCTCTAGAAAAGTAAAACAACTTTTAGAAAGGTACCACTCTGTGATCCAGCTGGTCTAGTAGTCTCACACAGGCATTCATACATTTATCTGCCCTCCTAGAGAGTTGTGTAAACAGCTCCCAAGCTCAAAAACAATTGAAGCCCACTGCAGGGAGAGGTGTCACCTTCCCATTTCAGGAAGACCCTCGTGTGTGTTTGCCAAAAAGACAAGCTTCAAAGGTGAAGGTGTCTTTGGTGGGCAAATGGGGATAACACTCCAGAGGGGCTGTCCTTTGTTTAGGTAGACAACCTTGAGGCAGGGCCAGAGAGGGAAATCCTGTGCCCAAACCAGTTTTTCTGTGGGTGGATCGCACACAGGTAGCCACACATCTTGGGTGGGCTATCACCCTTCTAACAGATGAGAAAGGGTGTCAAGATATTGGGAGTGGGCATAATGGTCCACTTTTGGATTGTTAGGTGCCACACATTGTCGGAAAGTCATCACCAGAAGGGAGGGGACCTGGTAGCCTCTGTGACTAAAGTTGCTCCACATCACTAGTGGACCAATGAATCATCACAAAGGCACCCTGTCAACTGCACAGCAAACAGAACATCTTTAAGCATCTTTTCATCCTGTATCCCAGAATTAGGACCACTCTATTAAAGTTTATGGCAGTTGTGCTGTAAAATTTGGAACTGAATTGAACAATGCACTAGTGGCCAGGTAACTGTCCAAATTTACCAATTTGTCCCCAAGACCTTCATCCTGTCGGATTTAGACTAACTTTTACAAACATTTTGAAAGTTTTCAAACTTTATGTTGACCAATGCTTGTTTACGGATGAAATTAAGAGTGATAAAACGTTTAGATATATGTATCTATGAAACCATCCAGATAATTTTGCCTATCAAGGCCTCTAAATATTCACAACAAATATACTTATTTGTATAAATAGTTGTCATGTTTCTTTTATGTTGTGCAGCTTTCTTACTTTGTTGTTTGGTACTGTTAAATGCTTTACACTAAGGGGCTTATGTACAATCCTATTGCACCGCCGGTGCACCACTTTTATTGATGCACCAGCAGCGCAGTGAGCTGCCCCATATTTACAAGGCCATGTAAAGTCACCCTGCGTAACTTTTCATGGCCTTTTAAATAAGTTTTGGTTTTCCATGGGTGTTGCTGTGGGTGTTCTCCTGCAACATCCATGGAACATGCCACATTCACAGATTAACACATTTTTGTAAACCTGCAAATGGGTCAGAATCTTATGCCTCCCCACAGGAGGAGTAAGGTGGCACAACAGGAGAAATGCTTTTATTTCTCCTCGCTTTTTTCTCTTTTTATGCGTTCCTCAGAATGCAGTAAGCATAGAGAGAGGAAACTGGATGTCATTGTTGTTTTTGTGCAGGAAGGTACACCTTCCTGAACAAAACAATCATCCTCACACTGCAAGCACCCTTGCAAAATGTTGCAAGGGTGTCTGCGCTCGTGCACGGCTGCTGTTTTTGCGCCAGCGCAGAGTAGAAGGGAAGGAAAATGCCATATCTTGTAGATACAGCGCATTCCTGTCCTTTTATTTAGACTCACAGCAGCTCAGCAGGAAGGCTTGTTCTGCCGTGTGTCAAAATCTTGTAAATGAGGCCCTTAGTTCCATTGTTCATGCCTTGCTGCTTGCAATCCATAGCTATCCAGAGTTTATCTTAAGGTTGTTCAAAAGAGCCTGACTGGACAAGGTAAGACCCCACAGCCATGCCATATAACACACCCAAATCATCACAACTACAAGTCCCAGAATGCAAAGAAATAAAAGCGGACTAAAGCAGTTTATAACACATGGACCTGGACAACATGGCATGGCTAAGTACTGGAAACATAACACTGGAACACAGGATGTCTGGGAAGCAGGGGGAGACATCAAGGGATACTGTAGGGTGAAAGATACACGAACTTATTATACCAATAGCATAATACATGGGTTTCAACAACTGTTACAGAATATAGGGCCACATGTATACCTTCATCATTTGTTGACCTACAGCGTATCTTGGGCTACCATGGAAATTCAGCTGGAGAAAAGATCCCCAAATGCAAAGGCATTGGGAGGGAAAACAAGTTACAAAAAGTACATGAAGCAAATGATATATGTCAGACTCTCAGACCAGATAATGTTGGAAGACTACCAGAGAAGGGATGCAAAGTTAAACGTGAATTCTAACCATTTTCAGAAGTTGCTATTGTGCCTTTTGGGTCCATATTTGAATGTCTTTATCTCTCGCAGGCTAAATCTTAAATGTGTGTTTCATTCGTAAGCAAAAGTTAAAGTCATTTTGAATACCTCCCCCAATAATTTATCCAAAGATAACCCGTTATAATGTAGTGTAAAAAGCCTCTTCTGTTGAACTGGGGCTAGAACAGGGTTTAAGACATGTTATTTCTACATGACCTCTCTTTTTTGTGGTGGTTAGCAGTACGAAAGAATATGCCTAGCCCTAGCACGTAATGTAGATGTCCGCCTTCAATTATTCCATGAGACTAAGCTCACGCCATCACTTGGTTTGTTCCACCTTTTGCTAAGTGTCTGATCTTTTTATGTCTGCCAGCGCGTGGTGTGCTGACCTCTTCTGGCCTGCCGGTGAAGGCTGGTGTGCATAGGCAGGCTGTTGAGAGTTCTTGGCCTTCTAGATCGCAGCTCCTAATTAAAGAGCTTAACAACCAACAGAAAAATGGCTTCCCAGCAGTGTGGCCTGTCCACCATTTCACCAGGGAAAACATGATCACGTCTGTTAGGTGTAGAAGGAGCTTCCTGTCTAATCCACCCGTGGTTTAAGAAAAGTGATACAGTGGGAAAAAGTTGGTACTGGGAAAAAGCAGGTTGCTAACTACTATACAATTTCGCATATGAGAATTCCCTTTACGCAACATTTGTTTCTGGGATCGGGACCTTTTTTCAAATTTCTAACACTTAAATCCAGAGCCTCCTTGCATGACTACACTAACTTTGGACAGAGCAGGTGAATTTGCAAGTATCCATCTGCCATACACCAAAATCATGATGATTAGGTGACCATCTGTTTCTGGAATACTGTTCATCCTTTACCACACAAAATCAACTGTGAGTATTACCAGCAGATGCATTTCATTGACAGGATACGTTTTGCACATGAGAACAGAACGGGGTGAGTTATAAAGAGCTGGAGGGGAGTCCACATAGTCTAAATTAACTTTAATAAGCTATGAGACTTGGAGAAAGGTCCCCTGATTAAAAAAAAGAAAAACATGTTTTATATTGCTGTACACTACGGCCCAATATCTTCTCTATGTGGGTAAACCAATAATATCACAGATACCATACACGAGAGGTGGAATGATGGTGATGAAGCAGTAATGTCTACCAATGTAAAGCATAACATTTTCCCACACATCTCTACTTTCTCTCTATAGAAAGGTTAGGATACTCTGTGAAGTGTTTCATAGAAATATTTCCCCGTGCACATTAAGTAAAACACATTTTCCTAAACATTTAAGGTTTTGGTCATTGCTTGAAAAGCACAACACGGTTAAGGGGAATACCATTACAAAGGAGTGATTAATCCAATTGTTTTGTGATCACTGAACCCCTTAAGAGCATGTAATCATTACTTTGCCTTTCAAAGTGGGATCAGCTATGGGATAGAGAGACTATGTATTTATAGGGCAGGGGATCAGTATCAAGCTGGCTGCATAATGCGACTTAAAGTGATTCGATGTCTGGAGATTCAAAAACCACTGAACTATTACATTTCTGCAAAGTCCATCTTTGCAGAATGGACTTTTGTGATTGCTATTGACCTATTTTTGAGTATTCATATAAATCCTGGCTTTCCATCACTTCATGGCCCGTGTATTCGCAAAGACATGTAATCACCTATTTGTGCCTCCAGAGGTAATGGTAATTTGTTTCAAACTGAGGGTTCTGAAACTCCTAGAAACTCTGAGCACTTGATAGAATGCAGGTACGTGTATATTTATGGATTGCTCGGTATAAGCAAGGTGTCAACTACTGAAGATACTTCGTAACAATAACAATTTTCACAGCAGGATTGTAGTGTATAAGTAATGTAATGTATAAGTAAGGAGCAACGTGTAAGATAAGTAGGATCAAATGGAAGCAGAATGGTGACCTTTAACTCTCTACTCTCCAAAGTTGTAATTTGTCTCTGAGGGCCTGATTTATACTTTGGTGGATGGGATACTCTGTCACAAACCTGACGGATATCCCATCCTCATTATTACAATTGCATTATATCCGCTAGCATTTGTAATAGGGCGGGCGGGATATTCTTCACCTGCTTGATGGAGTATCATATTGGCCGAAGTATAAATCAGGCCCTGAAGCAGCTCTAATCACTACATATGGTGTTTGATTCCCTGCATAACTTTACTTACACAGCGCTCTAACTCTACAGTGGAGATAAGTGATTTTCAGTAGATAAAACAATGCATTCCTTCAAATTCTTTTCAATTAAGGTTCTTTTTCACCTTTCCTAAAATCAACAAACCTTGCTGCATGTCCTGTACAGAGATATTTTTATTATTAGTTGAAGGGTCAAATTTACTAAGTTTTCAAGTAATGCAGCTCCTCAACCAGAGTTGCAGTGATGCATTGCATGAAAGGAAGAGAGAGGAACAGCACCAAATCAATTTAATATATAGTGATGGTTTTGTTTTACCTTGTGCAAAAAGAGAGACCCCCTATTTTTAGGATGTAGGTCATATTATCAAGAAAGGGTGATACATAATCGCCGCTTTTATCGGCAGGAAACTGCCACTAAAGTGGCAATAATGGGCTTCATAATATGCCCTGGTGAATTCCCATAGAAGCCCAGGTTCTGGTGTTAACCTGTGCTTCTATGGGAATTCACAAGGGCATTTTAACAAGCCCATTATCACCGCTTTAGCAGCAGTTTCCAGCCGATAAAAGCGGCGATAATCGCCCTTTCTTGATGATATGACCTGTGGTTCCTTAACATTGGGAAAATGACAATAAATGTACAGAATTAAGGCAACCAATCATAAATACAATGGTAAAGTATGATCAATACACTGTCAGAAAAAAACAAATACAACAAATTATTTTCCAAAAAGTACAAAAAAAGCTTTATATTGAATATAGAAAAATAAAAAAATATATAATTTAACACTCATTTATTCACTTGCATGCATACTCCCAGACATACTAAGGATTATTAAAAGACATTGTTCAGTTTGTTGACAAATTTCTCATAGTTGACAAATTAACAATTTATATAAAGAACAATTGCAGTTAAAAACACAGTGGCACAAATGTAGTTACAAGGGGTGCTCTACGTGCATTTCGGCACACCAAAAATGGCCTTCGTGAGGAAAAAGGGCCACAAGAAAGAGAACGTTGTAGAGTCTATAGATAGCAGAAAATGAGGGACCTGTTGGATAGACTGATTACGCCAGGCCAGTGACAAAACTGCTCCTTTTAAAAAGATCAAAGCTAAGCGCCCCCACGACGCACAACGATGGTTTACGGACCAACTTAAAGCGGACAAACTTGCCCTGCGACAAACTGAACGCCGTTGGCGTTGCCACTATGACCCTCAACTCAAACTCGTTTATACTCAGTCTTTAAAATCCTATAAACAATCGATCCTAGCAGCTAAGACGGCATATTTCTCTCCATAATTTTTAGACTCTAATAACAAAACGAAAGACATTTTCTCAATTGTAAACGAGCTCTCCTTGCCGGACAGGATCACCCCCCAACCCTAGCCGACCCAATTCCTCTGTGACTCGCTAAACTCCTACTTCATAGAAAAAATTACAACAATAAAAAACAACATCCCGACCCCGGCATCTCCTATTCCTCCTCCCCTTCCCCCCAGGAATACCATTACCCTGATGGAGTTCCCTCCTATCTCCCTACAAGAATTCGTCGCACTCCTTCACAAAGTCAGCTCAGGATCCCCTAATGACTGCTGCCCCCCGCAGATTCTGAGAGAAGCTTTCCTCGCCTGTCCAGGCCCCCCTCTAGCACTACTCAACAGCTCTCTTGCTACCGGGGAGGTCCCTCTCTCCTTCAAGCAAGCAGCCGTCCTACCTATCCTAAAGAAACCCAACGCAGATCCCACTATACTCCGCAACTACAGACCCATCTCTCTCCTCCCCTACCTAGGAAAAATTCTGGAGACCTACGTTACCCGCTGCCTGAGCTCTTTCATAGAGAAATCCTCCTTCTTGGACCCTCAACAAGCGGGTTTCAGACCCCTCCACTCCACCGAGGCGGTCATAGTAGCAGTCATGGACACCCTCAGGAAGGGCGCTGACACAAACATCTCCCAGGCCCTTGTCCTTTTAGATCTCTCGGCGGCATTCGACACGGTCAATCACACCATCTTGATCGACCGTGTCCACAATGCCGGCATTCAGGGAGTGGCCCTTGACTGGCTCAGATCTTTCCTCCACCAGAGATCACAGTCTGTCCATCTTTCTTCTCTTTCCGCACCCTACACATCCCTTTCCGGTGGTGTCCCACAGGGCTCTGCACTATCCCCTCTTCTATTTAATTTGTATCTCCAACCCCTCTTAGCCTCCCTCCGCAACCCCCTGGTCACAATTTTCAACTACGCGGATGACCTTCAGTTAATTTTCCCCATTGATTCACTTGCTTCTTCCCGTCTTAATTTCCAGTCCACCATGTTGACCATAGCGGAGTGGATGTACCACAGCCACTTAAAGCTGAACCCCACCAAAACCGAACTTGTCCTGGTAGGAGGCCCCAATCACCCATGGAATTCCACCTTCTGGCCAACATCTCTGGGGACAGCACCCACTCCGGTGAGTTCAGTCAAAAGCCTGGGGGTGATCATTTCTGAAGATCTTTCAATGAGACCGCAAATCAACGCGGTCACCTCAACCTGCTTTTTCCACCTCAGGCGGATCCGCAAGATCAGTAGGTTTCTCACCAAAGAAGCCCTGATTCAAGTTATCATTGCACTTATCACCTCCAGGCTCGACTATGCCAACTTGCTGTACGCGGGATTTCCTGCATGTCACCTTCACCGACTACAGCTGGTGCAGAATCAGGCCGCCCGCCTGATCTTCCGCCAACCCAGACACCAGCACGTCACTCCCCTCCTCCGTAGCCTGCATTGGCTCCCTATCTCCAAACGCTGTACCTTTAAACTGGCATGCTCAACCTTCAAGGCCCTCTCGGATGCAGCCCCTGCGTTCATCTCCTCGGTCTTGACCCGCCACACCCCCTCGAGAGTTCTCCGCTCAGCATCACTTAATCTCCTCGAGGTCCCCAAATTCAAAAGGAAAAAACATGGTGGCTTGAGCTTCTCTGTCCAGGCCCCCTCCACTTGGAACTCCCTGCCACCCTCACTCCGTCTATGCCCAAAGTATGACTGCTTCCGCAGACTATTAAAAACCCTGCTCTTCCAATCAGCATATGACTAAACCTCTCTTCCTGGATCATTGCACCTATCAAACGAGCGCCAAGAAACCATTGGTGATAGTGCGCGATACAAATAATTTTAACGTAACGTAACTGATTGTCGGGAAGCAAATCTTAAATGCCAGAGAATCACAGTGAACAGATGGTCTCACTAATTACGTAGTGGAGGAATAAGGATAGAATCCTCGCAAAGTATTATTGAGTGTGTACTGTGTGTCCCAGGGAGGGAGACCAATGCTAGTTAAAGCCTCAATTTTAAAGGAAAAATATACGGAATATCTCAATTCTTTCGAGGCGTGACCATGTGTCACCAAAGTATTTCCGGGGTTGGGTAAAATCTATCTATACTAATATAAGAGAGAGCGCAAACCTTTGAGACGGGTAATCTCAGGAACCACAGCACCAATCACAACACCCAATACAGCGTTGGAAAGGGCAGTTGCAGCATAGGGACATTGGCTATGCAGAAACCCACCATATACATTAAAAAGGTAAAAGAACCGTGCCAGCAAAGTAGTCCCTTGTGGGCATGTCTGCGTTGTGCTGTGGGCGTGTGCTGGGGGCGTGACAAACGCTGGGGGCATGTGGTACGTTCCGCCCTTCATGCCATGTCTCATATTGTGTGCTAATCTCACCCTGCTCCCTTTAAATACCCCTGCACCCCATAATCATAACCCACCCATACTCCTTAAAATACCCCAACACCCTTAAACACTAACCCATCTTAACCCTAGAAATATACCCTGTACCCCAAAACCCAAACCTATCCCTAAACACTAAAAATACCCCTGTACCCCAAAACCCAAACCTAGCCCTGACCCCTATAAATACCCCTGTAACCCAAGACCCAAACCTACCCCTGAACCCTAAAAATACCACTGTACCCCAAACCCCAAACCTACCCCTGAACCCTAAAATACTCCTGTACCCCAAAACCCAAACCTAGCCCTGAACCCTTAAAATACCCCAGTACCCCAAAACCCAAACCTTCCCCTGAACCCTAAAAATACCCCTGTACCCCAAAACCAAAACCTAGCCCTGAACCCTAAAAATAACCCTGTACCCCAAAACCCAAACCTACCCCTGAACCCTAAAATACCCCTGTACCCCAAAACCCAAACCTAGCCCTGAACCCTAAAAATACCCCTCTACCCCAAAACCCCAACCTAGCCCTGAACCCTTAAAATACCCCTGTACCCCAAAACCCAAACCTACCCCTGAACCCTAAAAATACCCCTATACCCCAAAACCGAAACCTAGCCCTGAACCCTAAAAATACCCCTGTACCCCAAAACCCATACCTATCCCTAAACCCTAAAACTACCCCTGTACCCCATAACCCAAAACTATATATGAACCCTTAAATTACCCAAACACCCCAAAACATGTACCTCAGTACCCCAAAATATATACCCCTAAACTAAGGGTGTGCGTAGTTCGCGAAGTAGCGCTTCGCGAAGCTACGCGAAGTGCACTTCGCACTACGCGAACTTCACGTAGCACTACGCGAGCTGCGTAGTAGCATGTTCGCGCTGTGCAAGATGTTTTTTCAATGATTGCACAGTGCGGACAAGCATCCGGCACTGTGCAATCATTGAAAACGGCATCTTGCACAGTGCGAGCTGTAGTTTTCTGCTGCTCGAGTAGATTATTACTCGAGCTGCAGCTTTCTCAACGCGAACTGGTAGTTTCTCATTGAGAGCGGTCGCGAGCATGCGCAACCACTCACAATGAGAAACCTTACCTCCCCGCGTTGAGAATCTCGCCGGGATGTCATTTTGCATGCTCGCGGTCGCGGACATGACGTTCAGGACCGCGAACAAGCAAAAAATGAGCGCTGCACTACGCTGCACTACGCGTGTTCGCACTGTGCTACGTGCAGCTCGCGTAGTGCGAAGTTGCGCAAACTTCGCAAACTCCGTGAGCGTAGCGTAGTGCTTTGCCCAGGGTTACCCTAAACCCATACTTACCTTATCCAAACATTAAAAAAACATGCTTTTACCATTCATGCATCGTGGAGAAGTGTGGCTCAGGGGTTAGAGGCGGCAGACCCGGAAGCTGAGATCGGCCCTGGACCAGGGTTCAATTCCCTGCCTTGGTGGGTCTTGGGCTCAAAAATTCCACGGACTCGATAATTCTCGCTCCGGTGCCTTTTCGACTCACGGGTTCACACCTTGCTTAATCTCCACAATGGCCCCTCGCGGCAGGATGCCTGGCTTTCACCTTGTGGATACCCTGCCGGGGTTATCTCACAGGGGAATACCAGGACGGGTTCCCTAAGCAAGCGCTTAGATACCGACCTCGGTCAGTGATTTGCGCTATATAAATACATGTACATTTACATTTACATTTACAACGAAATTGGTTGTAAATGTATGCGTGGTAAAAGCATATAAAATGTAATGCCATGCGTTATAATGGCATTGCGGAGTCATGGTACTTTCGTAATGAAAGTATGCGGAGTGATGGTATGCAGAAAGAAAGTTGCGGAATAATGGGTGTTTACCCTTCCCCGGTAAGTACATTGGTGGCGCGCGGCCCACATCTCCAGCAACATACTCATATTTTATCACCACCCATTTGAAAAATGCACGGTCTCTCTCATTGATGGCCAGCACCGACATACACTTTTAGACACACCTCCCGCCACAAGTTCTAGAATTGCGAACTTTAGAGCTGGGGAGCTACGTTTGAAACTCGGCATCAGCTCAACATCCTGCGATTCCAGGCAAATCGCTTTGTCTCTCCGTGCCTACCACAAATGAATGTGTTCTTCTGTAAAGTAAATTGTGCTCATGCCATGTTGTCAAGTTTGCGCTATATAATATTGCAAGGAAAAATAAAGTAGGGAAGCTCGAGTTCACACACTACTGAACGCGCACTCTTAAGTGCATCAGCACAGCACTGTGAATTGAAGTGTTTCACAGGCCTGTCACAGATAGGAAATGCTATCAAAACGAAATCCTACAAAACAATATACTACTGGCCGGCAGCAATTCATACCCGGACAACGACGAACAGACTCACTAGAATTAATATGCAATGATATTTGTGATAGAACTTGGAGCATTCGGATGAGGGGTTCCAGCTTCCGTACGTCCACCCGGAAACTCTGTTTTATCCTGCACCTGCACACTGAAGACTGTTTTAGGCCAATGCAAACTCGGCACAAAGTATAATTACATTTCCCCCAAATGTTCATCCTGTAACATTTGATATATCTCATGCTTAATGCTTCACTGTCACTTTTTTTTACTCACTTCTTGCTGGGTACTTTTTTGGGGGGAGTATCTCAGTATATCTACTGGCCTATCACTGTGAATTTCGGAAGGGAAACTTAAATTTAACTTCAGGAAATAGAATAGTGTTGTTTTTGGGTCTCATAAACAAAATCATTGAGCGTTACTTGCATGGATGTTTATACACTGTATTGAGAAACCTACATGTATTAAAAAACCCATGTACATCAAACACTTTAGTGTTATATTACCCCTAAAGACCACTTCTAACCGGTGATCTGTAACAAGGCAACGGGACAACATTTTACTGCACAGTAAGAATTTGCGGTATTAGTTGAGGGCGGTAAGTACTCACCTCAGGTAATAACCACAATCCTTCTCAGGATGAACATTCAAAGTCACTAAATAAATCTGAGCTCAACCCACTGATATCTATGGCAGACAAGCTTAACTTAGAGGTAATGTGTAAAGTTTTTTTACAGTGCTAAAACAGTAATAAAGTTCAAATCTAAAATGATAAAAATCCTGAAATGAATTTGAAAAACAGATTAACAAACAAAATGACACTAAAATGACAAAAATCCAGCAAGGGGAACCAGAGGTGTGCCAATCATGTTGTGGTTGTTGTAGATCAGGAACTAGGCACAATTTGGCCCTGACTGTGATGAAGCACTGATGGGATACACCAAACAGGTTTGTCCTTGTGAAAGATTTTACCTACTGACTTCGTCCTTAATGTCCCAATCCAACACAGGTGTACATTTCTGAAGCCCCTCAGGACTCACTAGAGACTCACATGGTGGGAGGGAGAGTCCCGTCCAGGTCCAGTTCCAACTAAGTGGCAGGGTAATTGCAGGGAAATTCCTCTTGTAGTTTGTTGTATCCCCTTAGCTTTAACAGGAGTTCAGTTTATGACAGTTTGGAGAGCAATCCAATAGTCTAGGCTCTTTTTAGGTCTCAGAGAGCAGGTTCAGTCATCTTCTGATCTTCCATAGCTCCAGAAGTGGTCTGTGGTGGGTACCTGGGGTGATGCCACATTTATGTCTGGCAAAAGATAGTTTGTGAGAACGACTCCTGTGGGCAATTTGCAACTGGCCAATGTCTGTGGCCACACTATACTTGGGCTCTGAGGTCTGGATGTGTGTTTGAGGAGTGTATTATTGTAATCCTAATGTCCTCCCACATCTAACACTAAAATACAGTTTTAGGTAGTCCCTGTACCCCAACAAGCTCAGCGACAGAATTCTAGTCAAATAAAGATGTGCTTACAGCAACTAGACAATGAAACACACAAATTGTTTTGGAATTTTGTTTCCATCCTATGAAGAGTGCCTCAAATGTTATATGTGAACCAAGCAGACTTGTCAAGCAAGTAGTTTTAACACTCCAGTATGACCTGACACTGTGATGTCAACAAGAGGCTCACTGTGATGGTGATTAGTCTGGCTGGAGGGGTAAAAGAAAGGAGCAGGCCTGGGTGCTAGCTGCATCCCCGTAGTCTAAAATAGAAATGGAGAATAGAACAAGAGAATGCTAGAATGCCCCATTTACAAAACAATTCCCCTCACCCGCCTGTAGGTGGCATACTCCATCATTAGGAAATCTCCTTGCATTGCAAACCTAGTTGCAATGTGGGCTACAAACCCCTCTATGAGAGGGAGGAGCTCGTGGATGATTTCAGTGTTTCAAACAGGTCTCCTAAAACCAATAGTAGAGCAAGGTGTGGTGACAAAAGAAAACAATCACAGATGTGTGTGTCTGAGATAAAACTAGCTCTAGGGGAAGCCATACAGTTTATTGGGGCGTCCATAAGTTAGGGCTAAAAACAAGTACTATGAGAAGAGGAGATTCAACCTTTCATAGATAAGTGGTAGTCAACACGTTTTTCCCTCATACACTCTGTAGAGGTGTGGCAGCTTTCATCAGGACCAAAGCAGAAACATTTTGAAGAAAAAATGTGGGTGATTGCTATGTGTGTTAAAATAAACATATCAACTTTAAAATATGAAATACTAAACCAATGGTTTGAGTGAATCCTCACTCTGACAGGTGTCAACTTGTAGCGATGTGTTACCTGTAATGAGATAAGATGTTGAGAGACATACATTAATTCAGTCATTCAAGCAATTTTTCAATTTTCAATTATTTTATTGAATATGCTTTGGAACTCCGTGGAGATCCACATATTATACAATTACAGAACACAATATAAAATTTTTAACCATGAAAAACAATTTATACAAACAATAATTATGTAAAAGCAATTTACCATCCTATTAATAGAGTTCCAAAAAACATTTAAAAAACTTAAAAATTTTGTTGCAAAAAATTCCATTTGGGGGGCTAAGAATAGCATCCAACAGAGCTGTTGCAGAAGAAATTCCAAACTGAATACAGGCCGGTTTTATCCAGAGGCGGCGGTAGTTCATTAGTGCAGGACAAACTAGCAGGACATGTTTAGAGTCTTGGGTTGCTAGGTTACAGAAATTACATACATTGGATATCCCGTACCATTTGGCCAACAACTTATTCAGGGGGAGCAGGTCCTGTCTGAGAAGCAGCCAAAAGCGACGTAAACCGTGCGGGATATTCCATGACAGGTAGAGCTGTCTCTGTCTGATCAAATAGGACTCAGCCACTTGTGTGGCCCCCTTTTTCTGTGATATTAATTTCCGATCCCTCTCAAAACTTAGCTTCCATGTAGCTTGTTTTAGTTGTAATTTCAATTGGGACATGGAAAGTTCTAAAATGGATGCTTCCTCCAACTCAAAAAGAGTAATAGCTTTCCTGTAGTTCTTTATTAGGATCGAGTAAGCATTTAAGGGGCCCATCAACTCTTTTAAAATTAGAGATCTGAGAGTAGAAGGCTTTCCTTTAATCAGACTAAAAACCCAACGAACCACTCCTGCGAGACCCTGAGCCCAACTACTCCTGAGGCCAAGTTCAAGACGCAGGGTTGCCGAGCTACAGCTGTTATTAACCGAGATTAAATTTCTCAGTAAGGAACCCTCCACAGCGTCTAAAAAACCCCATTCTGCAAGGTCAATTAATTCTACCCCGTAAAGCAGAGTCGGGGGAACTTTTGCCCGGAAGGCCTCCAGCAGGTGAGCAAAGTGCCTCTGACCAGTTGATTTATATAGTGATCTAAGGCCTTTACCCTGTGATTTTGCTTTTCGGGAACTGCTTTCTATGTGTAGTTTATTACTTAAATTACTGGTAACTACCATACCCAGAAAGACGTACGACTTTACTCTTTCTAATTTCTGACCTCCCAATTCCCAGCTAATGTGGTCCAATTTTAGTTTGTTTCGTCCCTCCAAGCACATTATCTTACTTTTAGAAATATTTATTTTCAAAAAGTGCTCTTCAGAGAAGTTATATAGTGCATGCAGACGGTTATTAAGGCCCTTTGGGGAAAGGTCTAATATTAAAATGTCATCTGCATACATTAAGCAGGGAATGGGTCTTTCGCCTAGGCGTGGGGCAATTCCTACACAAGTTGACAAGGTAAAGGGAAGGTCACTAATATAAAGGGAAAATAGGAGGGGCGCTAGTAGGCAGCCCTGTTTGAGGCCATTTGCAGATGGAATGAGCTGAGAGAGGCCTCTTTCCCCTCCCAGTAGGACCTTGCACCATGTACCATCATGCAGATCCTGAACCAAGCGTAGGAGGCTATATGGCATTCCTAAGGTGTGCAGCTTTCTCCACAATACCTGACGGTCGACCTTATCAAAGGCCGTGGAGAAATCTATGAAGGCCACATAGACTCTCCCCTTCCTCGCTCTAATATACTTATCAACTATTACCTGGAGGGCGGTTAGATTATCCAGGGTCCCATGGTTTTTTCTAAAGCCTGTCTGTTCAAGCGGTAGGATATTTGCAGATTCAACCCAAGCATTTATCCTTTTGAGCAGGCATCTAGTAAAAACTTTACCGATTGCGTCCAGCAATGCAATCTGGCGATAATTCTGGGGGAGATGACGATCACCCTTTTTGTGCAATGGGACTAGAATACTTCCCTTCCAGGAGGGAAGGACCTTTCCGCTTAGTATGCAGGAATTAAAAATAGGACGTAAAAGCTTGCTCCATTTGACCCTATTCTGTTTTAACACATTAATTGGGATTTCATCGGGACCCATGGCTCCTGAGCGTCTCATTTCCCCAATGGCGAGTTCTATGTCTTTTTCTGAGAAGGACTCTATCGGTTGGCTGATGTCTAGAAACCGAGCTTGGGGAGAAACTGGGAGGTTGCTAGCATAGAGGTTTGAGACGAAGTCCCTCCATATATGTTCCTCAATAGGGATAGGCAGCGGAAAGGATCTCGTTCCGCAACCTTTCCCTATAAGGGACCAAAATTGTCTCAAATCACCATTAATTGCAGCCTCCCTTATTTTTATCCAGATGGAATCTTCTTTTTCTTTTCGGAGGGAGTAGAGGAGTCGCTTCCTTCTCCTTTTTAATGTTGTTATTTTTCGGGATTTATCCTCCGTTCTGTTTAGGTATTGGGCCCTTATAAGTTTATTCAGTTCTACATTGAGTAATTTCAGCGGGCAGTGAGTTGTTTTAATAGATTTTTTCTTGTTCTGTTTTCTAGCCCCAGCTATTATTGAGCTCAAAAACAGGGAAAAGAGCTCATTTTCGCGACCATACCAAAAGGGGAGCTAGGAGATTGCTATATCTAGCATATCCTCCAGATAGCGGTGAGCCTTTGCATTCCAATAACACCTTCCCGAACTGTTACCAAAATTTATTTGGCTACTGTTCAAGGACCATTGGTCACAATTAGGGGGGTGTATGTTCATTGAAATGGAAATAATTTTATGATCGCTGAAAATGGTATCGGTTACAACAATGTCCTTTAATAACTCGAACGAATGAGACCCTATTATAACATAGTCTAAAATCGATTCCCCTTGATACGATCTATGGGTAAAGTTTGCCGGGGAGTCCGAGGGGAGACGCCCATTTGCGATTATCCCGTCGATTTCCACCAACTCATTTAGTAATAGTTTACCCCGTTTATTTGTTAATATATTCTCAGGGAATATTGCCCGGGGAATGTGGAGCGTTTCTTCTCTCACTTTGTCAGAAAACAGGTTTAAACTAAAATTGGATATTTTGCAGTTCAGGTCCCCGGTTAAGATGATAACCGTTCCAGGGTCTTTCTCCTTAATGCTCTGTATTTGGAGGAAGATTTTGTTTAAAATTGTATCAAAGCCCGCTTCAGGGGGGATATAGGCGTTTATCAGGGCCAGGCGGGTTCCAGCTGAGGAAATGCCTGACCCAAACAGGGTAACTACTTGAAAAAGTTTACTCGGGTCTAGAAAATGTTTGTAATCCCAGTTTATACGATTGGATAGTAGGCAGGCAATGCCCCCGCTGGCGTGGCCTTTTTTATTCGCAGTAGCATTGCCTTCTAGTACCCAGTAGTCCTTCCCTATTTGAATATTTTCATTACACCATGTCTCCTGGAGACATATAATATTTGACTCCAGGGATAGGAGAAAATGTAATTTCTCAGAGTTGTTTTTTATACCTGCTGAGTTCCACGATATTATAGATAAGCCCGTGCTAAAGGAACTGATTAGATGGTAATTCTCCCGAGGATTTATCAGCTAATACTTTGGGCAGCCAGTTCCAGTGATTCGTTTCCTCTCTGAGGGTGGTATGAGTGAAAAAAGAGGGTTGGGCATATGATACCACTCGAGAGTCACTGGACTTGCTTATTTTTAATTCTTTTATTTCACCCAAACTATTTATATTGCCTGCTGCAGCTAGCAGCAGGGAAGAGGTGGGATTCTGTTGATTTGCCGTTTTAACGGCAATATTCCGACTGGAGGGTGGTAATACAGGGATTACATCTATTCCCCTACTCTGGAGGTCTTCAGCCCGTTGGAGGATGAGGTTAGCTACCAGCTTAGAAAGGAACTTCACCCTCGTGACCGTCCCCACTTCCGACTTTCGTTGCAGAACTACATCTAGATCGGCTGATTGAATAAGTTTCAGATTGGCCGATTCTTGGAACTATTTCAACAAGAGGGATCTATTCAGGATGCAGTCGGCTTCAAAGAGGGGGAAAAAATCTACCCATACAGTATCTATATTATTTTCTAAGTTTTCTTTGACTGTGGAAACCTTTGCAGGGGCTTCCTTAGGAATAGTTACAAAAGGGTTGGAAAAATGCATCTTTTGTACAGGGTGATTATGCTCTTGCTCTAATGGAATTAGATTAACTACTTCTTGATACGTGGAGCCTTGGAGAGGAACATCCTGGCCAGCTACACCCTGATAAGCAGGTGCAAAGGGATTTAGAGGCATAGTTATTTGAGTAAGAGGCTTTGGAACCTGACCTGGAGAGGACGGTTTGTGTGCCACTTTTTTATCCCTAGTGTTATTACTTTGTTGACCAAAGGTAAATATGTTAGTACTTACTGACGGGGGGGATGTATGAGTAGGTAAGAAGGAAAATTTAACCTTAGTTGCTAAGGAGGAAATTTCTTTGGCTGACATATTGGACGGGTTTTCATTATTTCCCACTACCGTCTGTTCTTGAGGTGCCGTTACCAATAGGGGGGAGCTTACATGTTTCCTAAATATAACTTTCCTCCGCCTATTTTTATCTATCCGTCTTAGGAGCTTCCTCTTATGCTTTCCGTTCTTTTTTAATGGTGCAATTTTCCCTCTATTGTCGATTTCCCCCTGAATAACTTCCTCCGCTATTTCCCCGTCCCCCTTCTGTTTCTTAAATATTGGAAATAAATTATTTCCAGTATTTAGCGGGGATTCCCCCTGAGGTTGATTTCCTGAATCGTAATTTACTAAGCCATTTAAATTGGCTGGTGGTTGGGGGACACCAGTGTTCTCTTGTGCAATTTTTGGGGAAGTTGTAGCAACTGGAGGTTGCTCATTTATACCAATTTGGACTGGGTCCGTGGGGGGGAAGGGGGGATCCTTCCCTTCCACTTCCCTCTCTTTTTGAGACTTCAGCAGAACTTTTAAAATTTGGGTAACTGTATCCAACACACAATCAGATCCCCCCACAAATTTTTCCAATAGATGTAAAATAGAGGCCAGTAAATGTTCTAAGATGTGGAGGGAATCAGAGAACGGTTTACCAGGCCCCTTGCATTGGAAGGAATTTAATCCAGTCAAATTTAAATTTGGACTAGAGGAAAGGAGAGAGTGTGAGGTTTTAGATGGGGTACTGCTGTAGAGTTGTAAGCCAGCGAGGTTTAACCTAGACGGGGTGTTCTGGGGTAACTCAACAATCGTGGGATCAGGTTCTAAGTACCGTTGACAAAGGGCTTCATCTAAAATCATTGGGGACAAATCGTTAAGAAAAGACGTTTTAATTGAAGAACTATTTGTGGGCTGGATAGCTTCAATGGCGGGGGTTGTCATAAGGTTTATTTTTTCTTGCTCTATGTCTTTTTTCCTTTTTATAATTACCTCTGGTGCTAGGTCAATATTGTGTTTCAAAGTAGAAAACAAAGGGGGTGAAAACTCACTCTTAGGGGAGGGTTGAAGCGTCCTAGCTGGACTTGAGTCTGCCTTTACTTTTTTAATTTCAGGGTTTTCTGGGGCATCATTTAGGGCAGAATCTGAATGGATGACTCCAAAGTCCTTTGGGTCCATTGCTTTTTTGTCCGACCCTAAGGCTTTATTTTTACCCTTTTCCCAAAAATTAAACAGTTGGCAGGTACTTTTCATATTTGAGGATTGACTGTGTTTGTTTCGGAGGGGATTTGATTTAGTTTTGGAGCTGGATCTTCCTACTATTATTTTACCAGATCTTAATTTCTTTGTCATCTTGACCAAAGAGCACTATCGAGTGTACACTATACACGTATGCAATATCGATATGGATCTCTAGTGTTTTCTTGTAGTAAATGTATCTAATGAAAAGAGCAAGAAAGCCTACCCAGTTGCAGACTGGCTAATGGGCGGTCACTCTGGAGGTTTGAATACAATTATAACATACCGGGGTTAAGGGAGTGGGCCTAGCCTAGCCTTCTCGTGCCTCTGAGGGCCTCAGAGGGCCGGCCCTTGTCCCGGGCTTCTCCCGGGCGCTACCCGCGCGCTCCCGCGCAGCGGGGTACAAAGACTCTTTTTGTTAACTGCCCTTAGAAGGGGGCGTGGCCTTGAGGGAGAGCGTCACCAGGTGTGCTCGGTGAGGCAGCTGCTGGGACTCTTGGGAGTTGGAGTCCAGCAGTCTGCACGCTCGCAGCCCTGAGTGCCTCAAGCCCTTAATCCTCTGATGACAATAGCAGCAAAGAGCTGTCCCAGTGAAGCGGGACCCGCGGAGCGGGTCCGGCGAAAAGTAGCGCTTTCAGATGCGCTTCAGCACAAACGCAGGTCGCTGTGTCTCAGTCCTCCAGCGCTCGGGTGCAGTTCAGCAGGCAAGGTGTGTGGAAAGGAATCCCAATCCCAGTCATTCAAGCACTCAAAAGATAAAAAGGAAAGCAAGTGAGATGGATAGCCAATTTAAGGATTTCAGAAGTGATCAATATCTTATTGGTGTCTAACAAATCTCAATACACTAATCGTGTGAAGAGTATATGTGCTCATTGCTTACCCACAAAGTTAGATAATTAATACCACCACTTCCTCGGCACAAACTCGAGGGAATATCTATGTCCTATAAATGAAGGAACACTTGAGCAGTCAGTTGTGAATTCATCCTATATTGAGATGAACAAACAAACAGACAAACAAGGTGCAAAACAGCTGACTCTCAAAGAGGTATAAACATATACATAATCCAAGCAGTTGGAGGGGCTAATTAGGTGTAGTCTAGATCAATGTGGAGTAGTAGGCCAGGGATTAAAGCATTTTACATGCAGCCTTCATAGAAAATGTCATAAAATATAACAGAATGAAGTCACATGATCAAAAGGGAAAGATCAATACCCCGGTAGTGCAAGGTAAATGTACGGTAAATGCATACATATCATGCATATTTAGGTATTTCTTAACAGCAAAATGTCCTTCTCACCACTTCCTAGAAGAGCAACTTATGCGCACTAATAACATGCAGACTCAGGTTATAAAGGAATAATCAGAAGCTGGTAGGCCATTCAGCATAAAATGTGGTGCCCCAGTTGGCTGATATAAATATGAAATCGGTGCTTGGATATCATGCAGACTAAGTGTGTTTCGATGGCAAAACTCCATGGTCTTGTTAGAGTATCAGAAGGCTGCATGTCTGCACCAAAATCACCCAGTCTGAACTCATGAAAAACCTAGTCAAAAGATAACAGAACGCTTGACGTGAACCAGGGGAAGATGACTGTATTCATATAAAATGCACCAATTGGGGCAAAAAATTATACCATTGCAAATTTAAGATCTATAGTTTCTAAACCTGAGACAATGTAGGCAGCTGAACTAAAACTCTGTTATTGGTTCAGTATTATATATAGTAGTGATTGAACAAAGTATTTTTCCCATTAAATATAATTGGATTTATTTCTCTGTGACCCTAGCAAGTACATCTACTTTACTGTGTAACTGTAACTAAAACTAATTTAGTGTTATAGACTTCTTTTAAACCTGCCAGGTGTTTTTAGATGTTTTAAGGTTTGGGAAGCATTCTGCCAGTGTTCAAAAAGATTTGTAATGTTGCAATTCGAGTGGTTTCCAGGCAGGCAACCACCTTGAGCATGTTCATAGATGTGCCCAAGGGCAGGTGGCCCAGGAGAACTTATATAGTTGTGCTCAGCTCAGTGACAGGAGTTCCTTGACAGTAAGGCCCATGTCTTGACATTATTTATTTCAGAGCAGGGCAGCCCTGAAACCCATCCTACCTCCCTGCCATCTGCAGTGGGCAACGCAACAACTGGTGATGAGGTAGGCAGAACCCTGCACCCTGCCACTCATGCTCCTTATCATACATGCCACCCATGAGCAATCAACTCCTGTGTTTCTGAAGGCCAAGGAACTCCTGCATGTGTGCTGCCAGCAGCTCCCACTGACCCCACCCTGCTGCCCTCATGCCACTGCATCAGGGCTTCACAGTAGTGCTGGACTGCACCCTGAGCTCTTTTTTGCCAGCCTTCCAAAGTCCAGTACAACCGACCTGAGACAAATATAGGCAATGCACATAGTTACATAGGCCTAGTAAAGCAGAAACACCTCTGAAGTCAGAGCATCATCAGCAGAACAGTGACCCCACTACCCCTAGTGTCAAGGGCACATGCCACCCACAACACATGGTGCATACCTGAGACGGCATAGAGCCTTCAATCTACCCCCCTTATTGCCCATTTCTCCAATGATGGAGACCCCACAGGCTGGTGCCTACTCCTGCCATTGAACCTTTTGTGGTGGCTACACTCATTCTCCCAGGCTTCTAAATGGAGGATGTGTTTTGAGAGACTTGATATGTACTTCATGGCTGTGGGGTTAGAGAATGACAGACGATGGCCCATGCTCCTACTCATGGAACGAGATGCCATTTTCAAGCTCCATGAGAATGAGGTTTTAGCAGACAACCTCAAAAACACAGCACCCTCAAGGCTCACCAACCCAGATTACAAATGGTTTCTACTCCGCCCAGGCCTGGCAGAACGCTGATCAATATGTTGATGAATTCTACACCTATTTTCGGGAGCTGCTCAGCATGTGCATGCTTTAGAAACAAAAGGATCCACCTCAAAGAGGTCGGAAGGGAAGTATGTCCAGAGACTTGGTAGGGCATACACTGTGTTTGTTAAAATACCCCTCAAACACCAAAAGGGCCCTTGGTGTCATGCTTCATCATAGGGGTCTCCCCCCCCCCTGCTGCGGGACGGGGCGTGCTATGACTAGCGACTACGCTGGAGCACTGTTATTGTAGTGCTATGTGTGGTGTATATGTAGTGAGAGAAAGGGTCAGGGGTGGATGAGAAGTGTGGCTTAAAACGTACCTGGACTTACAGACTAAAGAAATGTTATTCGGTCATAGGCTGGTACTGTTAAAAAGGTGGTTCGGAGATATCACGCCTTAATGTGCTGATACTCCTAGGTATGTTAAAATGTTTCGAGGCATCAAAGCTTCTTCATCAGGACTGACGATGATCCCTTGGGTGCTCACTATGTTGCTATCAAATGGTGAAAAAATAAGTATTTATATACAGAGAGTGGCGTTAAAATACAGTACCCAGTTGGTATTGTTATCACGTAAGCTCTGTCAGTATTTCTGAAAATAAGCCTGAAAAAGAGAACACAGTTACTTCACGTGCGCTTCCCAATGAGCAAACACAGATCACCTGGATGAAAAGAAAAAGGTGATGCATAGTGAAATCAGTGTTTTTTTTAAAATTTACAATTAACCACAAGTGCTGTGACCTGTTCAGGTTAAAGGGGGGGAAGAACAAACACAAAACACACAAACAGAAAACAGAAAACACTCTCTCTATATTGTGGATTTCCAAAAGTTGTAGATTGGAAGAAAACAGACTAGTACATACTACAAACAGTAGGAGTCAGTGCTCCATGAGCCTTCTGTTTGGGTGTGGAGGAAATGGCCAATGTATTATGTTTGTGGGAAAGAAAAAGGGATAAATTGCCTTCCTCTATTGCATTCACAAAGTAAAGTAATCGTGTGAGAACACAAGGCTCCCTAGGCGTCCTTGCTGCCAGCGTGAAACGCACAGTTTGAAAGGCACAGTCAGTGCTAATACCTTCGTCCTCCTGTGGCTATGCTGTACTGAAGTCCTCGCCTCCTCTCTCGCCATCCCACGGCTCCGTGTTGTGACAAAGAGTGCGGTGGGGGGAGTATTTATGACGTTGTTAATTGGTTAAGTGGTTACACCTGATAGTGTGGCCGGAAGTGTGGTTTCTTTGAGGATGTTTAAACACTAAAATGATGGTGCACGCATGCCGAGTGTAGCGAAAGTTGTGCCTTGAGCTCGCTTCCCGGTGCATATGCCCTACGTTAAACACTAGAGTGCTAATGTACGTTTTGCCGTAGTGAGCGCAAGTAATGCATTTGGCTCGCTTCCTGGTGTGGGGAATGTCAATATAATTGAGTGCTGATTCATGTCTACCTTGGAGGGCGGTAGTTTTGCTTTGCCGAATTTCAGTTTTACCGGGTGTCAGTTTCACAGCTGACTCATGCGGATGTATCCCACACATGAGACGCGTCACCTTATAAACGTGGGGGGCGGAGATCTGTGGTTTTTAAGCTATAATGCCTCAGTGAAAAAACAACACATACAGTCGCAACCCGATCAAAAAGCCCCTATATAGTTCTTTTGACATCGGTGCATCATATTTATGCAGCCTATTACAGGGCATGTGCCTCAAGTAAAATATCTGTTGTTAGAAGTCATCCGCTGATACGGGTCGTTTGGTTATTTTCATGGAAGGGGGAGTTTTATGAGAAAAAGTCTTTGTGGTACACAAAGTAATGGGTTTTGTTACTGAATTATAACTTGATCATAAATATATTTTCATTCAACACAGACCAAATCGTGTGTAGAGATACATTTCAGTGATGAATATACCCTTTCCACACTGGGTGAACCTTAATATGGCGGTGTTACATATGGTACAGTATAGTTGGAGGTTGCTGCTTAATGTGAGGTCAACTGGGCCCACGGAATGTCATCGTTCAACCCTGTCACATGTGTCCCTAAGCGAAACACCCAACATTGTTCCTTTTCAAGTAGGCCCCTCTCGTTCTTGATTTTCTCAATCACAGTCCATTGTAAATCACTGATGCTGTGTCCCATAGTAAGGTATGGGCCTGCCATCTTAGTGGTGCTCTTTTTACATCGCACATTACTCTTGTACTCGCCGATCCATATTTTTACTGGTCTAGATGTCATGCCAATTTATTCTTTCCGGCAGGGGCAAGTGATCATATAGATCACGTTTCTGCTGTTGCAGTTCGTAAAAGCCCTTTGTTCCTATACTGAGCCATTAGTGAAGGTGATCTTTTTGCTCCTCTGTGTCAGTTCAAAAGTGCCACACGGGTAGTGGCCCTGGATTTGTTGCAGGCTAGTGGTATGGGGATTAGCTTCTTGTATGGCCCTTGGTCTGGTGTGGACCAGAAAGTCTTTTAAGTTCCTTCCTTTTTTATGGGAGAACATAGGTTTGGGAAATCAAGACCACCATAATTTTAGTTTCTCCTATGCTTGTTAACTATTTTGGATACTCTGTTTGAATTGGTATTGTAGGTTTGCTTGGTGTGCGGTTCTCTAATAGCGCTTTCCTTATTATTATTACTTGCCCTTTTCAAACCCTTTTGCACAACTTTTTTGGGGTAGTTTTGTTTCAGTAGTTTGACTTCTAAGTCGAGTGCTTGTTTTTTGAAGTCCGAGACATCTGAACAGTTTCTCCGGAGACGGAGAAACTGTCCATACGGGAGATTGTCCCACAGGTGCCTCGGGTGGAAGCTATTGTACAGAAGTAAACAATTCTTTGCAGTAGGTTTAAAATGCGTGTTGGTCTTTAGTCCTCCGTCTTCCGGGTAGATGTTTAGGGTACTTTGCATTTGATCTATGCTATCAAACCATCTCAGAAATGTGCCCAAACTGCACCTCACTGACAGATCCTGGTAAAAAGCCTTCACAGCAATCATTGAAACAGGAGCCTCGATCAACCTACTGCAGCTGGCACCATGCATTTCAATGCCCACTGCACTAATCCTCCACAATACAATCACAAGAGTTTATGCTTTTGGAATTACTGCATGCCTTCCCCTCGCGGGAATATTTCCTGCCAACATAATGCACCAAGAATGCTCGATGATAGCAAAGATTTATGCCACCTGAGGTGGAGTGGACATGCTCTTTATTTTATTTGTTTTGGATAGCACCCTAAAGGGTATCAGAGCTCTTCACATTATAGGGTTGATAGGATACAGTTGTAAGAAAATACATTTGTTACATATATGAGAATGGCAAGGAAACGCTGTAGTTCATGCTTTCACATCAATGTAGTGGTCAATCAGGGCATCGGTATAGAAGACAGGTGAGTAACAAATAGGACCTAGAGTCACTTATGGCAGAAACTTGTTCATCAGTATTGTTTTCACTTCTTTTAAAAAATATATATTTTTATTGTCATTTGCAATTCTTAATACATAATGGAAAAACACATTAGAACCTCGAATTTTTCCCCAGAAAATTAAAACCCTGCCATCCACCCTCAATACACCATTGGATTTACAAGGAAACAGACAAAACCAACAACCCCACTTTTGATTGCATTGCCATGCCGTCATATTCATACAATTCAATTCCTGCCAATAAAAGGAATAAAAAGATGTTCATTATTTCAATATCAACAATCAGCATTAAATCTCAATGTGCCTTATGCCAAACAAAACATCAGCCGCAACCTGACTTCCATCCAGTTCAGTGGCAGACCCCATCTCCTCCATCCTTTCTTTTTATTGCGTATCCCTTTCCTTTGAAAAATGTCTTTCTATAAGTTACACACAACCAGTACCCTGGCTAACCACTGCTGGAACACTGGTGGATTACTTTCTAGCCAGGCTGAGGCAAATACATAGATGCAATTTGCCTCTTGCTGGTCTCTCATTTTCAGACACTACGAGGAGAATCACTGCAGGGGATAGCTGTGCCTGGATCTTCAGTTTGTTTAATAAAAATTCAGTTATCTGGAGCTTCATATTTGATAGGGATGGGCAGGTAGCAAAGAAATGTACACTGTTAGCGTCCCTCGGTTGACATCTGGGGCAGAGGGTTCCTTTCCCATCCCCCCATTTAATGATCTTACTAGGGGTATAGTATAAATTCAAACATGTTTTGTAATATTGAACATGTAGTTTGGATGATATATATGACGTCTGAGCTAGAATAAATGATTCCCGGAAGCAGGCATCTGATATGGACAGCTGTTCTTGCCATCTCTGCGAGTGTTTGTCTATATCATCCCTCGTGTATTTGTTGAGGAAGGAATAAATAAACCCTAATGATTGTTTATGCTTGCCAATCAACGCATCCACCAGATTACACTGCTGAAATCCAATAGCTCCTCCAGTTTTACGGAGAAGAAAATCCCTTACTTGTAAGAATTTTAAGAAATCCTTATGACTAAAACCATAGTCTTCTCTAATTTCTTGAAATCACTTTATCCCCATAGTGGAGAACCACAAGCCTACCTTATTTAAGCCAGTATTAATCCATCCTAACATATGTTGATCTGAAGAAATGCCTGGGAGAATTGGATTATCCTTCAGAGGAGTATAGAAGTTAAGTCAACCTATACTCATCATCTTGCGGACTTTAGACCAGATCTCAAATGCATTCCGCAGGGTATTAAATCGTACACGCTTGAAATTACTTGCTTCAATTTGTCTCCAAAAATTCCCCCACGCCCCTTCCCCAATCAATAACTCATAAGGAGAAGGAAAATAAACTACATCTGCAGACCACAATTTTATTTCCTGTATTAGAGGGCCAAGATTTTAAAGCACAGCAGCCCAGTAGTACAACTTTAGAATGGGGAGCCCCCACCCTCTCCGATCTTTGAGGAGTGTCAAAAATGTTATTGCACGCCTGGGTTTGGAATAAGCCCACACAAATTGGGCAATTACATCATATAATGTTTTAAACCATATATTGCTTATTCCTAGCGGGATAGTGCTAAAAAAATAAAGAATCTTAGGGAAAAAATCATTTTAATAACATTACTTCGACCTGGCAGGGATACATTCAGATTATTTAGTCTGTATAGTTCTTTTTTAGTTTTTTCAATTAGAGGTTCAAAATGATACCTGATAATATCATTCACCTTAGGCGTAATAACTACTCCCTAATAGGTCTAATTTATAGCCACCTGTGGGTCCTTCCAAGATATCTTGCTATTAACTAGAATTACAGTTTCTTGCTTAATGAACAGCCCGAGATATGCCCAAATTCTCCTGCTTCTTTCTCAATTTTCACTGTTGCCATGATAGGCTCGGGCGTTGTTACTGCAATGTCGTCCGCATATGAAAGTGCTTTAGTATTTCACTCGTTATATATCATTGGACAAATCTTTTCATTGGCTTCTAGCCTGTGAATAAATGGGTCAAGACAGGGGGAAAACAACAATGGGGAGCAGGGGCAGCCCTGTCTTGTCCCTCTTGAAATTGGAAATGATTCTGAAAGATCCCCGGCAACACACATCCTGGCCTCAGGTTTGTAATAAAGTGCCATAAGCGCTTGTCTAAATTTGCGCCTTCTATTTATTTGCTCGAGCACTATTCACAGGTAGCACTAGGAGACCCTATCAAAAGCCTTCTCAGCATCTAAAAAAATTAAGGCTATAGGGTCTCCTGATACCTGGGCAGCATCGAACAGCATTATTACCCGCCTAATGTGATCTGTAGTGCTCTTCCCGGGTACAAATCCGTGTTGCCTCCTGCTTACCACTTTCCTAATAACAGTGGACAGCTGAGAAGCTAAAATTTTAGAGTATATTTTAGTATCCCTGTTTATAAGCGTGATCAGCCTATATCATCCGAGTTCCATGACAGATTTTTGTTTTTTTTTAGGAAAAACTACTATTATTGCTTGAGACCAAGATTAGGGGGTTTATTACCTTAAATAAATATGTTTAACTAGTCTCACAAAACAATCCTTGTGCTCCAGAGCAAATGTTCTATACAATTCCATTGGAATGCCATCTTCTCCCGCAGATTTCCTGGTCGCCATAGATGAAATAGCAGTAAGAATCTCTTCTCAAGGAGGAATCCCTTCTAATCCTACCTGGTCGTCTTCATCAAATTTCAAGATTTTACTTAAATCTATATAGTTATTAATATATTTCTGTTCCCTGTACTAGTTTCGAAATACAATTTCTGATGTAAAAAATTAAATGCAGCTCTCATCCTTTCTGGATCAGAAACAATACCCGGATCACGTTCCTTAATTTGCCTAACATCGTCTGCCCGTTCTTTTGCTTTATCCTTATGGCTCGTGCATCCCCACTTGTTCTCCATATTCGTAATCTTGCTCACTGTAGGCTAAGTATTTTGCAGATGTTTTCTTTATGGCAATATCATTGATGGTTGCTTTAACTTTCATAACTCCTATGTGCTCTTCCTGGCAGTCGCCCCCCTGTTGTGTAGCTGTCATTAGTGTTTTCTTCTTCCTGAGCTAATAAGGTATATAGTTGAATCTTTTGCTTTTTCTGCCTAAAATTAGTCATTGAGAACTGGAGAGTTAACCCAGGAATCCCGGCCTTTAACATATCCCAGACTATTTCTAGAGAAGCACTACCAAGATTCTAACGAAGAAACATTACAATCCAGGTTTTTATATGGGCTACACAATGTTCATTTATCAATAATCCCCGTTAAAAACTCCATTGCCTGCCACTTCTACGTGGCACCCCAACCTTAATCACCAACACTAGAGGGTTGTGGTCTGACATGACCTGTGGGAAATGTTTGATGTTGCAGTCTTGTATTATGATTCAAAAAAGGGGGTGGTGATGAACAGAGTGTCTGAATTAAGCAGACCACTCTTACCCAGTCAAGAGATCAGGGCTGAATCCATCACCGTTATTTAGCTCACTGCATCACCCCAGTTCAGAACCTGGCTATATGCAAATTAGTCTGAGCCAGTGCCTCATGGGAACAGGGCAGACCAAACTACCAAGCCAATTCTTCACCGGAAAGGAGACAAGCTTCCGGGGACCGGTTTCTGGCATTTCAGCCGTCGTCGGCCCGGCTTGCTTGAATCCTGGTGGTGCAGTGAGCAAGGGACTCATGTCTAAGTATACCCTGCCACACCTATAGTGGCCAAAAACGATTCAAAAAAGGGGGTGGTGATGAACAGAGTGTCTGAATTAAGCAGACCACTCTTACCCAGTCAAGAGATCAGGGCTGAATCCATCACCGTTATTTAGCTCACTGCATCACCCCAGTTCAGAACCTGGCTATATGCAAATTAGTCTGACCCAGTGCCTCATGGGAACAGGGCAGACCAAACTACCAAGCCAATTCTTCACCGGAAAGGAGACAAGCTTCCGGGGACCGGTTTCTGGCATTTCAGCCGCCGTCGACCCGGCTTGCTTGAATCCTGGTGGTGCAGTGAGCAAGGGACTCATGTCTGAGTATACCCTGCCACACCTATAGTGGCCAAAAACGATTCAAAAAAGGGGGTGGTGATGAACAGAGTGTCTGAATTAAGCAGACCACTCTTACCCAGTCAAGAGATGAGGGCTGAATCCATCACCGTTATTTAGCTCACTGCATCACCCCAGTTCAGAACCTGGCTATATGCAAATTAGTCCGACCCAGTGCCTCATGGGAACAGGGCAGACCAAACTACCAAGCCAATTCTTCACCAGAAAGGAGACAAGCTTCCGGGGACCGGTTTCTGGCATTTCAGCCATCGTCGGCCCGGCTTGCTTGAATCCTGGTGGTGCAGTGAGCAAGGGACTCATGTCTGAGTATACCCTGCCACACCTATAGTGGCCAAAAACGATTCAAAAAAGGGGGTGGTGATGAACAGAGTGTCTGAATTAAGCAGACCACTCTTACCCAGTCAAGAGATCAGGGCTGAATCCATCACCGTTATTTAGCTCACTGCATCACCCCAGTTCAGAACCTGGCTATATGCAAATTAGTCTGACCCAGTGCCTCATGGGAACAGGGCAGACCAAACTACCAAGCCAATTCTTCACCGGAAAGGAGACAAGCTTCCGGGGACCAGTTTCTGGCATTTCAGCCGTCGTCGGCCCGGCTTGCTTGAATCCTGGTGGTGCAGTGAGCAAGGGACTCATGTCTGAGTATACCCTGCCACACCTATAGTGGCCAAAAACGATTCAAAAAAGGGGGTGGTGATGAACAGAGTGTCTGAATTAAGCAGACCACTCTTACCCAGTCAAGAGATCAGGGCTGAATCCATCACCGTTATTTAGCTCACTGCATCACCCCATTTCAGAACCTGGCTATATGCAAATTAGTCTGACCCAGTGCCTCATGGGAACAGGGCAGACCAAACTACGAAGCCAATTCTTCACCGGAAAGGAGACAAGCTTACGGGGACCGGTTTCTGGCATTTCAGCCGTCGTCGGCCCGGCTTGCTTGAATCCTGGTGGTGCAGTGAGCAAGGGACTCATGTCTGAGTATACCCTGCCACACCTATAGTGGCCAAAAATGATTCAAAAAAGGGGGTGGTGATAAACAGAGTGTCTGAATTAAGCAGACCACTCTTACCCAGTCAAGAGATCAGGGCTGAATCCATCACCGTTATTTAGCTCACTGCATCACCCCAGTTCAGAACCTGGCTATATGCCCTCAGTAAGATCAACTACCGCAAAAGAACAAAAAGTAAAAATCTCACTCAGAAAGAACTGGCCACTTTAAAAAATATAGCATCTAATCCTCACATCATCTGTCAGAGAGCAGACAAGGGTGGCGCTCTGGTCATCATGAACAAAGAGTACTATATGTTACAAGCCCAGGTGCATTTAAACGATGAGAACACCTATATGGAACTACACACAAACCCCACCAAGGACATCCAAGCAGTACTACAAAACAATTTTGCAGAAGGCATTAACAAAGGATGCGTGGATGATAAAATGAAAAAATACCTCACCATGAATCACCCTAAGACACCTAAATTTTACCTCACACCCAAGATCCACAAGGACACTCTGCACCCACCTTGTCGCCCTATAGTATCAACATGTGGCAGTATACAGGAACCGATTGGGAAACTGATAGACAAATATCTCCAACCTTATGTCATCACAATGAACTCCTTCATTAAGGACACTACAGACTTCTTAAACAAGTTGGCCAACGTGAAATTGGAACCGAATGAAAAGATACTCATGTGTACAATTGACGTACAAGCACTGTACACCTCCATACCCCACACTTTGGGGATCGAGGCCGTGGAAGCTGCTTTACTTGAGATGGAATATGATGAAAACATGAAAATATTCTTACTTGAGCTACTCAACTTCACGTTGATGCACAGTTTCTTCAAATGGGAAGACAAATGGTTCCTACAAAAGTCTGGCACCGCCATGGGAAATCCAGCAGCCCCGGCATACGCGAATATTTTTATGCATCAGTATGAAAATAAACACATTCTACAGAACATTCAATGGCAACAAGGGCTACGTCTATACCTGCGATTTATAGACGACATCTTTATCCTTTGGAAAGATACACAAGACCAACTCATCACAAATATCCAACAGTTGAACTTGATTGATCCCAGAATCCAGTTCACTTACAATATAAATGACACACATATCAACTACCTGGATGTAACAATTTCTAAAGCAGGTGACAAGTTTGAAACTACCCTATACACCAAGGCGACTGATCGCAATAACCTTCTGGCCTACCAAAGCTTCCACCCCACACCTCTCAAGCAACACCTTCCATACTCTCAACTACTCCGTGTACAAAGAATTGTCTCAGACCCAAAGGAATCTAAGACACAAGCTATCAGCATGATTAATAAATTCAGAAAAAGAGGATATCCAGATGAAATATTGGAGGAAGCTCACAAAAGAGCCACAGCAAAGAATAGACAGTCCCTACTTACATCTAAAACCAGTAAAGAAACCACCAAAATCACATGTGTGAGCAAATATTCCACAATCACCCCACAATTTAAGAAAATTATCAAAAAACATTGGCGTTTGCTCAAAACAGAATTAGACTTCAATAACATCTTTCAGGATGAACCCATTTTTGCATTTACCAGAGCGAAGAACCTTGGTGAAATCATAAAAAAATCGACTCCCACTAAACAACCAACTATCTTCAAAGGTACCATCCCTTGCAGAAACTGCAGCAACTGCAATAACATTATGGAGGGCAACACCATTACACACCCAATGCGGGGTAATAAAATCAGACTACTGGTTAATGGAACTTGCGACACGAAAAATGTTATCTATATGTTAAAATGCCCGTGTGGTAAAGCATATGTGGGACAAACTGAACGCAAGCTTAAAACAAGATTGACTGAGCATAAAAGTAATATAAGAACAAAAGCAGCCAAATCAGCGGTGGCTAATCACTTCATTGAACAAAACCACCAGATTAATCAGATTAGAGCATGCATACTGGAAATTGTGGAAAAAGATGAGGAGAGAGATAATAAAAAGACTTTGCTAAAACGTGAAAACTATTGGATATTTCACTTACAGACTCTGCGCCCACAGGGGATTAATGAAAGAACTGAATTTGGTTGCTATTTATAAGCTTGTAATGATTATATCATCATGTATTATGTATTTCTGTTTCCATGGTAGATTAACCACAAGTATCGTTTAACTGTGAAATGTTAGTACCGTTTTGAAATCATATTACGAATTTTGTACTGGCCCTTTAACAAATGTAGGCGCGCCTTTAAAACTCTTGAGCACAACCCACACGCGTCACACGCCAACTTAGTACCGCGCTGATAGCTTCGGTTGCAGCGCCAAGAGAAATTACGTTCCCGTACACCCGGTAAGAAAGAACTGCTGCCAGTTCACTCGTAATATCACATAGCGTTTAAATCCTAGCACTGAAAGCATTCATTAAGAGTGCTCGCGCACGCATGAAACCATAGCGTTTTGGGAACTGTTATTTAAACAATCATGCCACATTACGCTTAACGGATTTGAGCTCATTTAAAAGACACGTGAACTTTTTTGAATGGCATTACCCTGAATGAGTATTGTTACATACGGTAGCTACTCAATGCGTTTTTGTTAAGCATGAAACTAACCTTCCAGGTTCCCTGCATTGAATTACCGGTTCACACACACTGTGTATTTACGGCTTTGACTATGGATTACAATACTGAATGTGTATTTAGACACGGGTTGTTTTAAATGGTTGCACCAAAAATGCATGCACGTGAAGTTAATGATGCTAGCTATAAAATGTAAATGATTTATATATTGTCGTTAAAGTGTATATAGTGACAGATACTACTCCTTGTTTCAGAGATTTCCCAGATGAAGGCCAGTGGGCCGAAATGCATTGGAACTAATGGATGGTTGGGAACACATGAACTGTAGTAAAAAATAAATGAATACTGAATATAAACTACTGAATACCTCTATTGAAGTATGAATAAAATACTACAATGAAAAGGAACTTTAAGCTTGGAATACTTCATTGATCAAAATTTGCTGGTTGATCTAGCACCCGAATAATCAGTGCCCTTTGTGACACTAGCGCTGCCCAGTGCTAGTGCGTCTCTTAGTATATGCAAATTAGTCTGACCCAGTGCCTCATGGGAACAGGGCAGACCAAACTACCAAGCCAATTCTTCTCCGGAAAGGAGACAAGCTTCCGGGGACCGGTTTCTGGCATTTCAGGCCGAAGACGGCTGAAATTCCAGAAACCGGTCCCCGGAAGCTTGTTTCCTTCCCAGTATAAGAATTGGCTTGGTAGTTTGGTCTGCCCTGTTCCCATGATGCACTGGGCCAGGGTCAGACTCATTTGCATATAGCCAAGTTCTGAGCTGGGATGGTGCAGTGAGCTAAAAAACGGTGATGGATCAAGCCCTGATCTTTGGACTGGGTAAGAGTGGTCTGCTTAATTCAGACACTCTGTTCATCACCACCCCCTTCTCTGACGCAGTCTTGTATTATAGCATGTGAGACAAAAAAATTATCGAGATGAGCATGTGATTGATGTGGTGAGAAAAAAACATGTAGCCATGTTCAGTTGGCTTCCTACACTGCCACACGTCCATCAGGGCATAATCTTTACATAGATTTTTAAGAGACCAAAATACCCTAGGTTTCCCACCATGGCATTTATAGTATTCCTCACATGAACAATTATTGGCTAAATTAATGTTTAAATCTCCACAAAAATAATGGGTGTTGGCCAAGACGCAAGCTCATTGTTCAACCAGTCACATAGCCTGGCGTTATCTAGAATTAGCCCGCATAAAGAATATAATGCGAAAGTGCATACCTTAGACCGCTATTCCATCATGGTCCATCTCCACCGACTATCTGTATGAATTCGCAAGAAAAACTGAGCTAGATCCCTTCTAGCCAACACTGCCACACCAGTGTGCCTGCAATTAATTTAAAACCTAACGCATCCAATAGAGACAGCTGCGTTCCCTCTATATGGGTCTCTCGAAGACAGACAATGTCTGCCTCTAGTGCTTGCAACTTCAAAGTTACCCTGGCCCTCTTTTTTCTATCATTGAGACCAAAAAGGTTCACTGTGGCAATTCTTAATTTAGACATTAGCCCAGTCTCCTACTTTCCCTCTTTCTGTAAGTGAATAGAACTTATCTCCATCATCAGGAGATATAACTGAGGATGGGATTGACTTATCTGCCATCTTCCCAAGATCCAACAATGGATCCACGGCGTCCCGGGAGCTATTTTCATTAGGGATCTTGAGGAAGCCGTATTTGTAGGTTGAGTCAGGCATCGTGCTTCCTTATGTTTCCCGCTTGCTTGCATCTGCTTCCTTCCATCTCAAGACTGGCCTTCATTATCATTCCCCTTTTCAAAGCACTCTCCTCTGGTAGGCTCTAGGGTCACTATCATAGGTATTGCCTCTGTCAGCCCCCCTACACCAATAGTAGGATTTAAGGTCTCACTCTGCCCAGTGCTGTTGTTGTTTACAAACCCCAATGTCAAAATATCCTCTTAGTAGGGGTGTATCCACTTTTACTACCAGTCCTTCTTCTGCTTTGCCAGCTAGAGCTCCCCCTTGTCCCTTACTTGCTTTTTAGTATATTGCCTTGCCGCTACCAGAAAACAGAGGAGTGTTTAGGGGCTGTCCATGTGCCACATGTGTCCCAGTCTTCCCTGGCCTGGTCTTGGTACCTCTGTCCAGGCTGTTGCCTTTGGTCACCCCCTTATCGACAGCCCCTTCTGGATTTGTATTTCTCCCCTCCCCTCGCCCCCTTACCAGTATCCTGGGAGGAAGAGGAGGAAGGAGGCCCCCCGGCACTCTTGTGCTCGGGCTGGTTTTTCATGAATCACGGCTGGGCATCTTCATGCTATAGAACGCGCCGCTGACTTCACTGCTACAATGTAGCAAGAAATGACGAAGCCGTAACAGCAGCATTGGAAGCCGCACAACATCAGAGAGACTCACTTTGTTGACAGCGCATCTCTCAATACAGATCGCAGGCAAAATATGGATGTCATAGTCCGGTAGGACGATTCTTTCCCTTCATTCACTAGATTCTGGGGAGCATTGTGGGCGGAGCGGTCTGGTCCGCTTCCGACTAAGGCGCCATCTTGCTATTCACTTCTTTTTTGAAAGAAAAGGAAGAATAGATTCAGCAGACATCCGATGGCAGAGAGTTCCATATCTTTGGGGCAATGCCTGAGAAGGGTCTCTAACTTGTTCTCTGTTTGCGGAAAACCTGTGGTCTCAGTAGCATTGAACTTGCACTTTGTGAAGCTCTGCATCCCCCTGATAATTCTAGCTTTTGAACCAGATATATTGAGGTCTTGAAATGTAGGTCTTTATGAGTCATGAAGGTACTCTTTAGATGTATACTTGCTTCATACGGCAACCAGTTTAAGGTTTTTAGTGCTGGGGATATGTCACCATTGCTTTTTGTACCAGTTATCAGTCTAGCCGCAGCATTATGGGCGGCCCGTATCTTGACCAAATTGTATTTAGGAAAACCACAAAGAGTGGAGCTTCCTAAATCTAGCCTCAGCAATACAAGTACTTGGACAGCCATCTTGAAGTCGTCCTGAGGTAGGAAAGGTTTGTGTTTCCTTAGTATAGTTATCTGGTATTTAGCTCCTTTGGTGTCATTGCTTATATGATTCTGCATATTCAGGAATGTGTCTAGTGTGATTCCAGTGATTTGGTGGAATCAATAATGTGAGAAGAACAGTTGAGTTAGCTGTTTATTCCAGAGGTCGATCTTGGGAGAGGGGTTAGGAAGAGCAATGAGGAGGAATTCCGTCTTGGAGGTGTTGAGCTTGAGGTGGTTATCAGTGAGACAATTTTGAGTGTTCAGCAAGATAGAGTTGAGTGAAATGAAATCTTCTGGGGAGGAAATTTTCAGATATATTTGTGTATCATCTGCATATATGTGATAACAGAATGCACTGCATTTGCAAGTGGTTCCATGAATAGGTTGAAGAGTATGGGTGACAGTATGTACCCCTGTGGAAACCCCATATTGACTTCATAGGACTGAGAGAGGGTTTGATTCACCTTGACTCTGAGTTCTGTTGTGGAGGAATGAATTAAACCATTGCTGTATAGGCCCTGATAGGCCCATTCTTTGTTCAAGAATGGAGAGTAATCTGTCATGTTTAACAGTACCGAAGGCAGAGGACAAGCCAAGTAGAATGAGAAGATAATATTCATTTTCAGGTAGCATTTTTAAGATGTAGTCCAAGATGTGAATGAGAGCAGATTCCGTAATGTGCCCTCGATGATACCCAGATTGATGTTGATCCAATAGTTGAAATTCCTCAATGAGTGTGCATAGTTGAATTTGTACGCACTTTTCTAGGAGTTCTGCAAGAGTGGGGATGTTGGAGATAGGACGTAAATTGTTCAGATCAGAGCTGTCTGGATTAGTTTTTTTTAGAATGGGGGTTACCTGTGCTGTTTTTAGGCAGTCCAGGATAGAGCCTTGAGATAGTGAAGCATTGACAATCTTTGCCCATAGTCAGAGAAGTGTTGCTTTTATTTAATTGAAGATTGGAGGTGGTAGTGGGTTGCTGAAGTGATTAGAAGGGTTGATTGCTAGAAGCATGTTCTCGATGTCACTATCTCTGAGTGGAGTAAAGGTGTAAAAGGACGCATTGTTCTTAACGACATCGCCAGGTGAACCAAACTAATCATGGCACAGAGAAGCAAGTGGAGAAACTATCCTTGTATTTGGAAGAGGAGCCCTCTTTGATTCCAGGTCTATTTCGACGATTTTTGTTTTCACCAGGAAGAAAGCGGCTAATTCCTCGCATGAAGGAATGCAATGCTGTCGCCATGGACTGGCCGGTTGGATGCATTGAGCGATTGTTGCTTAACTATTTTGAAAAGTTTTTTGCAACCGTTTTTGGCTTGGTTAAGTTGAGTTCTAAAGAAGTCAGCTTTTGCTATTTTGATTTTTCTGTTGTATGTTTTCCTAACTGCTCTAAGGTGTTTTAGGTGTTGGAGGAAGGCCGGTGAACAAAGTAGAGGTTTTCATTGAACCAAGGTTTAGAGATTTGGTAGAAGAATTTTTTTGTTGTAGAGAGGCGTCAGACCCAAGGATGCTTGAGATAGAGGAGTTATAGAAGTCTGTGAGGTCATGTACATCTTTCATGTCAGCTTAGGGGGTCAGGGCATTATTACATTGGCTTGCTAAGACTACGGGATTGATGTTTCAGGGGATTCCTTTTCCATTGTTTCGTTTTCATGGGTTGGTCTTTCTTCAGGGTCACCTCCAGTTTGTTAAGGAAGATAATGCTGCAATGGTCAGACCAGTCATTTGGAATAATGGAATCCAGTGTGCTGATGTTTCTTTTAGATATGATCAGGTCCACGATTTCACCCTTGTTGTTGGTAGGACTGCCGCACATTTGGGTCAGCTAGTGGTCTGATAGGAAGGTTATTAGGCAATTCACTGTGTGATCATTTGTATAAGACCAGTGGAGGTGGAAGTCCCCAAGGAAGATTTGGGTCACTAGGGGGTCATTGATGGATGTGATGATTTCAATGAGTTGCTCAATGAAGGATAGATTGTCTCAATGGGGGTGGAAGAATGTTTCTAGTTTGCAGATGGGGTTGTACCTGCTTGAGATGTTGATGCAGAGATATTCACGGGAGGGCAAGGTGACTGTTTCTGATTGGGACACCAAGAGTGTATTTCTATGTATACAATCTATTCCCCCACCCTGTTAAATGGTTCTGTCTACACTAATTATGTCGTGGCTGGGAGGGACAAGTAAGTCGAGCATAGGAGTGGTGCAACGGTTTAGCCATGTTTCAGTAAGGATGATTATGTCAAGCTCATTTGTGAGGATGAGATCGTAGATATAGGGGGCATGTTTACTCACTGATTACAGTTCAGAAGAACGCATTTCAGTTGGCTATTAGAATGGTTGGTGGGAGTCCAAGGGATGTTAACCTTTTCGCCACGTAGTAAAGTAGTACAGGAGTATAACCCATAGACCTGGTCGGTATCAGGGTAAGGAGGAAAAACAAATAACAATATCCCAACAGGTAATATTCGGTAGGCAGTTATATATGTATGCAAAAAGCATTACAATATCGGAAATAAAGGAGACAATTATTCAGTTGGTCTTGTGTCGTTATTCACAATGTATTTAGAAAGGAAATATTATACAGGGTCATAATTATACAGTTGAAGCAGCACTGTATTTTGACAAATCATATGACATCCGAGAATATACTTGGTGCTCAAAAAGTGTACAAGTGAACAGTGGCGACGTAAGTGGTAAGGTGGACAGCGTGAACGGCGCAATGTGAACATAAGTGGAAGTATCATACAGTGGGTGGCTGGGTGAAGGGAACAAATCAAGTGACTTATGTGTTCAATTCACGATTAGGCAACAGCCACAGTAGAGAATGCACCAATGAATGTGCTGTAGAGTCGACGGCGTTTCGATCCTCAATTGTTTGGGATCGTCATCAAGACATGGTTGTCTTTAGTAGTAGTGCTGAGTAGTAGTGAAAAGGGATTCGCTACAAATGGTCCCTGGGGAGAGGCAAGCGTGGGAGGCGTCTTGCTGGAGTGATTTGTGTGGATCGAAGATTTTTAGGATCCACGGTGTGGGGGTGCGAACTTGAGTCTTCCTGGACTGATTTGTATGGGGCAGACTTGAGCGCCGAGGTCAGGCGTCTGGCTCGGCTAGGCGATCGGGCTGATGGTGTCAATTGCTGAACCTGAGGTCGGACCTCGCTGCTGAGAGCATCCACGGGATTCACTCCCACTGAGACCTCGATTTATCCAGGTCCAGCAAACCTCACAATCAGCCCGATCGCCTAGACGAGCCAGACGCCTGACCTCGGCACTCACGTCCACCTTACCACTTGCATCGCCACTGTTCACTTGTACACTTTTTGAGCACCAAGAATATTCTCGGTTGTCATATGATTTGTTTAAATACAGTGCTGCTTCAACTGTATAATTATGACCCTGTATAATATTTCCTTCCTAAATACATTATGAATAACGACACAAGACCAACTGAATAATTGTCTCCTTTATTTCCGTTTGTGTAATGCTTTTTGCATTCATATATAACTGCCTACCGAATATTACCTGTTGGGATATTGTTATTTGTTTTTCAACTTTTCGCTACGGCGCAAATTCTGCAGCGACGCGGGTGGGGCTAGGAGGTGGGCGTAGCGCTCCCGAACTTATGCGGCTCCACGCCGTCATGAGTCAAGGGCGGCGTGTGCTCATGAGGTCGTGGAGCTGTCATGACCCCACCCACTCCCTAATTCGCCCGCACAGGCCGGGAATTAGTGACGCGTGGGCGGAGCAGCAGTTTAATGACGGCTCCACGCCGTCATGAGCACAAGTCGCCTGTGACTCATGACGGTGTGGACCTGTCATGAGCACGGAAGCGGCTAATACGCTTGAGGTTGTCAGTATTTATACCTGTTGTGGGTGGGTTCTCTGTAGGGGTTCGCTTGAATGGTTTGGATTTTACCACAGAGGGTCTTGTTAGTGTCTGTTGGAATGGTGTATGAGAGGAGTAGGTCATGGATATCATTGTTAGATAAATCAGCCTTCAGTCTTCTGTCTTCTGGACGGGAGGAGGCATTTTGGAGGGGTAAAGATGCTGCCCCGATTTCCCTCCCGTGCTGAACATTCCTTAACTGGGTGTGGTCATGACGGAACCATTCCGTCATCAGCACAGCTCAACCGTGACTGGTGACGGAATGGTTCCGTCACAATCATCGAAGGGGTTAAGGTGAGGGGTGTGTGGATCTCGGGCTGGATCAGCGCCAGTTTGGGAGTTGGCCCAGGTCCTTAGGGTACTACTATTTCTGAGCAAGGGTAGATACTTGATCGTGATTGCTGTGAAATTATGGATTTTGTATGTGAGGTGGCGCAGGCAGATAGAGATCTCATCAAAGTGAGCTGCCCAGTCAGTGTGGTTACAGTTGGTTAAGGGTTGTGGTGAGGGTTGCAGGAAGGGGGAGAAGCATTGTGAGTGATCTGTTGAGCAGAGGTGACATTATTACAGTCCAGGAGAGCGATTGAGTTAGGGAGGTCTAGTGGAGGACCAATCTGTGTGTAGAGGGGATCCGGGGTTGGGAGGAGGTTAGGAGTGCCACTCGGCCGGGGGTAGGATGTGGGCAATAAGAGGTTGAAAGCATTGGGTGTTTTAGGTTCCAGGGATGGAGCTTTCCTTGCAATATTCAGGGCTGATGGCATCCTGGGATGGATCTTGCCAGGTAGATCCACTGGAGAGGGATAAATAGGATGAGCCGGTGAGGTTACAGCAGTGAGGGGCTTGAAGTTTGTCAGCGTGGAGGTTGGGACAATATGTGATAAAGTAGGACAACTAATCATTTAGATCAACTATCGTGTAGGGGATAAGGGCTCTGGATGTGTTACGTCAGGTGACTGGATGAGGTGGAGATCGCTTAAGGAAAGGGCAGGGCTAGGAGAAGTTGGAGTCACTACATTAGTTGAGGTGAGTGAGTGACATGGCGATTAAGATGGGTTGAGGGGGGCTGTGGGCTCTTGTTAGTCACCGCTTTCTTGAGTGTAGGGAAGATATTATCTATTTCAGATTAAATGTTGTTCGAAGCTTGAATTAGGATGATACTATTGTTGTAAAGGGATATGGTGGTGTTCGAGTTGACAAAGGGTGAAGGCGAGGTAGACAGTTTGAGACCATAAGGAGTTTTCTTGGTGCCCGTGATGCGTAGCACGGAATAGAAGACATTCCTCCATCTTGCTCATTTCCTCGAGTAGAAGATGAGGTCATTGGTTAGCTTACCCTTATTGGCACAGAAATATATATCTGAGATAAGTATTTCCAGGCAGGTTTTAAGTAGCTAATGTCCTGAAGCTGCTACATAAATGAACACCTCCAGGTAATACAATTAGTGTGCAGAATCCATTCCAGTGTAATTGACTCCCTTCTAAGTGAATTCAAACATCTATTCAAATGCACTGGCAGCTTGAAGGGTTGAGTAGTCAACCTGTGCATCAATCAGTCCACCCAGATGATTGACCTGCACAACAAATGGTTAGCTTTTCACCTCAGTCCAAGGCAGAGACGGAGCTCCAGTAACTCTAAGCCAAAGGCATAATTGAGAGGGTTGAGGGGCCTACCGTGTGGGTTTCCTCCCCATCGTCTTGACCAGGAAGTCTAAGTAACCCAGGGAGGTGTGAATATGTGTAGATATGCGCCCCCTGAATATGGCCATAAACAGAGAGGGCCATCTGACTCTGACCATCGATGACATCGAAGGGGAGCTTAAAGCACTCACTAGTTCTCCAAGCTGAACTTAAGGATATCAACAGATACTACTGGCACCAAAGTCATGCCATGTCACAGCATTTTTCCACTCACCGTGACTTGATGTGGTACAAATGCCTCAACTTCGCCATCTTGTGATCCATCAAGGTGTTTCAGGCCATCATCCGAGGACTTTTGGCCAGAATCCCATGGGTTTTAAACATTATTGATGAAATCCTGTTCCCTCATCTACCTTCAAAGAATAAATATCTCAGCAGGCTGCAAGCCTTGTTCGGCCAACTCCAAGACAGTGGGCTTACTCTACACAAGGAGAAGTGTGAGTTGCTCGCAGAAAGCATATGCTTCTTCAGAAACCGTTTCACCCGAATGGAGTCACGGGTGACCAGGCCAAGGTCTTTAACATCCAGTCAGCTCCAGCCCCAACCACTGTGACGGGCATTAGGAGGTTCTTATGGATGTCACATACTGTGGCCAGATCATGTAGAACCTCACCGTGCTCACCAAACCCCTCTGCAAATTCACCAAACCATCCGCACCATGCAGGAATGCTGATGCGCAGGGGGTGGTAATCCAAGCCACCAAATAATCGGTATCCAAGCATACCACTCTTTCCTACCTCTACCAAAGGAAAAATATTGAACTGTCAGTGTATGCCAGCCACATAGATTTAGGAGCTGTGTTTTTACAGAGAGAGTGGACTCCCATCGCCAGGGCACTAACTCTAACGGAGCATTGCGTCTCTACCATCGAAAAGGAGATAATTGCAATTCACTGGGGGTACAGGCACTACCACTACCTGTATGGCCACCTCTTCACCAGCAACACAGACCACAAGCCCTTGGTCAATCCATCAAACAGGGTTTTGTAGGCTGCACTACTCACCTGTGAGGGTCTCAAAGCACTGGGGGGGTGTGAGCTGCTCCGTTGGGGTCACTCAGAGAGCCAGGTCTTGAGATCCTTTCTGAATTGGTGCAGTTGGTCTCCCTTTTCGAATGATCCTCTGAAACACTTCACTGAGAATGAAAAAAATGTATCTTCCAGCTGCAGGTTTGCGGGAAACAACACTTACAACGCAACTTTTACAACGCACTACCTTTACAATGAAACTTGTACAACGCAACAACCATTACAACGCATGCTATTACAACGCAACCATTAATACGAATGCCACTACAATGCATACCACTACAACGCATGTCATTACAACGCAGTCATTACAGCGCATACCATTACAACGCATACCTACACTATCCAACACTTACCCTATTGTTGCACCCCCTGGAGTTAGAATAGTAATTTTTACCCCTAAAGTATCCAATACTTACCCTACTGTTGCACCCCCTGGATTTAGAATAGTAATTTTTACCCCTACACTATCCAACACTTACCCTACTGTTGCACCCCCTGGAGTTAGAATAGTAATTTGTGCCCCTACACTATCCAAAACTTACCATACATGCAATGTAATGGTATGCGTTGTAATGGTATGTGTTGTAAATGTAGTATGCGTTGTAGTGGAATGCGTTGTAAAGGTAGTTTCAAAGAATTTGTTGTAATGGTATGCGTTGTAATGGAATGCGTTGTAATGGATGTTGCGGTGTAAAAAATGCGTTGTAAAGGTATGCGTTGTAAAAGTATGCATTGTAACGACATACATCCCAGGTTTGCGGCTCAGTGTTCTGTGTTTTTACCCATGGTGGAAGAGGAATGTAATGTGGTAGGCCAAGGGGCGTTTATGATAACACCCCCAGCCGTGAGCATATTCATGGTTGCGGCCAAGGTCAGGTGACCTGGGAGAATAAATTGTTGCGCGGAGCCTGGCGGCAGGAGTTCCGCGACAGTAAGGCACCTGTGTTGGCGTTAATTCTTTCAGCGCAGTGCGGCCCTGAAACACATCCAACTTCCCTCTGCCTCACCATCTACAGCGGACAAAAAACAAACACAGTGCTTGCATAGTAAGAGAGAGATACAAAGCCTTCTGCAAATGGTTAGGAAGCAAGCTGCTCACGCAGATCGATGTGAGCAAGTACAAAAGGGAATCAGTCACATAACATAAATAAAGCAATTCGCTGGACGCTTGTAATACAGCAGTTGAAGTTTATATGCCTTAAATGCACTGTTTCTCAGTACAATGTGAGCACTGGCATGTCAGGTTTAAAAAATAGTTAATATTAATTCGAGACAATGAAAAACAATATGCACCTTTACGGCAATTGTTCTGCAATCCACAAAAAAGTTACTTTAAAAAACAGCACTTTTTAATGAGGCGACTATGCTGAAATGGACACAAGCAGATGCAAAACTGATAGGTGTGTCGGCCTAGTCTTAGATTTAGTTATAAGTAAAACGTAGAACTACTTTCACTCCAAGTTGAATTAGAAACAGAACTATCTTTGGGCAATCATGGAACAAGTGCGCAGTGCTAATTACCAGGGGAAACTTCTTTGGGGAAAAATATCCTCCAAGGTGTCCCGGGGGCAAGTTCTGATGAGTTCCATGAAAATACGTCCCCTTGTGCAGTAACTTGGGATTCAGTGTCACCTAAGCCTTCTCATAGGAGTGAAATTCCTAATCCGTCTCAATGAACAAATCCTGAGGTACTCTGAGAAGTACAAAATACTGGAGTTATTGAAGAGTGCTTTGGAGATGTTCTGAACTCGGCACAAGGCTTAATTCATTCAGTGTGGCACATTAGAAATTCATTGCTCGAGGCACCCACACTGAGGGCTCACAAATGATGTACTCATCAGAGCCACCAGGCAAACATGTCTGCCTGCTGTATTTTCAAAAGACCCACAATTATTTTAGCGTGTTTCTCACATGAAAACTGCTTCAGTTTGTTTACTGGAAGCATATGTGCTTTAGTATTCATCTGGATAATTTAATGATATCACATTACCACGTGCCAACACAAATGATAATATGACCCTAATGAGGAAAAAAGATTAAACGAATCTGCGCAGTGGGAACTGGGATGTGGCAATGCTACGAAATGTATTGGTGCAGATAAGGGAAAAAAAACTCTGTCCTAAAATATCTTTCCTAAATGAAAAACAGGTGGGAAAGAGAGCGTGCGCACAATTAAGTAAATAAAAAATGAATAACGTGTCCACTCACAGGAACAAATCCATAGCTCTACGATGTTAAATCAATTAAGGTGTGGTGCTTGAAACCCAGAAAGAGTACACAAAGAGAGGGAAAATATAAAAGTCAGATAGGATAGAAAGCAAAAGAGACAGAAATCAGACCAAGAACGCTGCTTGTGGTAAAAGAAAAAAATTCAGAAAGAAAACTTACCGTGAACATAATGAATGACTCATAGAGAGGAGACAGATGCATCTATAATGTGCTTCACTGACGCTCGACAGCCCTCATGCCTGCAGAATATTAGATTAGAATTTAACTACGAAAAATAACAAATGGAAATTACATTTATTGTATCCATTGTGAAGATTGCTTTAGCAAGGGAAATGCTATTTTGGTGGGAGCACCAAAAATACTGGCACTATTCATGGGTGGGGTAAATTAGTTGGAATCTAAATGTAACTGTACTGAGAGTGTTCATTTATTTTGAAAAGAATGTGTGTTTGAGAAGAATTTGGTATCCAACATAACATTTCTGAAAGCACATCTACATTCATCATTAAATCCTGAAGTCTAGAAGGCATTACTAAAGCATTCATTATGAAAGGGATAATGCTTTCAAACTTATATGGAAGAATAAAGCAAGTTCATCTGTTTACGATCTGAGACAATATTATGAACTTGACCAGATGTAGGTAATTTCCATTTACCGATTCATAAATACCGACTCATACCGAATCGGTATTCCTGAATCGGTAAATGGTATGTAGGTAAAAGTTCGGTAAAAGTTACCAAATCGGTATGACTCGGTAGCCCAAATTGGTAATTACCAATTCGGACAATTTCGAGACGGTAAATTCCGAGTCGTTGAAACCCAAGCATCCCTATGGGCCTCCTGGCCCATAGGAATGAATGGGATTCACCGAATCGGATAAATCCGAATCGGAATTTACCGAATCGGGAGTTTGAAAAATGTCATGTGAGCCTGCCAACCAATCAGGGACAGCCTACACACCCCACAAACAAGGCCCTGTGAATCCAACCAATCAGATTGAAGCACCCCACCCCAGTACCTGGGAGTGGCCACATCCATGCAGGTGCAAAACAAAATAAAAAAATTTTTTTCAGAGGTGAGAGGAGCAGAGCATCCACAGGCAAGCAGAGCGACAGAATGGAGACACATGAAGGCCAAAAGGATGGTGGGGAGAGAAAAAGGAAGATCAAGTTTAGCCCAGAGGAACTACAGGTGGCTTTAGATGAAATTGTAAGCCACTACAGCCAAATATTCGGGAGACAGTCTCTGCATGTTGCAGAGACTGTGAAGAGGAACATTCGGATTTCAATACAGGCCAAAGTGAATGCCAATGGTGTGACCCACCGGGAGATTGAGGACATAAAAAAGAGGTGGAATGACCTGCGCATCGTAACAAAATAAAAGATTGCTGCCCAGAAAAAGGATGCTGTTGTGACTTGAGGTGGCAGGATTAAAGCACCAAAGCTGATTGCGATTGAGGAGCAAGTGGAAACCACCATGGAGCCAGAATGCATCCATGGGATAGGAGACCTGGATAGCACAGCAAAAGCAACAAAGAAACAAGGTAAGAGGCATGTACCCTTATCCACACCCTTCAACCTGACCCCGTACCCCACTGTGTAGAAACATAACACAGCATACAGCTCATTCTTGGTGGCAGAAATGCATCATGGTAGACGTAGTCATGAATACATAGATGCAAAGTATACAACACATGACTCTGCAAGGCATGCCACACACATCACCAAACACACAATGTGCACTGTGCAAAGGTGTGTAGACTATTTATTTAAGAACTACACACAGATGAACTACAACATTGACCCTATGTCAATTTCATTCCACAGGAGAGTCCTCACGCAGTTCAGCACCACCAAGGGAGGAGAGGGCACCAGCAACTAAGAGAGGGGAGAAAGAGAAGAGAAAATCTGGTCACAGCGCGTTAGAAGGAGGCAACAACACCACCCAGGAAGCCTCATCTCCAGACCGACCCACAACACCTGTCTCACTTTACCCTTTGTTGTTTGGATCTCCTGACCTATCAAACGCACCCATTGCAATGTCCAGGGTGTCCATGCTGGGAGGGGCAAGTAGGCATGCAGAGCCCCCTCAGAGGATCCTGCAAACCTCGGATTCTGAGGATGAGGATGATGTCCCCCAAAAGAGTGCACCTGTGGCTGACAGGCCAAGACCACCGATTGCAGCAGGCGCTGCGCGCACCAGTGTTCTTGGCAGGAGGGCACGTGAGGGTGGGGAGGGGCAGGAAGGGGAGAGCGTCTTCCGTGGCCTGGAGGGAACAATGGTAAAGGTACAGCGCCAGCAGGCCAAAGCACTGTTAGCCATGCATAGGCAGGTTCGCTGCATGAACAACAAAATTTCCAACATGGACAAGGGCATAGGCTACATTGCATCGGGTCTGGAGCAAATTTAAAAGGGGTTTACAGACATCTCCACATACATGGGAGTATTGTCGGATAAGTTGGACAGGGATCCTCTACAGCGTGGCAGGGATCGACAGTATATGCACCAACAAACAAAGGCTATGAATAGGTTTGCAACTAATACATCACTACTGTGCTGACGCTCTATTTCAATGCAGGATGCAATTGTGCACTGCTGCACAGACTTGACACGGGGCATGGAAAGAGTGACCTCTGCGATGGAGCAGATGCTGAACACCAACATAGGCAATGCTGGTGACACAGGTGTGGAGGAGACAGAGGGGTCAACCAGCAGGAGTGGCTCCAGCACACCTGTACCGGAGGTGCGCAGGAGCGGCAGACGCAGCCATGCTGAGTCAGGCACCAGCAGGGAATCTGAAGGCCAGGCACAACATACGCGCAATGTAGTGCGTGGACGCAAGCACTGACCTATGCGGCAGATTGACTCAACTTCACACAGTGACGGCAACTGAGCAGGAGCAGCCAGAGACATTGATTTAGAATAATGGATCGTCTTTAGATGTGACAATGATGATGTAGTGAAGATTAAACTACACTTGTCAAACACTACACCTGTCTATGTGTCATACATTACCTAGAAATATCGTCGTGTAATTTCTGTCTGTCTCAATCTACCATCTAGTGCTGCTGGTCCTGTTGCCTGGGGCTCTGCATGTTCTTGGTCATCATTGATGTGCTTGTGATGTGTCAACTCTACCTCGGTGCCTTCCTTGGTAGCAAGATTGTGCAAAATGGCACAGGTCACGCTTATCTTGCAACACAGGATGGGGGTGTACTGTCGTGCACCTCCATTCTTGTGGAGGCAGCGGAACCTGGTCTTGAGGAGTCCAAATGTTCGCTCCACTATGTTGCGAGTAGACCTGTGTGCCACATTGTATCGCCTTTCGGCTCTGTTGGTTGGGTTGAGGTACGGTGTGAGTACAAAGGAACGCAGGGCATATGCACTATCACCTAGGAGGGAATGAGAGGTAGATGAGTTACATTCACATTGCACATTCAACTGACATTCATTTCAGGGTGTGTTACACTTATTTACCTAGCAGATATCCATCTCCAAAATCTTCAGCAACTAGCCGTGTGTATATTCCACTGTTCTGGAAAATGTAGGAGTTGTGCGTGCTCCCAGGAAATTTGGCAACTATGTCGGTGATGGTGTTCCCTGCATTGCATATCACCTGCAAATTGATGGAGTGCGTAGACTCACGGTTTCTGTATACGTGTTCGGTGGCTGCAGGTGGGTATAGGGGAATGTGGGTGCCATCAATGCAGCCTATCACATGCGGGAAGTGTGCCAGTCCATAAAAGTCAGTTTTAGTTTTTGCAAGTTCCGCAGGTGTGTCAGGGAACTGGGTGCAATGTCCCATTCTCTGCGTCATGGCATCCAGGAACTTCCTGAAAAAACGGGACAGACAGGTCTGGGATACACCTCCCACTGCAGCTATCACACTCTGGTAGCTCCCAGAGGCCAGCAGGTGTAAGCTACACAGCACCTGGACATGGTTGGATTGCGTGGGCCCTGGGTGTTGGGTGATCCAGGTATGGGGAGAGGTCCCTTATTAGGTCCATGATGGTTGTGGGGTGCAGCCTGTACCTCTGAAGTATCTCAGGCTCAGTCAATTGGAACAGAGTGATCCTCTGCCTGTACACCTACTCCTCCATTTGCCATACCCTCTGACCTGCAGCCTGTAGCCTTCGCCTCCTCGCAATCACATAGAGTGCCGCCATTTTTGCAACACTGTTGAATTTTGGGCTCTTTTTTATAGCATGCACATGGTTACCACCTACTTTCAGTCCATGGTAAATACCGACTCTTAAATACCGAATTTTTTCGGATTTCTTATTTACCGATTCGGTGAATAAGGACTCGGTAAATAAGATATCGGTAAATTACGATTCGGTAAATATGTATTCGGAAAATACAGAATCGGTATTTTAACGATTCATATTTACTGAATCAGTATATTTTGGACACCTACCTCTCTTTTTCTCAATACCGGTTGGTAATGGCCGATTTTACCGATTTTGGCCCGTTACCGACCGGTATTTGGCTACCTTCATCTGGCCTAATGTCTTCTAAAATCATAGTGTGATATTCTCAAGAACGTGTGATAAGTACCGCAAAATTAGCTCAACCCAACTCTTCACATCGCAGTCTATTGCAGGAAAATAACTTAATATTCACAACACAGCGGAACTATACGATAGGCCCACAATAACACGTCAAATGTCCTTGATAAAGTCAACGCAGCGCCGCAAAAAGAGTTGCGATGAGGCGAATCGCGATATAAAAAACTGTTAAACTTGCAACAGGCCTGCAATTCACACATGTCAGGGGGGAAAAATCACCATAACATTTGAAAAAAACCATACAAAAAAAGCCAAACAACAGTGAAGCACAATGGAGGATGCCGGATCAAGTACAAAGGACAAACAGAACCCCACAAGCTCCCCAGAGGACCAGCCTGGGACCTCGGGGTCAGGAAAGGGCAAGGAGAAGAAGAGTAGGAAGAAGCGGTTCAGTCCACAGGAAAACAGGATCCTGCTAACGGAGGTGGTAGAACACCATCAACAACTGTTCGTCACCTCCACTGTGTCATTGGCAACTAAACATGGAAAATGGCAGTCCATTGTGGACAAGGTGAATGCAGTCGGAGTACTGAAGAGGATAATGGAAGAGGTCAAGAGGTGGTGGAATGATGTCAAGCGCAAAACCAAGCAGAAATACAACCAGAAGTCAGCATTGCAGACTGGAGGTGGGAGTCCTGCACCACAGGTGGAGCTGGACGATATGGAAGAAATGTTGTCCACAGTCATCAGTGGGGACAAGGTGGCAGGAGTTGGGGGACTGGACACTGCTCAACATGACCGGACACAACAGCACCAGGTTGAGTAACGACCAGGGACTGGGGGGACGGGGAATGATGGGCACAATGGCACACATGCACAATTAAGTAGAGCATATCTGCAGACAAACTATGCCCCAGACCCCCAACTCACACCAAGAGACTAATGTACCCAAGTATGCAACATCACAGCACCGTATAAGTACATAAGTCAAAGACACACCACATGAAAGGGAGAAGGGGCTGCAAAATCAGAGCTGCAGGGGCGACTCCCATAAAATGCAGCACAAACACTTAACATGCAGAGCACATAATTATTGACAACGATGTGGTACAAACCACAAACACGTCCACAACAGAACACAGTACGCAACTGGTGCTGCATGTGAGTTAATAATGTACAACTACTTACACACATCCATGAGGTTGTCGAAATGTCCACTATCCTGCATCAAATAGGCAGCTCTCCCAAACAGTCAAAATGTACACTGTCATGCAATCTGAATGTAAACATGTACAAAGCATCAACATACATGTGAACACAATGTTAAACTGCATCTCCCCTTCACATTGCAGAGGGAAATTCAACACCTCCTGCAGAGCAGCCCAAACCTCTCTTCTCTGATTACGAAGAGGACCACAAAAGCATTGACTCCGACGCCGTCCAACAGCTCGTGGAGAGCCTCCGCAGCCCACCTCCAGGAGCAGGGCAGCCCAGCTGCCAGAAGGAGACCCCACCCCATGCACAGACCACACAGCAGGCAGCACACACTACCACGGCTGCCTCCCAAGACCCCCACGAAGTACACATGGCCTTCCCCTGCCATGTGTTGGGGTGAAAGGAGAATCTGGCTGAACAGGTGCGGGTGGGGTTCGACCACATGGCAGACAAACTAAATGCCATACGTGGGTGTCTAAGTCCATCAGGGCCCACTCACAGTCCCTAACGGACACCCACAGTCCGCTCCATGTGCTACAATGAACCATGACTGGCATCGCTGGAACCCTGACTCAGAGACTAGAACAACTGTCCAGTGGAGCGAACGCAGGCAGAAAGAGTGGCTGCTATGGCTGCACACCAGCGAGAGGTAGCTGGTTTCCTCATTGACCTCAGGACCACCCTCATGGCATTGCGGCCACAAGGCCTTGTGCAGATGCATGCTGCTGATACCACTACATCCACCTCTCTGCCCCCTGAAGTGTCAGTGCCACACAGTGCGGCAGACAATCCACCTCCGGCCACTGATGACAGAGAAAGAACACCACCACCCACACGTGAGGCACATGAAACAGCAGAGGACGAAGATGCAAATTAATCTGGCTTCATGTTAAGAAGGAAGCATGAGCGTTCGTCTCCGCCATAGGGCCAGTTTCTGCTTGGTTCTGCCCTCTGCATCATCAACTTCCATTGTCCCCCAATACACTCTGCGACACTCACCTTGGACCTCGACATGAACTGCCATATTCTGTTTGATCGCCAATGGCACAGCAATCAGATTGCGGACTTAAATCTTCTTCTTCTTTGGACTTGCCATTCCCTCAAGGACTCTGGCTGGCCCTCAATGGGCCAAAAATGTAAAGTGAGGTTTGCATGGCACTGTACTGCTCCAGCTACAATACTCAACTGAATGTGCAATAAACATTCATAATCACACATGTGTGTCATGTCTATGGTCTATCAAGTGTGGAAGCATGGATGAATGTAGGGTCATTGATTCCCCCTTACATCCATGCTGCTCATGACGTTGGACTTGGGTCATAGGGTGACACATTGCTGATAGCGGTCCAGGTGGCGCTGACACAACAACAGGGAAACACAAATTAGTTAATTCCTTGTCCAGCACAGTACGTGACCACACGGAGAGCCCAGGGGTCATTGTTCAAACCTTTACACTGGATGGCATATGCCAGGCCAACCTACTCATCCAGTACAGACTTCATAGGACATGTGACCGTGCCAATAAAAACGGCAGGGCACATGTGCTCAACACCATTTCCACAGTCTCTCTGGGTGTATCTGTGTGGTTCTCATTTATGCATGAGGGCCTAGGGCCCTGCAACATCACATTACCCAGGGCCGGAGGTGACATGATGGTATCCGCACCACAATACTCAATCATAGAGGGTCTCCTGACTTGCGGGGCACAGTCTTGGTGCTACCAGATACACTGCGTATGGAGTGGGCACACTGCCACAGGACGGTGACTTTCGGTGCACTGAGGTAGAGGCACCTTAAGTGCTGAGCGGGTGTGCAGCCTAGCAGCCCGGACTGGTGTCAATTTTTGTGAGCCCTGTGGGACTGCAGTTTAGGCCTGAGCCAGAAGGCAGGGCATGCCTACCACCACGTGGCGTTGCCTCGCGTGTCACAGAGTTAGTGGCACCTCAAGGGCTGAGCGGCTGTGCAGCCTGCGATGAAGCCATATGCTCTGATATTTCCTCTGCCATAGAGAAATCAAGACCCAGAATCAAGTGTGAGACCTTGTGGCTCGCGAAGCGGGGCTGCATGATATGGAGCGTGCCATGTTCGCGGGCCCTGGGCTTGGGGCTTGCACTGGCATGTGGTGGGCCCTCTTGGAGACACGCAGGTGGCGGAAGGGGAGCAGTGAGGCCTGGGTGCGTAGGAGCGGGCATGCACCACTGGGCAGTGGGAGGGGCTAAGGTGCCACAGCCTGGGTGCCCAGGGGTGGGCATGCAATGCTGGGCTGTGGGAGGGGCTGGGGTGCAGCAGCCTGGGTGTCCAGGGGTGGGCATGCACTGCTGGGTGGCAGGAAGGGCTGGGGTGCAGCAGCCTGGATGTGCAGGGGCGGACAGGCGATGATTGAATAAAATGAAATGAAATTTGATTTGTAGAGCGCATGGCTGCCCGAAAGCGTCCCAGCGCTTGCTTAGGGAACCCGTCCTGGCATTCCCCTGCGAGATAACCCATTACTGGGCATCCCCAAGGTGAAAGCCAGGCATCCCGCTGCGAGGGGCCGTTGTGGAGATTAAGCAAGCTATTGCCCAGAGTTACAGAGTGGGACTCCATGATTGGAATAGGCACCGAGGCGAGAATTGTAAGGTCCGGGGAAATTTGAGCCCAAGACCCGCCTAGGCGGGGAATTGAACCCTGGTCCGGGCAAGACCTCTGCATCAGGGTCTGCCGCTCCAACCACTTGAGCCACACTTCTCCACTGGGTGAAATTGTATATACTCTGTCATTCATGTATCTGGACTCTGTTCCAGATGAGGAATCTGGTTCAAATGAGGGACCTGGTGAACTGCAGTGCATACCAGCACGTGGTTGGAGACACACTGGTGCTAGCAGGTGAGCAGTGAGGCCTGGGTGTGCAGTGTCGTCACTCTCCCTCCCTATCCCTCTGGTTTTTTCACTGTGTCTCTCTCCTCTCTTTCCGTCTTTCTCTCTCCCTCTCTTTCCATCATTTTCTCTGTACCTCACTCCCTCGCTCCCTCTCTTTCCTTCCTTCTCTGTCTTTCTCTCCCTCTAGTTCTCTCGCCCTCTTTCTCTCTCTCTGTTCTCTCCCTCTCTTTCTGTCTATTCTCTCTCTCCCTCTCCCTCTCTCTCCCTCTTTCTGTCTTTTCTCTCTCTCCCTCTCTTTCTCTCTCTCTCTGTATC